>NC_140173.1:62796295-62866295 GCF_963971535.1 Notolepis coatsorum | reverse complement strand
CCCATTCAACATCAATTATCTATCGTTCAGGATGTAGGAACGTTTTACTTTTTCATTCACACATTCATACTAAAATACCGTCTAGAGCAGGGGTCTCAAACTCAATTTACCTGGGGGCTGCTGGAGGTAGAGTCTGGGTGAGGCTGGGCCGCATCAAATATTCCACAAAAAAAGGGTTTCAAGTATTCCAAAAATGTATTAACATCAACAAACTACCCCTTTGCCTCATCATAAAACCTCAAAAACACCAGCAACTGAGCATTCTCAGTGGTGTCAGTGGACTCATCCACAGCTATGGAAATGCACTGTGAATTTTTTTTATTCTATCACAGCCAGTATTTCAGTTATTCTGGTTGCTGTGCTATCTGAGGAGGATTTGCTTTTGTTTGCCTTCAAACATGGTCTCCATCACTTCAGTCATACATTATTTTATTATTTATGCATCAGAGAATGGCTTCTTGTGTTTAGCCAACACCCATGCCACTGAGTGAGCAGTGACACTTGGTTGCTTTTTATCGTTGTGACATAACTTTAACAATAATTCTGCTTGCAGCTTGATATGATGATTTCATTCCATTTATTTTTGTGGTTCTTAGTGCTGAAAGGTTGCATCAAAATAACTGTGTTTTGTTTCGTATTGCCGTTTCAAATTGCGTTTCAAATTGCCACTCTTCACAAGAGCTACCGTTTCTTGGCACATTGTGCTGGTTGGAGGGAGGATGAACGCATATTTTTCAGTCCATTCACCTTTGAATTGCAGTGATTTTCACTGTTGACTTTTATTTTACTGGCCATCTTTGAACATGCCATATTTTTCTACTAGCTGCCTGCTGGTAAAAATTATGCTACTCGCTACAGTACCTGCAGATTAGACTACCTGTAAATGCGCTGTCAACTCTCGCTCTGACTCCGACCCGTTGAAAGACAACAAGCATCCGTGAAGACCCGCCCTACTCTGCTCTGATTCGCAGACTGTGGGTGGGGGGGGGGGGGATGCTGACGGGACGCTGAATATGAATGGACCAAAGCAGTAGACAGACACAGACAGTTGGAGCAGTGCAGAGGAGATAGCAGAGAATTTCGAGGATACCTGCTATACGCACTGATGACAGGATATATTTCCTTCTACTTGGTATCACTCCGGAATCACGTTTCAACCACTAACGTTGCTGCCATGAGCCTGCGCTATGGTAGCCTACAAGTGATAAAATAAATAAAACGCCCAACTCGCGCAATGACTCGGCAACAAGTTGCGCGCGGCGGCGCGGGCCGTATTAACACTACACTTTGATGTCAAGTAGGGGGCCGCAAAATATCATCCAGCGGGCCGTAAAATTGGCCCGCGGGCCGCGAGTTTGAGACCCCTGGTCTAGAGTATAAATATGTTTTTATCGTTTTCTGCTGTATTTCATAGAATGTGAGATATAGCCATAAATGCATATATTAGATGATCAAATGCAGTTTGATACCGATCAACGTGTTGTGGTCGTGGAATTCACTGACCTTTGGGAAGTATTTCGACATGGGTATCTTAGTGGTGTAGTGTATCTTGTAGACCAGGCCCATTGCAAGTTGCTGTACTCTGTCATCTACTCTAAGCCATCCTAGATTGTCAAAATGGGCAGGGGTGAGGTGGGTTTTAGGAGTAAGGTCAAGCAGTAGTCTGACCAGTTTGTTTTGTGATGTTTGTAGTGTTGTTTTTAGGGCCTTTGAGGTGCTTTGGTACCATGAGGTGCAAGCATAGTCGTAGTACCCTTGTATGAGTGCTCATGTTAGAGTCTTCAGGGTATTCTTGTTTACCAGAGAGGAGATCCGGTACAAGAATCTTGTTCGTTGGCTGACTTTTTTTATTACATTGGTTGCCATTTTGTCACAGGAAAGATTTGCCTCTAGGATGGAACCCAGGTATGTAATTTCATCTTTCCTTGTGACAATATTGCCACCCACTGTAACAGAGAAGCCTTTGGCCTTGCTGAGTTTGTTATTTGATCCAAAGAGAATGGACTCTGTTTTACCCAGGTGTAATGATAGTTTGTTATGAGCGAGCCAGGTGCAGATTCTGCTGAGTTCAGAGCTGAGGGCTTTTTCAACCTGCAACTTGTCCCTGTCAGAGACCAGCAGGGCTGAGTCGTCCGCGAACAGGAACAAGTTGCAGTCACAAGCTGATGACATGTAATTTGCATAAATTAGGAACAGTAACGGTCCTAGTATGCTTCCTTGTGGAACGCCACAGCTCACTGGGAGGGGGGGTAGTGTACCGTTTACCTCCACCATCTGTTCTCTCCCCTGCAGGTAGGATTGCATCCAGCTCACTGATGAACTATCAAAACTAGGGATGTCCGATATTATCAGCCTACCGATATTGCCGTTAAAATGTAATATCGGAAATTATTGGTATCGGTTTTCCATTTCGGTTACATTTATTTAACCTTTATTTACCCTGGCAAGCAAGTAAGAACACATTCTTATTTTATTTATTGTCAAAAGTATGCATAATGTGTTAATTCCATGACAAGAGATATGTAATGTTAATTACCTGAAATTATTCCGTTTTTTGGGGGGGGAAACCCCGCATATATCGGTATCGGTTGATATCGGTATTGGAAATTAAGAGTTGGACAATATCGGTATATCGGATATCGGTAAAAAAGCCAATATCGAACATCCCTAATCAAAACCAATTGCTTTTAGCTTGTCAATCTGAATGGAGTGATTGACAGTGTCGAAAGCCTTTTGGAGGTCCAGCATGACCACGGCGTTGCGTATAAGATAAGATAAGATAAGATATTACTTTATTAATCCCCTTGGGGAAATTCCAGTGACACACACATACAGCTCAACGTCTCATTAATAATAACAACATCACAATCATTACATTTTTACAGTAACAACGGCACAGCATAAATTCAACAGACATGTACATTTGTTGACACATGTCATCTACAGAAGGCCTGAGACGCCATATGCGATAGTCGGCAGCAACAACACTAAGTAGTAAAACAAGGTGTCGTCGCGCCAGGTGGCGGGAGGGAGGGAGGGATGGAGGGAGGGGCGGGATCGGGGGAGGCTGGGGGACAGGACTTGGGTAATGAAACAGTCTTAGGGCCCCCCCCTCCAGCGCGCGTAGGAGGCTGCCGTCCAGATAAGGCATTGGCGCCAGGCATACACGTATATCTGGTGAACGAAGAATTAGCTGTTGCCCGTACCATACATAGCTGTATGCCGACGACAGGAACCTCTGAATCCCTGCCAGTCTCTCTCTCTCCACTCTCTGGATGAATCCCTGCCCGTCTCTCTCTCCAGTCTCTCTCCAGTCTCTGGATGAATCCCTGCCCGTCTCTCTCTCCAGTCTCTGGATGAATCCCTGCCCGTCTCTCTCTCTCTCTGAATGAATGAATGAATTATTTTATTTCGAATGTTTACAAATAAATAAACAAACTAATAATTTTTCAAACATTTTCACAAATAAACAAACGAAAAGGATAGGTTTGAAGCCGAAGGCTTATAGAGCAACCTACCCCTAATTAAAAAAAAAAAATCTAAAAAGTTAGTTTTCAAAATATAACAAAAAAAATAAAAAATCAACAATCAACAAAACGATCCAGAAAAGAACAAAAAAAGTTAAAGTTAAAGTTTGCAAGATAAAACAAACAAACAAACAAACAAAAAATCAACAATCAACAAAAAAAAAACTTTCCTGAAAAGAACATAAGCCAACATAGGAAAAATCTAAAATGCATCTGCAATACCAGAGTTTCATGGTAGAAAAAAAGAGAAAAGAAAAAAATATTGTAGGTTAAATTTTACTATAAGATTCTAGAACCCTGTTTTTAAACATCTTTTTAAACTTAAAAATACTCCTGCTGTTTTTTATTTCATCCGGTATATTGTTCCAGAGTTTCACTCCTTTAACTGACACAGACATACTTTTAAGTGTGGTTCGAGCTCTAGGCTGTTTCAAATTGAGTGTTCTTCTTAAATTATACCTCACCTCTCGTTCTTTAAAGGGGAACTATTTTACTATTTCTTTCACTATTTGGGCACTTTTACACAATTCCTGTGAGTTTATGGAACACCTCTGTAATTTTTTTTTTTTTTAATTCATTGTTTTGTATTTCTAATCAAGTACTCAAAAACAGCATTTTTCTACCTCAAGATCTTAAGCCGTTTTGAGGCTGGGCTCCAACCACTGTAACCACAGCCACATCGTCTGCCACATTATTATGCAGCTGAGTCTCTCTGACATCACAAATCAGCACATTTTCAGATGACTCAGTTCAGTGAGGGTGAATATTGTGAGAGGAGAATTGGAAGAATGCGCCAATATGAGAATTAGAGACATAGATCATATTAATATAAGTCCACATAGCTAGGAAACAATGCTAAACACTGAAAAATGCCATTTATAAGATAGTTCCCCTTTAAACAAAATGTGTAAGTTACATGGCAGTTGATGACTTCTAGCTTTAAAAACTATCTCTGCTGTTCTGCTATCTCTCTCTCTCTCCAGCCTCAGATACATGGTGGTGCTCAACGACTGAGCTCAAGTGTAGTCTGGCTGTGCTCCGTTGTTCCAATGCAGACGATTTCCGAGAATCCACTCCAATAAGCAACGTGTAAACCTTCCCGTTTGGCCTTTTTCTCTTCCAATGTTCAGTCTGGCGTGAAGGCAGCTGCAGACGCCTACGTCTTCCTCGCCAAGCGGCAAGCATGTCAGTGAGGAAGCAACAGCTGTTAGTCAATAGGGGGCAGTGGGGGGCACCATATAACACACACACACAAACATGAATACACACACACACACACCAAGACGCACCATCTCGCATCACCCCAGGAACAGGAAAAGCAGTGGGTATGGCAATTAGCGGAGAGGAAAAGCTAAATTACCCGAACACAATTGTATCAGTTGGATCATTATGCACACAGGCCAATCAAACAAACACGTCGCGCAGCAGCTCTGCAGTGTGGAGAGCGATGGATGGATAGTTGTTTTTGTAAATGGTAAATGGACTGAATTTATATAGTGCTTTTAAAAATCGATTTACAACCGATGCCTCACAGTCACCCATTCACTCACACATTCACAGCGGAGCGGCCCTGCAAGGTGTGACTGGTCATCGGGAGCGCTTAGGGGTTCTCTCTTCTCTCTTCTCTCCTCTCTGGTTCTGGGCTGTTGGATCTGACAGACATGTTGGATCTGACAGACATGTTGGATCTGACAGACATTTTTGATCTGACAGACTCAGATGACAGACATGTTGGATCTGACAGACAGAGATGGCAGACATGTTGGATCTGACAGACATTTTGGATCAGACAGACACAGACATGGCAGACATGTTGGATCTGACAGACACAGACATGGCAGACATGTTGGATCTGACAAACACAGAGATGACAGACATGTTGGATATGAAAGACACAGACATGGCAGACATGTTGGATCTGACAGACACAGACATGGCAGACATGTTGGATCTGACAGACACAGACATGGCAGACATGTTGGATCTGACAGACACAGACATGGCAGACATGTTGGATCTGACAGAACAACTCAAACTCGCTCACCCTGAAGCTGTTTTCCATTGTCCCTCCTGATTACTAAGAACATTCAGCTGATGCCAGAATGTTATAGGTCTCCATGTATCTGTTCCCAGACTCTGAACTACAGGAGGTGTAGTTCTTCTCCACACCGCCTTGGCGAGATCAATTATCACAAAAAATACATTCATCAGAGGACATTGAATCCTTGTGTTGTGTTAATTAGATGTCAAACGCATGCAGCCCGACCAGTGAGGGAAATAAGAGGTCTGAGGGAGAGGTTACGTTGCTAGGGACCCACCAAGGTTTAGCTCAAGTGTACAGCTCAGGGTTAGAAATTAACAGGGGCTTGGGGCAAAATGCCCTCAAAAATTGACCAAATGCCCTCGAAAATCAGTTAAGGGGGGCAAAAAAAGCCCCAGACAGTTTACCAATTATATATACAGGGAACAAAATAAGCACCCGCAAAGCGCCAATGGCGGGCAGATTTGAACAAAATAGTAATGTAAAATAAAGGACAGTCGCCTTTTTTGCAGCCCTCAATCTCTCGATTAGCCAACGTTAATGGGTTATAAATATGTGGAACCATATGGAAGGAGTAAGCCGGCCGCTAAAAAGAAAACCCACCGCGGCTTTCTCAGACGAAAAGGATGAGCTGGATCACCTGACAAAAGAAAGTTTCCAGCAGTGGAAGTTTGAAGATAGTTTCAAGAGACTGGCTAGGCTACAGTATGATGCGGGGGCTGTAGACAGTGGTGAGTTGTTAACTTGTTCCGTGTGCCGCAAGTATGTCAAAAAGAAAAACAGAAACAACACGTTTGTCATTGTCGTGTTACTTCACAGTACAAATACATGAGTCCTCTGCTGTGGTTGTGACTTGTGAGTATCCTTTATTAGCTTAACTCCATAGCAACATCACACAGGTGTATCTCTCTCGCCCCTCCCGTACCTACCCCTTGACCCCGAGTACGGTGGCCTGTACACTCTGTCGTATAACGCACACATTAACATAACACCACAGTCATCGGTAGTAAATCAATGCGATTGTGGACTCTGATGAGGACATGATTGAGGAGGTTTAAGTTAGGTTTACAAAACCTTCACATTTTATTATGTTCTGTTAAATCCTGCAAAGAGGCTAGAGTGAGGAGTCTGATGATTAGGTTAGGTTACAATTTAAGCTTAAGATTGACTTGTATTGATTAATCAATCATCAATCAATATATTAAAACAATTTGCTTAAAATGTTACTCTGGCCTCTTATTTAAGTGTGTATTCTTTATCTACTTGAACGTAATACCTTATCTACCTGAAATGTACTGAAATTTTTTATATATATGCGACACATTCGTTTTAGAATTTTTGGCTGGTAAAAAATCTGCCCAGCTGGCAGTGTGCAAGGAGCAGTTTGCGTGGATGTTTTTGTCGGCGGGACGAAGACTGTAAAGAAATACAGCGCTTTGCACCACCAAGACAGCCGCAGCCACAACATGAGGTCATTAATTGAGTTGTATTTTTTAAATGATAAGGATGTTTAATAACCTTTTTCAACATAAAAGTTCAGTGCCCCCGAAATACAAAAAAAGCCCCCGGAAATCAATTAAGGGGGGCAAAAAAGCCTTGGAAAAAAATAGTTAATTTCTAACCCTGGTACAGCTTATACATTATTAGTGATGATGTGCCATTGCCTGTATATTACTTTCACAAATTGTCCTTCACTTAATGGACAAGGATGTTACCGGGATAGTTCAGATGAAGTGGTATGAGATACTTGACAGTAGTGTAATGCAGTGCTTCTCAAACTTTTTCTGTCAGGCCCCCCTTTGGCGGACCAAAATATTTTGCGCGTTTGGCGAGACCCCCTTGATGAGCGCCTGTAGCCCCCTCCTTTTCCCTGCCATGGCCTGCGAACCGTCAGAGCAAAAGCCCACACAGTTCTCCCATTTCAGTCCATGTTCTGTCAGGTAACTGTCAATAATTTTGAAAAGCTCATCAGCTGTCGCTCTGTTTTTGACATATTTGCAAAACAGCAAATCTTCACTCAGTGACTGGGAATTTACAAAGCAAACATAGGAAATAAGCAAACAGTCTTTATTGTTGTCAGTCTTTGACAAGGCAACACGCATGTCATCCTCAAGGCTCAACTTGGCCCTATATTTTGTTTTCAGAGCTGTCATGGATGAAAAGCCAGCTTCACACAGATATGTGGTGCTGAATGGTATCAACACCTTAACTGCTGCATCATGAGATACTTGGTACTCAGCACCACACTCTGAAACTAGCTCTCCAGGTGGTATCAGATGAGATTTCAATGAGTTATTCCAAGAGTTTGGATGGAGATGTGTCAGGAAGCTTTGTCTCAATGTTGTCTGTAAAGTTTTTTTTATCCAGAGTAACTTGGTGATCCTTTTCTGTTTTATTAAATAATGATTTTCAGATTTTGAGAAATGGTCAAACGTATCCAAATATGGCAACAGATAGCACTTTAGTGATAATTTTCTGTAATAAAAAAAAAAAAAAAAAAAAAAAAAAATTATTTTTTAAACAAACACATAAACAAACATGACAACACATGATAAGATATACAAGCATTAGTTGTCAGAGCACATCCAATGAAATCACATTTTAGTTAATTGTCTTATATAAGATATACCCCTAATACCTGTTATCTAAAAACCTACACACATATGCTCCAGCTCGAACCCCCCCCTCCCGGACCCCACCTTGGGTAGTACCTCCATTATCCCTCGCACCTAACCAGACACTACCATTATAAGCTAGCTTTTATTCTCTCCACCACTTCTAACCACATTGACATTTTGGATTAATTGAGACCCAGAATTCTTGCTGTAGATATTTCTTGATAAATCACATCGAGATATGTAAGAAACCAAACTTTCCGGCAAATTTTTTCCGGTTGAAACCAGCGTGATGCGATCAGCTTTTTAGCTACTGTGATACCCGATAAAACCAATCTCTTTAGCTGTGGATTTACTGCAAACTCAAAAACATCATTCAATAGTAATACCGAGGGGTGTACAGGTATATTCCAAGATACGAGTTTTGATAATTGTTGGGTCACATCTTTCCAGAATGTCTTAACTGGTGGGCAGTCCCAATACATGTGCATAAATGTCCCTTCGTCCCCATTTGTACATTGGGAGCATTTGGAGTCTTGTTTAAGACCCATTCTGCTCAGTCTTATAGGAGTCAAGTATGTCCTGTGAATATAGTTAAGATTGATTTGTTGATGGTCCGGGTTCCTTGATGTAAGTCGGACATTTGCCCAGGCTCCTTGCCAATCAAAGTCATTTTCCAGGTCTGGTATATCCCTTCTCCAGGCAGAGTCTAGTTGGAGGGTTTCATACGAGGACGTTAGTAATTGATGATAAAAATCTGAAACAAAACCTCTCGATGTCTCTCTTTCATATAAGAATTTGTGGTATCTGTGGTGTTCAATTGGTATGTCTAATGGAACACCGTGAGACTTCAAACATAGCCGTAACTGTATGTTAAAAAGCCATGTGGACTTGGTGAGATTACATTTTTTGCATATTTCTCCATAACTACAAAAACCCTGTTTGTTAAAAACATCCCCTATGAGTGTATGCCTTGCTCTTTCCATATAGGGAATCTTATAGGTCGTTTTTCAATTAAGAGTGCATTGTTATTGAATAAGGGAGTATGATTGTGCCATTTATGTGGGTTAGGATTTTTTTTTTGTGTTTCACGCCATATCCGGATCGCATGAGTAATTATGGGGCCAAATTTCCGTTCACAGTGCTTGATTGGTAGTTTAGTGTATGCTATGTCCTTCAGTCTATGTGGGGCTACTATGTTTTCTTCTAATTTTCTCCAGGATACTAATGCTTGGGGGTCAAACCATGTTGTCAATGGTCTTAATGTGTACCCCTTAAAATATTGGAAAAAATCTGGAAATGCCATGCCACCATCTGCTTTATTTCTCTGTGCGGTGGATCTTTTTATATGTGGTGGTTTGTTATTCCAAATAAATTTGTATGTGGAGGAGTGTAATCTTTTCCAGTAACCCTCTGGAGGGGGTAACGGTAGCATTGAACTGAAGAAGTTGATTCTAGGTAGTACATCCATCTTAACTATTGATATCCGTGCTTGTACTGTGTTTTTAAGTTTTGCCCACCTATCAAGGTCGTCTTTGATTTTGTTTTGGATTTTTGTGTAATTGTGCTTCACCGTTTGTCTTATGGTGGGGAATATTTCCACTCCCAAGCATCTAAAATGTTTTACCATAGGTATCTCTCCTGGGAGGGTTATATCTTTTTTTGCAGGGGTGTTAAGTGGAAGGAAAGCCGACTTCGGCCAATTTATCTTAAATCCCGATAAATCACCAAAGTTCTCAATCAACTTGAGCAGATGAGGCAATGTGGTGTTGGGGTTTTGCATGAACAATATTACGTCGTCCGCATATAAACTAATTTTATGTTGTGTGCCCTTGATTACGATTGGTTCTATGGATTGGGATTGTCTTATATATTGTGCTAAAGGCTCTAATGATAGATCGAATAGTCCGGGACTAAGAGGGCAACCCTGTCTGGCTGAGCGTGATACCGGAAAGATTTTGGAGATGATTGTACCTTTTGTAATCATGGCCGATGGGTCTTTGTATAATACTTTAATCATATCAATGAATCCTTTTCCTAACCCCATCCTTTCTAATACTGCCCATAGATACGACCATTCCAGCCTGTCAAAGGCTTTCATAGCATCCAGGGACAGCATCGCCTTAGGTATGGTGTCATCCTTGTCGGCATCTAGTACGTGCAGTATTCGTCTTATGTTATCAGTGATCAGGCGGCCTCTTATGAAGCCAGTTTGGTCCGGGTCATATAAAGACTAAAGACGTCATATGCTTTTGTAATCTGATGGCTAATACCTTAGAGTACAGTTTGATATCGGTTCCGAGGAGGCTTAAAGGTCTATAACTACCGCACTCGTTGGGGTCTTTGTCTTTTTTAAGGAGGACTGTTATGAGTGCAATATTGTCATTCTTATGGAAGTTCCCCTCCTTGACTGAGTATAAGATCATATTTAGTAATAAGGGTCCAATTATGTCCCAACAAGAAAGGTACATTTCTGATGGGATACCGTCTCTTCCAGGAGCCTTACCACTTTGCATTTCGGATATGGCCTTCTTGAGTTCCTCTAGTGTGATCGGTGTTTCTAACTGTTTAGCGTCATCCTCTGAAAGTTTAGGGAGAATAATTTGATTAAGATATGTGTCCATTTTGTTTTGATCGAAGGTCGTTTCTGATTTATATAAGTCGGAGTAGAATTCTTTGAATGTATCGTTTATTTTTACAGGGTCTGTTTCAAGTACTTGTTGTGCTCTAATGGTAGTTATATCTGCAAATTTTGCATTAATTCTTAATCGCATGGCTAATAGGTGACTAGGTTTAGAACCTTGGGAGTACTGCTGTTGTCTTGTGCTGCGTATTTGTATTTCCGATTGTTGTCTGTATATGGCATTGATCTCTATTTTTAGTACGTTAACTTGATTCTCTAGTCGAGTTGAGTTGTTGTATTTTAGAGAATTAAATAACGTTGAGTAAAGCGTTTCCAGCTCAGCCAGTTTTGTGCATTGATTCTTGCACATTTTGGAGGAAAAGCTATCAGTGAAATCTTTGATCATTCCCTTTACCGACATCCATATTATTCTGGGGTCTTGCACCGAGTTTGCATTCTCCCGTTGGAATACTATAAGAGCTTCTTTGAGTTGTGTAATGAATTCCTTGTTATTAAGCAGCATCGAGTTAAATCGCCATCTTGGGGCTCGGGAGGATAGTATACAAAATGTTCCTTTAAGGAGTAAATAACAGTGATCTGATAGTGCGTTGGGTATCATTTCCACTTCATAATTATCAAATAGTCTCTGTGATGCAAAGACATAATCTATTCTGGATAATGTGTTATGTCTCGCAGATCGACAAGAGTACTTTCGGGTTGTGGGATTAAGTAATCGCCATAAGTCATTTACACCTGTAATCTTCGACCAATCCTTTAATGCCTTAGATGAATTCTTTTGTTCGCTGGAAAAGGCGAGGTAAGATTTGTCCATCCTTGGGTTCCAGATGGCATTAAAATCCGCACCTATTATAAATGAGTAATCGGGAATGTCTAACATTGCATTGGTTAGTGTAGTGAAGAAATCCTCTTCGTACAAATTTGGGGCATATACCGCTACCAACGATATTTTCCTGTTCTTATGTACAATCTTAGCTATAGTTATCCGACCTTCTACATCAGACCATACTCCCTTTAATACAATATTCAACTTACGTTTAACGACTATGGCTACACCCCGAGTTCTCGTACCAATAGAAGAGTGACTAATATTATGATATGTGTTGTCCGCTAATTTATCTATGTCTTTCTCTAGAATGTGCGTTTTGCTTAGCAGAGCAATGTCCACATGTTCTTTTTTCATCGGTGTGAGCACGCTTTTGCGTTTGAGTTGGTTATTTATTCCCCCGGTGTTCCAGATCATTATATTCAAACTAGCCATAATCTATACATGTTGTAGTGTAGTTTTTGGTAATGCTTCTGGAGTGCGAGGCAATAATAGATATACATCCAACTAGTGAGGTCCCGTTGAGAGCCGAGCTTAAAAACATACATATATACAAATAAAAATCCCCTTCCCTTCCCTCCCACCGAGAGTCGTACAGGATTGTGTTCCATGAACACAACCTTTGCGTATGACTCCCTCCCTTACACCACCGGATATCCCAGAATGATCCAATTATCCTTAACATTCCTATGTATACCATAGGATCTAACACTCTAAATTCTACCATAAGTAGAATGTCGACTGTGGCTTGGCCACTTTCCCGTTAAATTAAAATTAAAATAAGATAAAACTAAAAATAAATACCAAAAATAAGCTTCAATTATCATGCCCTAATCACTTACATTTTATATGAACTTGTGTAATTTATAGTAACCCATGAATAATATGGAGGTATTGAACTGAAAAGAGAGCCTCAATAAATCAGAGAAAACAGAAGAAAAAAAACAAGTAAAAGGAAGAGAACATTAACTTAGATCTTAAAAGAGCTTTGCTATGCTTAAACATCTAAAGTATAAATTGGAGAAGTAGTGGAAATATTTCCAATTAATAAAAAGCATTTTTTTTTTTTTTTTTTTTTTATTATTGCAAAACAAAAATTATTAAAAGTCAGTACTCAACACATAATCATAATGAAACTAACAGACAAGGTGGCTAAAATGACATGCAAGTACAGAACAGAAAACAAAAAAAAGTCTATAATAATATTTTAACGTATATAGTGTATATCCAACGAAATTACCAATTATACAAATGCCTTATACAGGATATACCCCTAATACCTATTTTCTAAAACCCTACACACATATGCTCCAGCTCGAACCCCCCCCTCCCGGACCCCTCCTTGGATAGTACCTCCATTATCCCTCACTCTAACCAGACACTACCATTATAAGCTAGCTTTTATTCTCTCCACCACTTCTAACCACATTGACATTTTGGATTCGTTGAGACCCAGAATTCTTGCTGTAGATATTTCTTGATAAATCACATCGAGATATGTAAGAAACCAAACCTTCCTGCACATTTTTTCCGGTTGAAACCAGCGTGATGCGATCAGTTTTTTAGCTACTGTGATACCCGATAAAACCAATCTCTTTAGCTGTGGATTTACTGCAAACTCAAAAACATCATTCAATAGTAATACAGAGGGGTGTACTGGTATACTCCAAGATACGAGTTTTGATAATTGATGGGTCACATCTTTCCAGAATGCCTTAACTGGTGGGCAGTCCCAATACATGTGCATAAATGTCCCTTCGTCTCCATTTGTACATTGGGAGCATTTTGAGTCTTGTTTAAGGCCCATTCTGTTCAGTCTTACAGGAGTCAAGTATGTCCTGTGAATATAGTTAAGATTGATTTGTTGATGGTCCGGGTTCCTTGATGTAAGACGGACATTTGCCCATGCTTCTTGCCAATCAAAGTCACTTTCCAGGTCTGGTATATCCCTCCTCCAGACAGAGTCTAGTTGGAGGGTTTCATACGAGGACGTTAGTAATTGATAATAAAAACCTGATACAAAACCTCTCAATGTATCTCTTTCATAGAAGAATTTGTGGTATCTGTGGTGTTCAACTGGTATGTCTAATGGAACACCGTGAGACCTCAAACATAGGCGTAACTGTATGTAAAAAAGCCATGTGGACTCGGTGAGGTTAAACTTTGTGCATATTTCTCCATAACTACAAAAACCCTGGTTATTAAAAATATCCCCTAATGAGTGTATGCCTTGCTCTTCCCATATAGGGAATCTTATAGGACGTTTTTCCATTAAGAGTGCATTGTTATTGAATATGGGAGTATGATTATGCCATTTTTGAGGGTTAGGATATTTTTTTTGTGTTTCACGCCATATCCGGATTGCATGGGTAATTATGGGGCCAAATTTCCGCTCACAGTGCTTGATTGGTAGTTTAGTGTGTGCTATGTCCTTCAGTCTATGTGGGGCTACTATGTTTTCTTCCAATTTTCTCCAGGATGCCAATGCCTGGGGATCAAACCATATTGTCAATGGTCTTAATGTGTATGCCTTAAAATATTGGAAAAAATCTGGAACTGCCAAGCCACCGTCTGCTTTATTTCTCTGTGCGGTGGATCTTTTTATGCGAGGTGGTTTGTTATTCCAAATAAATTTGTATGTGGAGGAGTGTAATCTTTTCCAGTAACCCTCTGGAGGGGGTAACGGTAGCATTGAACTGATGAAGTTGATTCTTGGTAGTACATCCATCTTAACTATTGATACCCTTGCCTGTACTGAGTTTTTAAGTTTTGCCCACCTGTCCAGGTCGTCTTTGATTTTGTTCTGTATTTTTGTGTAATTGTGCTTCACCGTTTGTCTTATGGTGGGAAATATTTCCACACCCAAGCATCTAAAATGTTTTACCATGGGTATCTCACCTGGGAGGGTTGTGTCTTTTTTTGCATGGGTGTTAAGTGGAAGGAAAGCCGACTTCGGCCAATTTATTTTAAATCCCGATAAATCACCAAAGTTCTCTATCAACTTGAGTAGATGAGGCAATGTGGTGTTGGGGCTTTGCATGAACAATATTACGTCGTCCGCATATAAACTAATTTTATGTTGTGTGCCCTTGATTACGATTGGTTCTATGTATTGGGATTGTCTTATATATTGTGCTAAAGGCTCTAATGATAGATCGAATAGTCCGGGACTAAGAGGGCAACCCTGTCTGGCTGAGCGTGATACCGGAAAGATTTTGGAAATGAATGTACCTGTTGTAATCATGGCCGATGGGTCTTTGTATAATACTTTAATCATATCAATGAATCCTTTTCCTAACCCCATCCTTTCTAATACTGCCCATAGAAACGACCATTCCAGCCTGTCAAATGCTTTCATAGCATCCAGGGACAGCATCGCCTTAGGTATGGTGTCCTCTTTGTCTGCATCTAGTACGTGCAGTATTCGTCTTATGTTATCATTGATCAGGCGACCTCTTATGAAGCCAGTTTGGTCCGGATGAACTAAAGACGTCATATGCTTTTGTAATCTGATGGCTAATACCTTAGAGTACAGTTTGACATCGGTTCCGAGGAGGCTTAAGGGTCTGTAACTACCGCACTCGGTGGGGTCTTTGTCTTTTTTGAGAAGGACTGAAATGAGTGCAATATTGTCGTGTTTATGGAAGCTCCCCTCCTTGACTGAGTATAAGATCATATTTAGTAATAAGGGTCCAAATATGTCCCAACAAGAAAGGTAAATTTCTGATGGGATACCGTCTCTTCCAGGAGCCTTACCATTTTTCATTTCGGATATGGCCTCCTTGAGTTCCTCTAATGTGATCGGTGCTTCTAACTATTTAGCGTCGTCCTCCGAAAGTTTAGGGAGAATAATTTGATTAAGATATGTGTCCAATTTGTTTTGATCAAAGGTCGTTTCTGATTTATATAAGTCAGAGTAGAATTCTTTGAATGTATCGTTTATTATTTTGGGGTCTGTTACAAGTACTTGTTGTTTTCTAATGGCAGTTATATCTGCAAATTTTGCATTAATTCTTAATCGCATGGCTAATAGGTGACTAGGTTTAGAACCTTGGGAGTACTGCTGTTGTCTTGTGCTGCGTATTTGCATTTCCGATTTTTGTCTGTATATGGCATTGATCTCTATTTTTAGTACGTTAACTTGATTTTCTAGTCTAGTTGAGTTGTTGTATTTTAAAGAATTAAATAACGTTGAGTAAAGCGTTTCCAGTTCAGACAGTTTTGTGCATTGATTCTTGCGCAATATGGAGGAAAATCTATCTGTGAAATCCTTGATCATACCCTTTACCGACATCCATATTATTCTGGGGTCTTGCACCGCGTTTGCATTCTCCCGTAGGAATACTGTGAGAGCTTCTTTGAGTTGTGTAATGAATTCCTTGTTGTTAAGCAGCATCGTATTAAAACGCCATCTTGGGGCCCGGGAAGATAGTATACCAAATGTTGCTTTTAGGAGTAAATAACAGTGATCTGAAAGCGCATTGGGTATCATTTCTACTTCATATTTATCAAATAGTCTCGGGGATGCAAAGACATAATCAATTCTGGATAATGTGTTATGTCTCGCCGATCGACAGGAGTACTTTCGGGTCGTGGGATTAAGTGAACGCCATAAATCATTTACCCCTGTAGTCTTTGACCAATCTTTTAATGCTTTAGATGAATTTTTTTGTTTGCTGGAAAAGGCGAGGTAAGATTTGTCCATCCTTGGATTCCAAATGGCATTAAAATCCGCACCTATTATAAATGAGTACTCGGGATGGTTTAACATTTCATCGGTTAGTGAAGTGAAGAAACCCTCTTTGTACAAATTTGGGGCATATACCGCTGCCAACGCTATTTTCCTGTTATTGTGTACAATCCTAGCTATAGTTATACGCCCCTCAGCATCCGACCATACCCCCTTTAATTCGATATTTAATTTACGTCTGACGACTATGGCTACACCTCGAGTTCTCGTACCAAAAGAAGAGTGACTAATATTATGGTATGTGTTATCCGCTAGCGTATCTATGTCTTCCTCTAAAATGTGCGTTTCGCTTAGTAGAGCCACGTCCACATGTTCTTTTTTCATCAGTGTGAGCACGCTTTTGCGTTTGTGTTGTTTGTTTATCCCACCAGTGTTCCATATCATTATATTCAAACTAGCCATAATCTATGCATGTTTTTGTGTAGTTTTTGGTAATGCTTCTGGAGTGCGAAGCTACAATAGATGTACATCCAATTATTGAGGTCCCGTTGAGAGCCGAGCTTAAAAACATATATATATACAAATAAAAATCCCCTATTTTCCCCTCACCCAGAGAGTCGTACAGGCCTGTGTTCCAAAAACACATCCTCCGCGTATGACTCTCTCCCTTAGGCCACCGGATTGCCCAAACTGAGCTTTGTAATCCTAATCTTCCTATGCTAATTGCCATAGGATCTAACATTTTCATTCTAATACAATAGAATGTCGCTTTTGGTCTTGCACCTTCCCTTACTGTAATGAAATATTATGAAAAATGAAAAAAAAGAGAATAAACTTTCATCGACATATTCATTTGAACCCTCTACTAACTTATGTAGGAAACATCAGGAAAAAGGAAAAGATTGTAGAGAAATATTAACACCTTAATATGAAGAACAATGGAAAAGAACAATGTAAGATAAAAGAGAGAAAAAATAAATAAATAAATAAAAAGATAAAAATAAGGAGTGAGAGATAGAATAATACTCAACGTGGAGAAGCCACTAGAACAGAATTGAGTAATTAGATAAAATAGAAAAACAGAGCCTTTTAGAGCTACAATGTGCCAATCTCTTCATCAGTGGAGTGATTACTTAAATTGTTAGAATAACCTTGTTGTGCTCATACGTTTAGGTGTGGTTGATTTTTTTAAAGTTTCATTAAGGCCTGATTAAACTTCAGTCAATTGATCATATGCTATGTTTATACACACCGGATGTTAATGTTAGAGTTGCAAGCCTTCGTTGTTATGGTGCATTATATTCTAGAAGGTTGTAGAATACACTAGTACTAATAGACTGTTGTTGTGTTCCAGAATGATCTAAGTGACCCAGAGCAGTCGAGCGATAAGCCCAGAATCTTCCAGATTGTTCTTATTGTCAATGATATGTTCTTGTCTCCACGGAGACCAGAGGTCTGAAATTATAATGCATTACGAATCGTATTATACACAATACGCATTGGTGTAGACGGCCTGCATATCATCTGCTACTTTTGATGAACACAAATAAAGTCATTCTAATACTGATATACACAGAGAAAGAGAGAGATGAAACGGCGTATCTGTTTTCAGACAGTGTTTCGTTCTGCCTTGGGGGTTCTGCTCCATGTCGATTCCAATATTCCTCAGCTTCTTTAGGTGTGTGTAATCCAATCCTACGGCTGTCCCTGCCCACGATCGATAACAGCATAAAAAGCAGTTTTTAAATACGTATATGCAGCATTTCCCCTGGCCAGGGGTGGGCGATGATCCGTTGTGAAGAATGTTATTCCAGCCGGCCGCTGCTGTGATGGTTCTGTGGTTCTGCAGCTAGATGCTGTTGGTTATTCCCCCGAAGGGCTTCTGGTAGTATGTCTGGCCGCGTGAATATTTTAGGCAACCAACTTGTGTTTAGCGTTTCTCTGATTGGCCAATACGCCCATGTGACCACGGCAGCGCGAGAGAGCGGCAGCGCGGAAATAGGCTGTCTATTGCCTCGCGCTGCAGCGCGGAAATAGGCTGTCTATTGCCATTCTCTAAGTCAAACTCTAACCTTAACCAGCTCCTTAACAGCGCCTAAACTTAACCCTTCTAACCTTAAGCAACTCCGAAACAATGCCTAACCTTAACCAACTCCGAAACAATGCCTAAACTTAACCGGCGAAATGAATGCACGTTAAAAAATATTGCCATTCTCTAAGTCAAACTCTAACCTTAACCAGCTCCTTAACAGCGCCTAAACTTAACCCTTCTAACCTTAAGCAACTCCGAAACAATGCCTAACCTTAACCAACTCCGAAACAATGCTTAAAGTTATGCCTAAACTTAACGGCGAAAGAATGCGAATGCACGTTAAAAAAAAAAAATAAAAAATTGAAGGGAATCGAACTAGCCAGCAACGAGCCGTAGGATCCACAGCCATGCAGCTTTGCCAATTGAGCTATTTCTGGATACTGAATAAGGGGCGGTTACTGGCATATAATGAGCTCCGCTCTGCCGGATACTGAATAAGGGGCGGTTACTGGCATATAATGAGCTCCGCTCTGCTGCTGCCGCGGGGGCGTGGCTAGACGCAAGTTGGGCGTGGTTAGACACAAGTTGGTTGCCTTTAATATTTAGGCTGTCTGGCCATGTATTGCTGTTATTCCAGAATGTTCCCTATATCAAAGAATGCTTTAGATGTTCTAGATTATTCCAATATGTCGTTTTTACAGTGTTCGAAGGTTCCAGTATGTTCTGGAGTGTTCCAATTTTAAATCCAATATGTCCGCAATAATAGAAGCCCGACGGGGAAAACATTCAATAACTCTGAGCTCGTAGGTCTCTCTGTCCCAAATCATCGGTTCATTAAAGTTTATACTATATGGTGTCCATGCATAACAGAGATTAAAAGGCCATTTATACACTATCCTGCGTGTTGTGCTGACATGTATTTGGCTGCATCTTCAGGCGAGTTGAGGAAAACCCTTGCTCCTTGTTTATCGACGATGCGAAGTATTGCAGGGTATATTAATAGGGGTCTGTATTTCTCCAGATAGAGTTGAGACATCACCGTCTTGAACTTGGCTCGCAGGTCCACTACCTCACGACAATAATCTTCAAAGCAGTGTATTGATATATCCTTGTATTTCAGATTGCCTTTCATCCTGCGAGTTTCACGAATAATCATTTATTTTATTCTGACTTGGCGCAGGATAACCAATATCACTCTGGGCTTAACGTTATTGTCACTGGATCGGGTCCCCAATCTGTAGCACTGTTCCACCTCTGGTACTTTAGGAAGGATCTCTGGTCCCAAGATTTTCTGTAATTCTGTGGCAAACTCTTCAGGGTGTGCGCAGCTCACCGACTCGTCCAGACCGACTATACGAATATTCAGCTTGCGTTTTTGATATTCCATCTCGAATATTTTGGCTTTCTGTTCTTCATTGATTCGCTTAAGCTCCATCGTTATATCGTTGAGCTCCGTCTTGAGTTCTTTGTAGTTTCCCTTCATCTCAGCAGTTAGGTTAACGTTGATATCATCTACGTCTTTGTAGATTCGAACGAAATTTTGTTGGTGGACTTCCATACCTGTTTCCAGTGCCTCGGTGCGCTTAATATGTGCATCGGCGTCCGCTCTTAGCGCTTCTATTTTGCCTTCGATAGATTCTTTGATAGCATCTACTTTTTGGGTTATTGTATTCTCCATTTTCTCCATTCTCCGGATGATATATTCGGTGTCCGCGGAGGTATTTGAAGGGGTTGAACTTGAAGCGGCCACTGTCACGTCTATATTCTCTGCTATTTGCCGCACGAATCCTGCTTCCTTAGGCGGGTCCTCTGCGACTGGTTTTGGTCTCGTTGTGTCTTTCTTTGGTGACATCTCGATTCTTTTGGTCAATATAGTTAGTTGATAATCTCAGTTGATATATGCGTCAAGTTTTAAACGCATTAATGGTTTATAAATATGTTTTTAAAACGAAAACAAAATAACGGGTGAGCAGCTGTGTCACATGCGACTTACTCCATTCTAACGCTAAACCGGAAGTCAAACGTTTTTTTATTTTTTTATTTATTTTTTAATCTCAAGGCCCCCCCTGTCATGCCTCTGCGCCCCCACACTGCATTACACAAACTAAAAACCGATATTGTCTGAATTACTAGAAGAAAGAAATGCACCACCTGTGGCTGATAGTAATTTATAAATTTCTTAGGATTGATTTTGGTCTAATAAATGTTTAAGGTTCTTAGATGGATCCCCTGCTGCTGCCTCCTCCTCCTCTTCCTCCTCCTCCTATTCCTCCTCCTCCTCCTCCTCCTACTCTTCCTCCTCTTCCTCCTCTTCCTCCTCATCTTCCTCCTCCTCCTCCTCCTCCTCTTCCTCATCTTCCTCTTCCTCATCTTCCTCCTCCTCCTAATCCTCTTCTTCCTCCTCCTGCTCCTAATCCTCCTCTTCCTCCTCCCCCTCCTCCTGCTCCTAATCCTCCTCTTCCTAATCCTCCTCTTCCTACTCCTCCTCCTCCTCCTCCTAATCCTCACCTTCCTCCTCTTCCTCCTCCTCCTGCTCCTAATTCTCCTGCTCATCCTCCTCCTCCTCTTCCTCATATTTCTCCTCATCCTCCTCCTGCTCCTAATCATCTTCCTCCTCCTGCTCCTCCTCCTCCTAATCCTCCTAATCCTCCTGCTCCTCCTCCTCCTCCTGCTCCTGTTCCTCCTAATCATCCTCCTCCTCCTGCTCCTCCTCCTGCTCCTCCTCCCCCTCCTGCTCCTCCTCCTTCTCCTCCTAATCATCATCCTCCTCCTCCTCCTCCTCCTCCTCCTGCTCCTCCTGCTCCTCCTCCTCCTCCTCCTCCTCCTCCTCATCCTCCTCCACGGGGAGCAGCATACTGGCTCATGTTAAATGGCAGGCCATGCATTATGCAGCAGCTTAGGTAACTGCGCCGGATCTTCATGTCCTCGGCTACAGTCCACTTGTCGCTGCTCTGGTCGTAGCGCTCCACGTTGGAGATGGTGTTGAAGTCATTAAAGCCTCCGACCACGAAGAGCAGGTCGTCCAGCACCGCGATGCCAAAGCAGCTGCGGGGGTGAGCATGGCGGGCAGGGCGCTCCAGGAGTCAGTCAAAGGGCTGTAGGCCTCCGCGCTACGCAGGTAGTTTCCACGGTTCCACCCTCCCACCTGAGGACAGGACACATGAGAGGAATGTTTTAGTGTGTGGTTAAGGCAGGCAGACACTCATTTAGGGAAATGAGGGCATCACAGAAGCATTGAAAGTCAAATGATACATATCTATAAAATATCTAGTATAAAGCATTTGTCTCTGTGTGCACCTACCGCATAGACTTGTCCTCTGTACGCAGCGACTCCCACTCCGCAACGCCTGTTGCTCATGGGGGCGATCAGAGTCCACTGGTTAGTCTCTGGGCTGTAGCACTCAGCTGTGCGCAGACACCCCGCCCAGTTGAAGCCACCACAGATGTAAACCTGTAATAAGAAAGAATATTCTAATTTAGTTTATATATTCCATTTGATTTCATTCTACTTTAATTGTCTGTTAATGTTGATGCACCAAAGGACCCAGACACATCTTTTGTATGTGCAAGCTTACTTGGCAATAAAGACATTTATGATTTCTGATCTAACGTTCCTTGTGTTCATCTAGCACCCTGTGTCCCTCAGTTCCACCCACCTTGCCCTGGAGGGCTGCTGCCCCGGCGCGGCTCCTGTGCTCCAGCATGGGTGAGATCACTGTCCACTGGTTGGTTTCAGGCTCGTAGCGCTCGGCGGTGTTCAGTACCGCGCCTCTATCCCACCCTCCCATGGCGTAGATACAGCCTCCCAACGTGACCACGCTGATGTAACAGCGGTATGAGTGCATGGAAGCCGCCTGCAGCCAGCTGCGAGTGACTGGGTTGAACCTGCTCACACTGCTGAGAGCTTTTATGCCCGCGAAGCCACCGACACAGTAGACCAGACCATGGAGATAAGCGGTGCCGTGGCACCACCGGGGACTCTCCCCCTCAACGCTCACGTCCATCCATCCGCCGGCTCGGATATCGTAATGATTAGACTGACTCCGGCCTCCAATGGCCAATAGGACCTCCTGGGGCAGGCGTGGACGCATCAGCGGGTTTGGGAGCCTGTCGGAGCCAGGGGGGTTCAGGACGCTGAGGATGAGGGGCCTGCAGTCGTGGCTGTCCCTCACCACAGGGTTGTTCTGGACATTGTTCAGCAAGTAGTCAGGCCTCATCAAGCCAATGCGAACCTGGGAAGAGACAAGCAGACAGCGGGTACAACTTAGACATCGTTTGGACCCAACAGTTTGGACCCAAATGTTTGAGAACCACTGTACTAGGGAACCTAGTGTTGTTTTAATGTAATGCACAGTAATACAATTAGTTACCTTGGTCAGCAGCAATGGGATGTGTGTTGTACGCTCCTCACGGGAGTGGTCGATCCAACGGAGGACAGCCTCGAACACAGTCTCCTCGCTCTTCACGTTCAGTTCATCCCTTTCGATGATGTCCACCAGTTGCTGCAGGGACAGCTCCACAAACTCCTGTGAGACATGCAACATCTCCTCAAAGTGGCACACGATGAAGAGATGGGCCTTGCGCCTCAGGTCAGGGCAGCAGTAGATGTCCGCCAACCTCTAGATGCCGACACAGTTTTCCAGAGACAGCTGGCCTTCTAGGAAGTCAGAGCACGCTTCTACTATGCCAGTGACGCGAAGCTGGTCTGCAGCCACCAGAAGCTCTTCCACGTCCTCTGCTGTCACCAGCACAAAGCGTGTGTAGGCGTACTCTATGATGAGCTGCATCATACCCGGGGACACCCCAGGGATAGTGTAGACGAGTTGCTCTGAGTCGCTCCAGCGAGTGAAGAGGGCTCTGTGGGACGCAGAGTATAGAGATATCTGATGAGTAAACAGTAAGCAACATTCTGTCGTGTGTAGTAATATATGTTCACTGTAGAAGTATAGGGTCTTAGCACAGTAGAAGTATAGTATCTTTTTACAGTAGAAGTACAGTATATTATCGGTTTACAGTAGAAGTACAGTATATTATATGTTTACAGTAGAAGTACATTATATTATCTGTTTACAGTAGAAGTACAGTATAATATCTGTTTACAGTAGAAGTGCAGTATATTATCTGTTTACAGTAGAAGTACAGTATAGTATCTGTTTACAGTAGAAGTACAGTATAGTATATTTTTTACAGTAGAAGTACAGTATAGTATCTGTTTACAGTAGAAGTACAGTATATTATCTGTTTACAGTAGAAGTGCAGTATAGTATATTTTTACAGTAGAAGTACAGTATAATATATGTTTACAGTAAAAGTACAGTATGGTATCTGTTTACTAACCAAGCTAACCTGAACCAAACTAACCTGAACGAAGCTAAGCTGAACCAAGCTAACCTGAACCAAGCTAACCTGAACCAAGCTAAACTTACCTGAAATAGCCACTGCAGTCACACAGGAGTGCCTTGTGGGCATTCAACTCAGTGCTGTTGACTTTAATAACCACATCACAGAGCCTTCCCTCCAGACGCAGCTCATTAAGGATTGTACAGGACATTGTTTCTTTTTCCATGTGGTGATTTTAAAATGGTATTAAAATGGTAGGGGCGACAGTGGCACAGGAGGTAGAGCAGTCGTCTGGCAATCTGGAGGTTCCCGGTTCGATTCCCGCTCCTCCCGGGCAGCGTGTCGATGTGTCCTTGAGCAAGACACTTAACCCCTAATTGCTCCCGATGAGCAGGTTGGCACCTTGCCTGGTTGCCTCTGCCGTCGGTGTGTGAATGTGTGAGTGAATGGGTAAAAAATTTGAGGAACAAATTGTAAAGCGCTTTGGAAACAACAAGTGAGATGTTCACTTGTCTTCTGAGATCTGAGATCTTCTTCTTCTTTTGAATTTCCGGCAGTGTAGACGCATCGTGGCGTATTACTGCCCTCCTCAGTTCTTATACTACGCTAGTAGTATGGTTTCCATAGTATGGTCTCTGGTAAATCTTCTTCTTCTTCTTATTTGAATTTCCGGCAGTGTAGACGCATCGTGGCGTATTACTGCCCTCCGCAATTCTTTGTATGGGCTCTTCGTCTTCTTCTACTTCACCTTCTTCTTCTTCTTCTACTGGACCCCGTCATCAACTACATTGTCCATTGGAGTGCAGCTAACGCTGCTACTTCCTGCCTGAGCCCCCCTCCGCGGGACCCTCCTTGCCCCCTGCGATCTTTTTCTGGGCTGCTTTGTCCCTCGCAGCCCCCTCAGCCAATTCCCTAAGCACCACCTCCCAGTCCAGACCTTCCAATCCCAGATGTTGAACCGCTATCCTAACAATCATCTTCACCATCGCTGTTTTACCCTTAGCCTCTGCCATACCAGTAACTACCCCTGCCACGAAGGCCACAATACCTAATTTCTCCTCCCTTCCCCTCTCTCTTTTTCCACCTGCTCTACCCTCTCTGCCAAATGCCCTCCTTCAACCCCCTGCACCCTTTCTTGGCTGCCCTGTCCTACCCTGCTAACCGCCTCAGCATACGACAACTTACCCTCCCTTCTCACTCTCCGATCCGCG
Source organism: Notolepis coatsorum (assembly GCF_963971535.1). NCBI lineage: Eukaryota > Metazoa > Chordata > Actinopteri > Aulopiformes > Paralepididae > Notolepis > Notolepis coatsorum. Next base: position 62,841,372 of record NC_140173.1, on the reverse strand, counting down.
ACCTCCTTCTTCATCACCTCACACCCCCTAAACGCTACACTATGCTCCCCACCACAACTACAGCACATCGGCTTCACTCCCTCTCCACACTTCCCATATTCATGTTCCCCACCACACCTAGCGCACCTCAGCCCCTTCCTACACGTGGTAGCTATATGGCCAAACTCCTGGCACCTATAGCACCTAAGAGGATTCTGAACAAATTCCCTAACCCTATACATCCTACGCCCTACAAACACCTCCCTAGGAACAACCCCACCCTCAAACTTAATCACTACCGTTTCCGTCACTGCCCTCTCTGCTCCCCTCCTCATCCTTTCTGCACTCTTAACTATGCCATTACGCCCGTCCTCCTTTAGCTTTTCCACCAGCTGCTCTACGCTAACCTCGACCGGTACCCCAGCTATCACCCCCTTACTTCCCCCCTCCCCTACTCTCGCCACCCTACTTATGCCCACCCCACCAATGCTCCCCATCTTCCTAGCCCTCTCCACCTGCCCCTCACTACCACACCCTACGGCCAAATTCCCATCCCACAAAACTCTTGCGTACTTTACCTCACCTAATTGCTCGGCAATGAGTTTGGGCAACTCAAGCCTACCTACTTTCCCCACTCCCCTCTCCCCCTCAAGCCTGACCACTATATGAATCACTTCCTCTTTTGCCACATAATTTCCAGCACCCTCTCCTCCCGGCCCTCTTGAGCTATCGTCCCTCACTTTCTTCCTCTTCCCCCCTTCTTCCCCACTCTCCTCCCCCCTACTCTCCACGTCACCACCCGACCCCTTACCCTTGCCCTGGCTACTCTCACCCCCATCGCTGTCGTTCCTCTCCGTCTGTTTCTTCCTCTTCTTCACCACCGTTACCCACCCCTCTTTCTCAATCTCTTCTTTCTCACTCTCCTCCCCACTATACTCCATTCTGTCACCACCCGACTCCTTCCCTTTGCCATTCTTACCCCTATCGCTATCTTCCTCGCCCTTCTCACACCATTTACTTCCATCACACCATTTACTTCCATCACCATCCTCCCAATACCCTGGACAGCCGCTCACAGGCCGGGGCCACCAATCGCGAGGTCTTCCCTGTTCCCGATCCTCCATATCTACTCGTTCGCCTCCCACCACCGACTACTACCCCTACACATGTCTTCGCTGCACAGTTCCGGCGGACGCAGACGCCGCCACTCTGCGCACCTCTCAAAATCCATCTTTCCACAGCTTTCCACAGCAAAACGGTAGGCAAGGCACCTTTCCTGAGAGAATTGTTGAATATATAGCTGATGAAATCTTCTTCTTCTTCTTATTTGAATTTCCGGCAGTGTAGACGCATCGTGGCGTATTACTGCCCTCCACAATTCTTGCTTCGCCCACACTTGAGAAAGTTTACACTCCTCTTCTTCTTCTCATCTTCAAAACACATTTCTATCGTCTCTGTCTCCTTCTTCTCTGCTCCTCTTGTCATACAATCACAATACAAACATCATCTCCTCTCTTGGAGGGCCCCCCCAAGAGGGGGAACCCTCCATCTCTTCTTCTTCTTCTTAGTTGAATTTCCGGCAGAGTAGACGCATCGAGGCGTATTACTGCCCTCCGCAATTCTTTTTATGGGCTCTTCTTCTTCTCCTTCTTCTCCTTCTTCACCTTCTTTTTCTTCTTCTACTGGACCCCGTCATCAACTACATTGTCCATTGGAGTGCCTCTACTGCTGCTACTTCCTGTCTGAGCCCCCCTCCGCGGGACCCTCCTTGCCCCCTGCTATCTTATCCTGGGCCGCTTTGTCCCTCGCAGCCCTGTCCCTCGCAGCCCCCTCAGCCAACTCTTCACACACCTCCCTCCAGTCCAGACCTTCCAATCCCAGATGTTGAACCGCTATCCTAACAATCATCTTCACCATCTCTGTTCTACCCGTAACCTCTGCCATACCAGTAACTACCCCTGCCACGAAGGCCACAATACCTAATTTCTCCTCCCTTCCCCTGTCTCTTTCCACCTGCTCTACCCTCACTGCCAAATGCCCTCCTTCAACCCCCTGCACCCTTTCTTGGCTCCCCTGTCCTGCCCTGCTAACCGCCCCAGCATACGTCAACTTGCCCTCCCTTCTCTCTCTCCGATCCGCGACCTGCTTCATCATCACCTCGCACCCCCGAAACGCTACACTGTGCTCCCCACCACAACTACAGCACCTCGGCTTCACTCCCTCTCCACATTTCCCATATTCATGTTCCCCGCCACACCTAGCGCACCTCATCCCCTTCATACACGTGGTAGCTATATGGCCAAACCCCTGGCACCTATAGCACCTAAGAGGATTATGAACAAATTCCCTAACCCTATACATCCTACGCCCTACTAATACCTCGCTAGGAACAACCCCACCCTCAAACGTAATCACTACCGTCCCCGTCACTGCCCTCTCCGCTCCCCTCTTCATCCTTGCTGCACTCTTAACTATGCCATTACGCCTGTCCTCCTTTAGCTCTTCCACCAGCTGCTCTACTGTAACCTCGACCGGTACCCCAACTATCACCCCCTTACATCCCCCCCCCCTCTTCTCCCCTACTCTCGCCACCTTACTTATACCCACCCCCCCAATGCTCTGCATCTGCCTAGCCACCTCCACCTGCCCCTCACTACCACACCCTACGGCCAGATTCCCATCCCACAAAACGTTCACGTACTTTACCTCTCCTAATTGCTCGGCAATGAGTTTGGGCCACTCGAGCCTACCTACTTTCCTCTCATCCCTCTCCCCCTCAAGCCTGACCACTATATGGATCACTTGCGCTTTTGCCACATCTTTTCCTGCACCCTCGTCTCCCGGACCACTTGAGCTATCGTCCCCCCCTTTCTTCCTCTTCCCCCCTTCTCCCCCCCTCTCCTCCCCCCTACTCTCACTATCCCCATCGCTGTTGAATATATACTGTACAGAAATGTTCTAGAATGTTTGATTATGACATCATACTGTGACATCACAAATGTTCTATAATGCCTATTATGACATCATACTGTGACATCACAAATGTTCTAGAATGTTTGATTATGACATCATACTGTGACATCCAGTGATGGGAATAACGGCGTTATAAATAAAGGCGTTACTAACGGCGTTAGTTTTTTCAGTAACGAGTAATCTAACGGATTACTCTTCCAATCTTAATAACTTTGAAGCTGTTTTTTTCATCAGACAGAACTCTGCGCCGAGAAGCAATACTTTTTTTCCTTGGTTAGTGGGCAGTGCGCGATTGGCTGAGGTTGAGTAAAATGTCATGGTAAGCCAATCAGAGGTAGAGGTGGGCGGGTGTTCGAAAGAATTCAGAGTCTGACACACAGCGACAACACAAGCGACTCAGTCAACGACAGACCGCGGTTCCGTGTACGTTTTGATACTTTGTTTGGCGAGCCCAAATAATCCAAAACTAATCCAACAAACAACACAAGCGAGCAGTCAACGACAGACCGCGGGTCCATGAGCGTTTTTTGTTCACTCTTGTGTCTCCAGCATTTCGTGGCGAGCGCCTTGCCCACTACGCCACGTAGCCGCCCGTTGGAGAGACTTATAGTTAAACCCAGCGCCGTTTGGATATAACTACTCATTGGAGACCGTCTGCGGGTTAGCTTCACGTACAAACGAAGCTAGCTAGCTACCATCTATGCCAACAGGCTTTTGGATTAATAGCTATTAACCCTACCATCGGGCGCTAGGAATACAAGGACCGGTTCCGTACGAGACCCCTTCTCCCAGACCAGTCTACAGTTTCTCTGGAGCAGGAGCTCTAGAGAGAAACCATCGTCTCCAGCCACCATCTTGCTTTTCGTTTCGTCTCACTCCCTTCAGAGCTCCACCGGTCGAGTATCCGTAGTCTAGGAACCATTCGTTACCGTTGACTTTGTTGCACTGACATTCTAGTATTAAAGGAGAACCGTAATAAATAATATGTATGTTTGCTATTAACATTAAATGATGCTTGTTCAACTTGTATCCCTGTCCCCGCACAGTCAATGGAGTGTCCGCCATTTTGTCTAACTGTACTGTCTGGCTATTAATATTCTTTAGTAGTGGTTTAATCTAACATCTCAATACAGTCAGGGTTGTGTAGCCCCTTAGCTACAGTGCTGCACTTCCTGGTTTAATAGCACAGTCTTCAGGTGCTCAGATATATATATATATATATATATATATATATATATATATATATATCTGTATGTCATGCATGTCTTAAATGTCACCATTAGATTAGTTTAGTCTTTATTGCTGTCAGTCTTTGACAAGGCAACACGCATGTCATCCTCAAGGCTCAACTTGGCCCTATATTTTGTTTTCAGAGCTGTCATGGATGAAAAGCCAGCTTCACACAGATATGTGGTGCTGAATGGTATCAACACCTTAACTGCTGCATCATGAGATACTTGGTACTCAGCACCACACTCTGAAACTAGCTCTCCAGGTGGTATCAGATGAGATTTCAATGAGTTCTTCCAAGAGTTTGGATGGAGATGTGTCAGGAAGCTTTGTCTCAATGTTGTCTGTAAAGTTTTTTTTTTATCCAGAGTAACTTGGTGATCCTTTTCTGTGTTTTATTAAATAATGATTTTCAGATTTTGAGAAATGGTCAAACGTATCCAAATATGGCAACAGATAGCACTTTAGTGATAATTTTCTGTAATCCAAAAATCTTTTTTAAATCTCAAGGCCCCCCCCTGTCATGCCCCACACTTTGAGAAACACTGGTGTAATGGATGGATAACCTTTAGCTTACCTCCCATGGTGGGGAGGGAAGAGAAGCCCTGGTGTGGAGCACACGCCCAGAACGCCCTGTGATCCGACTAAGACTGAGCACCTGTCAGGATGCTTCTAACGCATGTGTACTACAGTCATAGACCCCCTTGTGATCATAACGTTACTAGAGATACTAGCCACAATAAACCCATTTGACTGTAGTTAGCAAAGTCAAGATACATAGCATGCTATTCACTAACGTTATTAATCGGTTCTGATGCTGTGTTGTATCAAATGGAATATAAAACCGTTAACATTATATTGCTATCTGCAGTCAAATGGGTCTATTTCACTAGCATGCTAGTGGCCCTCCAACATAACAAGGCCACTCGCCATGACAATATCCCCTCCAAATTCCTCAGAGACTCAGCAGCCACCATCACTCCAGTCATCACCCACATAATAAACCTCTCCATAAAACAGGGATACGTCCTCAAAGACTTCAAACTTGCGAGAGTGACCCCCCTGCACAAAAAAGGCAGCAAATTAGACCCAGGCAACTACCGCCCTGTTTCTTTGCTTACCTCCATCTCGAAAGTTATGGAAAGAAAATTCTACGAATAGGTCGAAAAGTACCTTGGGGAAAAAAGCTAATCTACGAATTCCAATCTGGCTTCAGAACATCCCACTCCACTGACACATGCCTTCTCTATTTGATCGACCACATCAAACGAGGTGGATGCGGGCAAATACTGCGGCATGGTCATGCTGGACCTCCAAAATGCTTTCGACACTGTCAATCACTCCATTCTGATTGATAAGCTAAAAGCAATTGGTTTTTTGATAGTTCATCAGTGAGCTGGATGCAATCCTACCTGGAGGCGAGGGAACAGATGGTGGAGGTAAATTATACACTGCCCCCCCCCCTCCCAGTGAGCTGTGGTGTTCCACAAGGAACCATACTTCTGGCTCCCCCCAAGGTTGCGTGTTGTCTCCCCTCTTATTTATTATGTATACGGACAACTGCAGATCGCTTCACGACGACAGGCATCTGGTTAAGTTTTCAGATGACACTGTCCTTGTATCCCTACTGCAGCGCTCCGAGACTGATCATGGACCTGTACTTCACGACTTTGTGAAATGGTGTGATGAGAATTACTTGGACCTCAATGTCTCTAAGACTAAGGACATGATAATTGACGTCAGACACAACTCTGATCATCAAGCCAGTGTAGCTAGTGTAATTCACGACGAGGACGTCCAGATTGTTGAATATTACAAATACCTGGGAACTGTGTTTGATTGTAAACTGAAGTTCAACTTAAATACAGAGTCCATTGTCAAAAAAGGTCAGCAGAGGATCTACCTGCTGAGAAAGCTGAACTATTTTAATGTTAGTGTGAAGATCCTGAGCACTTTTTATGGTTATTTTATTGCTGGTTTCTTTTATCTGCTGGTTCAGTGGTCTATATCTTTTAAAGATAGGAATAGCCTACAGTATATTGTGAAAGTGTGCTCCAAAATACCAGGTGGTCAAGAAGAGGATGAGCATCACAAATCAACCTCTCCACGCTCTGTCTCAGCGTTTTTTGCTGTTGCCTTCTGGCTGCCGTTATGACGTTCCATCTCATTCAGCGCCGGCCATTATCATTATCCCGTTCTAGCTAGGCCACGCTTTAAAGATAGGGGTGTGTCACCTTGTTTGTAGAGCTATATCTATATTCTATATTATAGCTATGGAGACAATACTATGGTCATTTGACAGTCAGTATCTTCCGTCGAACATGCAAATAATAAATGTTTCATGTATACGTTCGCACGTTATCCCATGGTGAATATTGTATAATTTCAGAGTGATCCGGGCTAATTCCTGAAAAGCTGAGTTATAGGGCGCTATATTCTGCTAAAAGGGCATGAATTCTGCTAAAAGCATTGACGTTTCATCCCTGGACACGCTACTATTTCCAAATCAAATGTATATAATAGGTATTATGTTTCATCATGAATGCATGAAAGGGGGGGAGGGGGTAGTTTCTGATGCTTTGATTGCCAGTAACGGCATTCGTTTTGAACACCACACACGCTGATCAGCCTGATCAATATGAAATCATTGCAGGCTCAAGGTGGAATTGACGTCAGATAGTCCTTACCTTTGATCAGGGCTATTCCAAAAAGAATATTGATCGCGATTTCCAGTATTGATGTCCATCTGGTCCACGACATAATCCGGCACAACACATGCATCGAGTGTCCTGGACACGTTTCAATGTGATCGAGTGAACCTCTAGGCTGCCCTGGACTAAAATTCTCCGCCCGGAAGGGTTTAAATGTAACAAACGGTCTGGAACAGGGTTTACTGCACTCTCGATACTGCCACCTAACAGGATCTGGCTGGTACTGCACCCTCGGGTCCCAGTATGCCTTTTAACGGCAACATACAGGTCTGTGACATTGAATCGAATATTAAAATTGAAAAAAAGGAAAAACTGAACGGCGCTGAACGGTTGGCGGGCAAACACGTATATATATATGGTTGGCCGTGAATGAGTTAAGTAGGACCAACCGTTATGCCAAATCTTTTGTACCCTCGGCTATCAGACTTATAAACACAGACATTAGTCATTTTAAGTAGCCTTTTACACTTAGTTGTCTGTTTTAACTTTTACTGGATTGTGTATTGCATGTTGTTGTTGCCGTGCTGACGTTGAGATGTTTTTGTTTTTAGTTGTTTGTTGTTTTTGTTACTGTACTTGTGAAGCTACAATATGAATTGCCCCATGTGGGATCAATAAAGTTGTCTGAATCTGAATACTAGCACTGTTACTGTTCCTAATTTATGCAAATTACATGTCATCAGCTTGTGACTGCAACTTGTTCCTGTTTGCTGACGACTCACCCCTGCTGGTCTCTGACAGGGACAAAGAGTCCATTCTCTTTGGATCAAATAACAAACTCAGCAAGGCCAACGGCTTCTCTGTCACAGTGGGTGACAATATTGTCACAAGGAAAGATGAAATTACCTACCTGGGTTCCATCCTAGAGGCAAATATTTCCTGCGACAAAATGGCAACCAATGTAATAAAAAAAGTCAACCAACGAACAAGATTCTTGTACCGGATCTCCTCTCTGGTAAACAAGAATACCTTGAAGACTCTAACAGGAGCACTCATTCAAGGGTACTACGACTATGCTTGCACCCCATGGTACCAAAGCACCTCAAAGGCCCTAAAAACAACACTACAAACATCACAAAACAAACTGTTCAGACTACTGCTTGACCTTACTCCTAAAACCCACCTCACCCCTGCCCATTTTGACAACCTAGGATGGCTTAGAGTAGATGACAGAGTACAGAAACTTGCAATGGGCCTGGTCTACAAGATAAACTACGCCACTAAGATACCCATGTACATGTCGAAATACTTCCCAAGGGTCAGTGAATTCCATGACCACAACACCAGAGGGAGTTCCACAAATCATGTTCAACCCAGATTCGGCTCAAACAAGGGACTAAACACATTTCGCAATTATGCCACAACAATGTGGAACGCCCTACCCACAGCCGTAAAATAATGTGAATCCCTACCCTCCTTGAAAACCTCTCTCAAAGAGCACCTATGGGTGGCTGCAATTAGAAAATGGCCCCGGAAAATGTCAAAACCCACCACCCACCCAACCCCCCCAATGTATATATATTTTTCATAATCTCTTTCTCTTAAACAGTACTGTATATTTGTATATCTTGTATGTCATAAATGTCTGGATGAAACAGTACTGTATATCTGTCATGTAGTCAAGTTCAAGTTCTTTAATAGTTGTCATACAGAAGTACAGAATACTTTCATACAAAATGCTTCTTACTGTTACGCTCCAGAGACTGTGCTAGACAAGATAGTATCAAATAACATAATAACATAATATAGCATGAATTTAGAAGAAGAAAATGAGGTCACAGTGTTCGGTATAGACATATGTACAATGTTCTGAGTTACCATATAATATACAATACACAATACTATGCAGTGTACTAATGTACAGTACTATCTAGTGCAAAGCAGAAATGGGATGAGGTACAATTTTAGGTACAATTTACAGTAAGGTGTACGAGTTGTATTGCAATCCTTCATCCATAAATATAAAGTGTGGGGAGTGGGTGCTACAGTGTGTTTGTTTAAAGTGGGTGTGTGCTATAAGTGTGTGGAGTGGGTGCTACAGTGTGTTTGTTTAAAGTGAGTGTGTGCGTGTGGATGTGTGTGCTATGTGCGTTTGGTGGTTGTTGTTGTGTAGTGTTCATTCATTGTTCGTTTAGCAGCCTGATGGCCTGGGGATAGAAGCTTCTTCTGAGTCTTTCTGTGCTCGCCTTGAGACTCCTGTATCGCTTGCCTGACCGCAGCAGTTCAAAGAGGCAGTTGTTCGGGTGACTGGAGTCTTTAATGATTCTCTTAGCCTTGCCCTTGCAACGCTTGTAGTAAATGTTCTGGAGGGTGGGGAGCCCCCCTCCAATTGTGCGTTCGGCTGAACGTGTCACTCTTTGTAGTCTGCTTTGGTCTTGTGCAGTGCTATTCCCAAACCAGGAGGTGATGTTGCCGGTCAAGATGCTCTCTATTGTACATGAGTAGAAGTTCTTAAGGATCTTCTGGCTGACTTGGAACTTCCTTAGGCGCCTGAGGAAGTAGAGGCGTTGTCGTGCCTTCTTCATTTATGTATGTCATAAATGTCTTGATGAATTGAAAATGGGGGACCCTGATGTAAACAAGACAAAAGTATTTTTCTGGTCTGCATCCCCTTAACACAGGGGTGCCCAACCGTTTTTGAACCAAGATCTACTTTTTTATTTACCACCTAGCCGAGAGCTACCAGCCAAAATTGTATATTGTAAGCCGTCATTTGAGGCTTTATAAAAGCAGCATAATGAACACAAATCTGTCAGTGCCGAGTCCGACCTCATCTTAAATAACAAACAGCATTGCTTGTTGTAGTTAACAAGGAGAGGCAGAGTTGATTTAGTAAAAATCAAAAAATAAATAAATTTAAAAAAATATATATAATCTAATTTTATTAATCGAGATCTACTTGAAATCAGCCCGCGATCTACCTGTCGATCGCGATCGACTGGTTGGGCACCACTGCCTTAACACATTGGGTGCCATGCCCCTTCGGGATATGGCTATGCGGTGCCAAGGATTAACCTAATAGAGTCCGTCACCTTGTTTGTAGAGCTATAACTATATTTTATATTATAGCTATGGATACAGTATTATGGTGTTATGGTGTTTCTTCCAGTCAAGATGCAGAAAAAAAAATTCCTTCATACATTCCCGTTTTATACCGTGGTGAATATAAGTATAGTTATTGCGTGGTCTAGGGTCATTCCCAAAAGGCTACGTAATAGCCTTTAGCGTGTATTCTACTAAAAGCGTTCTCGTCTCTTCCCTGGACTAGCTACTGTTCTCAAATCAAGTCTAGATTATCGGTATTATGTTTCATCATGAATCATGAATAATCCACCAAAGAACATGACTTTGGAGTGCTTGATTCTCCTCAATGCATGCATTATAACCGCTTGTCCTGCCCGACAAGGAAGACTCCACCCGGAGACTTTAGATCGACACACACGCCAAGCCACATAGTTTCAAACGAAGTCCAATACCGGCGGCAGGTGGCGGTATTGGACCTTTGCGATACCAGACCCATTCCCAATGATAACACAGGACTCCCTGGATGGATTATAAATGGAAATATCGAATAAAAGAAATAACGATCCAGAAACGTGTTAACACGTGATTGGCACTCAACGGTTGGGCGTCAGAAACGTGTTTATCAGTGAATGGCACTGAAAGTGTTAACAATAGTTTGTATTGAGCCGTACTGTATTGTACCCATTCTGCAATCTGTTAATAAAGTTTTCAATCAATCAATCAATCAATAGGTAGATAGCTAGTGGCTAGGTAGATAATTAGTGGCTATGGTATATAGCTGGTGGCTATAGATAGATAGCTGGTGGCTATAGGTAGATAGCTAGTGGCTATGGGTAGATAGCTAGTGGCTATATGTAGATAGCTAGTGTATAGGTAGATAGCTAGTGACTAGGTAGATAGCTAGTGGCTAGGTAGATAGCTAGTGGCTATATGTAGATAGCTAGTGTATAGGTAGATAGCTAGTGACTAGGTAGATAGCTAGTGGCTAGGTAGATAGCTTTTGGCTAGCTAGATAGCTTGTGGCTATAGGTAGATTGCTAGTGGCTAGGTAGATAGCTTGTGGCTAGGTAGATAGCTAGTTGCTATAGGTAGATATATAGTGGCTAGGTAGATAGCTTGGCTTCAAACATGCGTCTTGTCCTGACCTGGTGATGCTACTGTGATTTTATTCTGTGTTTCATTTGATACAACACAGCATCAGAACCGAGTGGTAACGTTAGCGACTAGCATGCTATGTATCTTGGCTTTGCTAACTACAGTCAAATGGGTCTATTTTGGCTAGTAACTCTAGTAGCGTTCTCAGTTGGACCGCAAGGCATTCTGGGCATGTTCCCCACAGTAGGGAATCTATCCCCTCTCTCCCCCTGGTCGGGTATCGTAATAGGAGATAGGGGTTTACTAAACCATATATCTAATCTACCCTGCGTTGTGTTCTGTATGACCCTAAAATCACTAAATAAGACCCACGGTCTGTAGGACGGCAGAGGAGCAGAAAAATGAAGAGGAGAGGTTTCTATTTCCCAGATCTGTTTTATTTCAAAGTCCAACAGTGAACAAGGATCGTCTGGTTAAATTAAAAAGGAATGTGCAATAATATTAATGAATCAAAGCATTATGCCGCTTGTCATTAATATTAGTCTAATCAAAAGTAGTATCTTCAATGGCGCTTTGGTAGAGGAGCGTCGTTGATTGTTGATTTCTTGGTTGCCAGGAGACAGAAAGATGGTATTCTCGAGCAGCGTCTCCAGGCAGGCCTCCCTCCGTCCAGCTTTGTGCATAGAATGTTTTCAGAAGCTTTTCTTTCGTCTCTCTTTGTGCAGGTGGTTTTAAAGCTTAAACCCCGCCTCTGAGAGAACGACGACTTGATTCGTCAGGGGGCGGAGCTCTCCGCCTTGATTGGCTAAGGCGCATAGTGGCCATTTTAGAGTCAGCGGCCATCTTGGTCAAAAAGAGGCAGTCCTCTATTTTTAAGGACTAAATAATACTTTGGGAGTTTTTTGTATTCAAGTATTCAACATCTAATTTGACCAACTAATAGATTAGAAATTAATTATGACTATACTTTAATACTGAGTGTAAGTTCTTTCCTGGTTTTAATTGGTACTTAGGAACTTTATTTAGCCCTATTTATTGTTTTTAACAAGAACAATGGAACCTATAATGCTGATTTATAGAATCTTCAAATGATTACTTATTTTCGTCTACTTGGTTTTAAGACAACCTGTTGTATTTAACATTATCTTTGAAGTTTAGCAACAAGCCCTCATGGTGATACAGTGTGGGGAGATGTATGAAGGGTTGTGCAAGATGGAAGGTTCCATGCGTAATCTGGCTGACAGCATAGCCAATGCACAAGTATCTTCCCAAATATCTCCTAACGTCCCTCAAGCACAACACACAGTACCCCAGCCATTTCCTTGTGAAGCTAAAGTTCAGCTCCCCTCACGCTTTAGCGGGGAGTCTGGTAAATGCTGAGGTTTTCTGGCACAATGCCAGATAGTGTACAGAGCCAGCCTTCTCGTTTTCAGTCTGAGGATTCACGTGTTGCTCTAATCCTATCTCTGTTGGAGGGACCCGCCCTCGATTGGGCTGTTCCACTCATACGGGCTCAGGCTCCAGTGTTAAATGACTCACAGAGACTCATGAATGAAATGAAGATCGTTTTTGATCATGAACTCTATGATAAAGAGGTCGTCATGAGACTGACGCGCATGCGCCAGGGCACCAGTAGTGTAGCTGAGTTTTCCATTGCTTTCAGAACACTGGCTGGGGCTACAGGCTGGCCGGAGCGACCACTCATTACTTTGTTCACCAATGCATTATCTGATCAGGTTAAAGATGCAGTGGCGGTTGTGGGATCTCCAGACAGTTTTGACACATTGGTCACTACTGCCATACGCGTCGATAACCGGATCAGAGAACGTGAGCATGAGAGGCGGGACCGATATTCTCGTGCACAGTTCATCTGATCCTATGCAGCTGCAGTGGCGTCGCATGGGTAAAATAACAGGGGATGCCAAAAAAAAAGTAAAAAAAAATAAAATAAAAAATAAATGTATTAATATATATATTTTTTTATTTAAACCAAGCAGTCACCATGTACAGTATGTCTCGGCGGCCAGTCAAACCAAGCAGTCACCATGTACAGTATGGCTCTGCGGCCAGTCAAACCAAGCAGTCAACATGTACAGTATGGCTCGGCGGCCACTGCCAGTCAAACCAAGCAGTCAACATGTACAGTATGGCTCGGCAGCGTTACTACTATGAACAAAACAAAGCCAAGAGAACAGTTTTGACTCTTCAAATAAAGTGACTATATTTATTTTTCCAAATAAATATAATTTGAGTCAATCACACAATTCACAATCTGTCAATGTCATTAACAATGTGTTTCCCTGAACAATGAGTGAACTAAAAACCAACAGGTATTGTGCTTTGTCAGCAGATAAAACATTTGACGCGAGAGGAGACTGTTGTGGTCTTGGTCCATGAAACAACTATTACTTGGCATTTATAGGACAGCACGCCTCAAAAAGAATTAAATAAACCAAACAAACATCACAGGTACATATGTCCAAATTAACCTGGCTACTATGGAGGAATAAGTGACTGTGTATTCGAGCCCCTGGCTCCAAATGTACAGTCTTCTCACCACCGGATGTATATTTCTCTCCCACCCACCCACCCCCTCCTAATGTACAGTCTCCTCCCCATCATATGTATATACTCTGTCAGGATCTATGAGTAACAGTACTGTATATTTGGATACCGCATATGTCACAAATGTATCAGTACTAAATACCTATATGTCCCTATGCCATAAATGTCATGTATGTTGTGTATGTCATAAATGTCAATATGAATTGAAAATGGGGGACCCTGATGTAAACAAGACAAACGTCTTTCTCTGGTCTGCATCCCCTTAACAATTGTGTGTATTGAGCCGTACTGTATTGTACCCATTCTGCAATCTGTTAAATAAAGTTTTCATTCATTAATTAATTTGCTGTCTCGTTATAACACAAACAGCTCACGTTAGTCACCATGAACCATGACCAGCTTACGTTAGTTAGCATCCAAGCTAGCCTGATAACGTTAGTAAGTGCTTACCTGGCCAATAATGTGGTCCTACTCCTGGACAGATAGATTTGTTAAATCATAATATCCACAGTGGTGTGCTGTGCTGGTCCTCAGTAAATGTCCCACAGGCGAAAAATAAGTTGCTAATAAAATGCTAAATGTTTGATACACTAATAGAGGATTCGAACGGATTCAAAACTGTATTTGAAAATCTGGTATGTCATAAATGTATAGATGTAGCAGTACTGTCTATCTGTATGTCGTGTGTGTCATATGATGAATTGAAAATGGGGGACCCTGATGGAAACAAGACGAAAGTCTTTCTCAAGTCTGCATCCTCTTAACAATTGTATGTATTGAGCTGTACTGTACTGTACCCATTCTGCAATCTGTTAATAAACTTTTCAATCAATCAATCAATCAACGTGCCCGCTCTGTTAATAAACTTTTCAATCAATCAATCAATCAATCCTGCGAGGGGATGACGTTCAGACGTTGTCACGTTAGGTGGACGTCAGGTGGAAACGTTCTGGACTGGCCCGCCTCCAGGGCGGCAAATTTGAAGACGCTAGAGTACTTTGCTGTCAGACGGCACCGTGTTATCATGTGGGAACCCCTTTATTAAGCTTGAATCTTATTGGCTAATAATTGGTTTTGGACTCCACAACCATGAATCACATGGTGGAAGCTAGAGAAAGACACCTCCCCTCCCCCCTCTGCTCTCTATTCTGGCTGAGCTGCAGTGAGCACAGAGTGACTGCCTCAGTGAGTCTGACAGTGTTAGAGAGAGTGAGAAGGAGAAGAGGGAGAAAATTCAAAAAATAAAATTATAACAGAGATGAAAAATAATGATTTTTTATTATTATTGTAAACTATATAAAAAACAAATATTATTTTAATTTGTATTTAAAAAAAAATCATATTTCATATTTCATATGCATATTCATATTTTAATGGGGAAGCCTGGCTTCCCTTGGCTTCCAGGATGATTCACCACTGTGCAGCTGGACAGCACGCCTGTGCATGACTCCAGAGAGACTGGTTATCATGTGGACTGGTGCCGATACTGCAGGGAAAAGGGCCACACAAGGGTGGAGTGTCCTAAACTGAGGGGAAACGGTCAGTCTCGCTAGTGGGCCGAAAGACACTAGCGAGACATCATGCCACTCCCTTTTGAACCTTTCTGCCCATGGTTTTAGGCTGGAACAGGCAGTCTGTTGAGGTCGATGCCTTTTTAGACTCAGGGGCTGTAGACAGCTTTATCGATTCCAGATGGGCTGGGGACTCTAAAATACATGTACATTCCCTCCTTAAGCCCTGTAGTGTCACGGCACTTGACGGACGCCCATTAGGTACAGGCAGTGTCACCAAAATAACCAATTTCTTATCTATGCGGGTTGCTTATGGAAACCATTTTGAGCGCATTTGATTTTTTTTGGTCGATTCACCCACTTATCCCATTGTGCTGGGTCATTCGTGGCTTAGTAAACATAAGCCACAGATCAATTGGGGCAATGAGAGGAACACTGTCATACAGTCGGGCCCGCAGTGTCTTCACCGCAGGGGGAATGTGGAGGTTTAGGCGTAAGAGAGGAAAACAACAGAGGGAGAGAGGTATGGAAAAAAGGGGGAATACAGCCTCAGGCCTATCCCCCTTACCTGGTCGGCGTGTATTGCGTCCCCTCGAGGTGCGTTCCAGCTGCCCGTCTCTCTCTCCGTGTTCATGTCTCACGTCTCAGGCCCCTCGCCATTCGGGGGTTGAGGCATCAAAGATGAAAACCCCTGCCCCCTCCATGCAACATTCCGGGATGTGATGGTCCAGCCGCGGCACGCCGTCCTCGGGGACAGGTGTCGGCAGGGGCATTGGCAGCGGAATGCCGCTGGTGCATGCTGCTGCCGCCATGAGCTCGGGGAAGAGAGCATGCTGCTCTCCTCCACCGTGCTCGCATCTCTTGCGGTCGGGGGGCCAAACCCACTTGGTAGGCGGGGGCTGCCCTGACGCTGAGAAGAGCTCGTCCGACCACCCGCCATAGCCGCTTACCACCAATGGTGGGAGCGAGCAGAGGCGGGGGGCTTGCGCCGCAAACCAGGCGGCGCACACCCAGCTCTGCATGCCGCTGGGGCTCACCCCCTCGCCACGAGCGTGGGATTAGGGAGCCCCCGCGGCGCATGGAGGAGGTTGCGACGGTGAACCGCTGGTGGGACCCAGAAAAGCATTTCCCAGGTCCCGGGTGGTGATGCCATTTTGACAAAAGATAGCAACACAAAAACGAATCTAATACATTAATAACACTGCTGAAGTGTGCCTGTAGCAAAAAACGTCTGTGAGTGAAAGAAAAGGGAAGAGTACGGTCACACCCCTTGCTTAAGTGCATGGGCGAGAGTGGGCGTGGCCGGACAAGTGTAGGTGCATTGTAGCGGAATTCTTTCAGGTTACTATAGGCAACAGGGGATCATCCCATGGAGCAGAGCGAGAGCTGGTACAAAATGTAACTGGATCATAGGAAAACTGAAAGCAAATAAAACCCCAGGAAGTGATGGTTTCCCGAATGAATGGTATATAATCTTTAACCATCTGAGGTCGGAGCTATTTTGTGATTGTGACCCCCCACTGATTCTGGGCCCTTTAGAGGGATCTTCAATTTTTTATTATTTGACATAATATGAAAGTACAGGTTCATACCTTCAAAATAAGCCATCACTTGTACAAATCAGGCAGATACGTTTCAATATAATTATGTCTTATGAATCATGCTGATAACACACTATTTATTCCTGAGCTACAGGCCCCCAAACAAACCGGAGCCATTTATCTTGCTATGCATAATGACTACTTTACCCAGAAAGCAATGTAACCCCCCCTCCCCCCACTTAAAACCTTCTAGTCTGAGAGCAGCCCTGCCTTTGTTAGTCTAATGACTTGTGACCCCCGCTTCTATTTTATTTTGTATATTTTTTGTTCCCGTCAGATTATTTGTAACATAATGGAGATGAACACTGGTTGGGGGCCCCTCCTAATAATTACTACCTATGGCCCCAATAGACCCTAGCAGCGCCACTGCACACACACACACACACACACACA
Organism: Notolepis coatsorum; assembly: GCF_963971535.1. Lineage (NCBI taxonomy): Eukaryota > Metazoa > Chordata > Actinopteri > Aulopiformes > Paralepididae > Notolepis > Notolepis coatsorum. The sequence continues at coordinate 62,824,290 of NC_140173.1, read as the reverse complement.
CACACACACACACACACACACACACACACACACACACACACACACACACACACACACACAGAAAGGGAGAATGGCAAGGCTTTGCTCCCCTTTGCGTAATTCACTCACATCTCAGGCTGTCGTTGTGGAGACATGGTCGTGGTCGGGCTTTTGTGCATATGAGTCTCCTGAACAATTTAAAACCAAACCTGAGTCGATCAGAGCTTCCTACGCTGAGGTATGGTCATGTTGCATCCTGATGCGTCTTTATGCTATGGAGATATATACGTTTCTAAAGATATTAAGCTTTCTCTGCATATTTTTACACCGCCAACAAAGTAGCCTACTGGATCCATTGTCTCAAAATGGATTTGGTAGCTGTTACGTCTGTCCCCGACACCTGAGACTGAATGTACTCAGCCCCTCCCCTACGACACAACTGTAGTTCTTTAGACAGCAAGGGAAATTATACAGCCGGACAAGTTAACAATAATTAACACATTTACAAGTCGTATTACATTTAGCAAATAAGGAAACAGATAGAGAACTTGCGAATATAATTTAGTTTGACCTATTTCTGAATCGTGCAACATTTTCTGCATTTCTAGAGAATCCTCTCCCCCGAGATGAGGCAGTTTAGACCGTGCCGCATCACAGGTGTATTCCCGCCCACGGGAGCGGCGAACCAGCTATATACGTATGATAATAACGACAGATGTTTTGATTGCAAATCGCTGATGGTCATTGGTACAAACAACACCCCAGTGGTAGAATGACCAAAACGGTGTAAGAAGTCACCATTCATCTTCCTACACTAAAAGATGCATTTTGGAACCATATACTATTATAACGGCAGTGGTGAATTGGTAGAAAATACCTACCAAACCTTTCACTTTGGAACCTGCATGTCAAAAACACTGGTGCTTGACTTGACTTGGGCTAATACAAGGCTTTCCTCTGACTGCAGTGTTTCGAGAAGATGGGTGTGCAGTGCAGTGGGCTTGGTACTTAAACAACAACCATTAAAGGAAGGAATGACTGACTGCATCGATCTGTGGCTGAAGCCGACAGGAGTCGGTAACAAAGCCTGATCTCTGCGGTGAAATTGGCTACATAGAACGACAGAATATCACTATAGATTTTGGCATCATCCTCATTTGACCTAAATAGTCTTGCAACGTCTGCATCCAAGTATAGGTTTGAGGATTAATTTCTCCCTTTAGAGTTCCTTCATACGCTGTCTGTTTGACTGACAGGTTGTGTATCTGTCAGTTTGACTGACAGGTTGTGTAGCTGTCTGTTTTTCTTGAAGCCCAGTTTGGCATTTGGCTTCTGCTGATATCTGTCTCATGTGTATAAGAAGGCCCTATAGGTATAGGATGCTCTCTCTCTCTCTCTCTCTCTCTCTCTCTCTCTCTCTCTCTCTCTCTCTCTCTCTCTCTCTCTCTCTCTCTCTCTCTCTCTCTCTCTCTCTCTCTCTCTCTCTCTCTCTCTCTCTCTCTCTCTCTCTCTCTCTCTCTCTCTCTCTCTCTCTCTCTCTCTCTAAAAATAAGGGGTTTTATTTACCCAAACAAAGGTTTAACAAATACATAATTTACAAACAGAATATAAATGGGCCCAAAAAATAGAAGGCATGATAAAAACAGACCTGAACTAAAGGAGCCAACTCAAATGATAACTCAAGCTAGCTATATATATGGGTCCTGGCCGCCTGAATTCTTTCCCCACTACATTTCCAGTTCCGCGTTCGCCTTCTGCGCTCTGATTGGCCGACGTTTCTGGTCGCGCCAATCGTGTGACGGCAAGTTCTTTCACCGGTTAAGCTTAGGCACTCTTTCGAAGTTGGTTAAGGTTAGAGTTTGTCTTAGAGCAGCGGGCGATAGAACACCAGCCCTGATTCCAAACTCTAACCTTAACCAACTTCGAAAGAGTCGCCTAAGCTTAACCAGTGATAAACTAGGCGTTGGGTAGTTTGCTGCTGCTCAAGGCGGAAATGGGCGCGTCACGCGATTGGGCGCACATGTCACATGACCAGAAACGTCAGTGGCCAATCAGATCGCACCCGGAACCTTCGGTGGCCAATCAGATCGCAGAACGCGCACGCGGAACTGGAAATGTAGTGGGGAAAGAATAGACGCCTCCTGGCTAGGCACATTAAAACATTGGGCGCCAGCCATTAGCCTGGTCCTTGTGGCTAACGTGCCATGTTTCCATAACATATTTTCACTGTGCGTCACTATGTTTGGAGAGCTATATCTATATTCTATAGTATAGCTATGGAGACAATACTATAGTCATTTGACAGTGACTTTCTTCCGTTGAACATGTTTCATGCGTACGTTTGCGCGCTATCCCGTGGTGAATATAAGTATAGTTTAGGAGTGATCCGGGATAATTCCTGAAACGCTGAGTTATAGGTTGCTACGTGTATTCTACTATAAGCGTTGGCGTTTCTTGCCTGGACATGCTACTATTTCCAAATCAAATGTATATAATAGGTATTATGTTTCATCATGAATGCATGAAAGGGGGCGGGGGGGGGGGGGGGGTAGTTTTTTTATGCTTTGATGGCCAGTAACGGCATTCGTGTTGAACACTACAGACGCAGCTGGATCGATATGAAAACATTGTTGGATCAAGCTGAAATTGATGTCAGATAGTCCTTACCTTTGGTCGGGGGTATTCCAAAAAGAATATTCCAATTGTCTGATCGCGATTTCCAGTATTGGTGTCCATCTTGTCCCGGACATAATTTGGCACAACTTATATCCAGGTGTGGTGCACAGAGGCTCTTTAAACACACAACTCATGGAAGTGCCCTGATGCGCCGCAAATCGCAGGTTTCCAGCCAGTTTCCAGCCCATGTTAACAGATTGGCGCCCATGTTAACAGATTGGCCCCCATGTTAACAGAGTTGTGCACATGTTAACAGATTGGCCCCATGTTAACAGATTGGCCCCCATGTTAACAGAGTAGTGCACATGTTAAGAGATTGGCACCCATGTAAACAGATTGGCACCCATGTAAACAGATTGGTGCCCATGTTAACAGATTGGCACCAATGTTAACAGATAGGTGCCCATGTTAACTCATTCTGGGCCAAACACGTAATATTACGTGTTTCACCGGCAACGCTTGAGCGCCAAACACGTAATAATTAGGCTGTCAAAGTTAACGCGGTATTAACGCGTTATCGCCCGATTCTATTAACGCCACAATTTTTTTTAACTCACGAAAAGGGGAAAAGGGCATGGCCGTCAATGAGTTAACAGATTGCCACCCATGTAAACAGATTGGCACCCATCTTAACAGATTGCCGCCCATGTTAACAGATTGGCACCCATGTAAACAGATTGGCTTCACAGAGCTCCATGGCCGGCTTGATATCTGCAGATTCAGCAAATTGATTAAAAAAAACATAAAAACTAGGTTAAACAAACGATTTTAACCTGTTAAGCCCTAGCCATATTTTTGGAAAATTCGCCTAAAAGTACATACCTAAGTAAATGGAAGATTTGCATGTTCTTTGTATCTATGGACCTCATGGAATGTATTCCCAGTGTCAGAAATATTTGTCTGTTACTAGGCTTGAGTAAATTGTAATGAACCAAGGAGAATATCAATTATTTTCTTTATTCTTTTTCTTTTCCATATTTGACGGTGAATAGCACCATGCTAACATTGACCAGATGTGGGGAATTGCCACTGAGCTCATTCAGCACCTTCTTGAGATCACGTGTACAAAGAATCTTAGCAAATGAATAATGGACAGATGCGTTACAGGGTTTTTTGTAGATACAGTACTGAATTTTTCCATCCGGACTCATGTAATTCGAAATATGAATATAGAATATAGAATATTAGGCCTATAAATTACCTTATTATGGCAAAGTCATATATCTATGGATCAGGCCAAATCTCCTCTTTCCAATGGCAGAGGTCAATCTGGATTTAGTACCACCAGGCGCCCCTGACAGGGCAGCAAAAACATGAATGAAATCTACTGTAAGTACAGTTACTTTTTTATAATGTAAATAGCTCCATAATTTTTTTTTCTAGATGTTCACAGAAAAGTAAAAGAAACAAACTACGTTCTATATTATGGCAATAACGTTCAGGTTTGTTTTACCTGTGAGATATAATGAAAAAAATAACATCAGAATTCTTCACTAATAATATTTTCAACAGCTTTGACAGAGGCTGGTGTGAGCTGGGTAGTGTAGCCCTGGGTCTCTTCTCTCTTAGGACTACAACATTTTTATGACAGCTTCCTTTATTTCCTTCTAATTCATCTGGTTTCCGCCGGGTTGCGCAGAGATATTTATAAACTCATATTTAGCTATTAACACTTAAAATCATTGGTAAACAAACGTAGTGCTGAAAATATACAATTTGGCCGCTGTTTTGATAGGGTTAGGACAGGGGTCTCAAACTCAATTTACCTGGGGGCCGCTGGAGGTAGAGTCTGGGTGAGGCTGGGCCACATCAAATAATCCACAAAAAGGGTTTCAAGTATTCCAAAAAAAGTACAACTGATCAAATCTTCTCAATCTTTAGCAATAACATTTCAGAACATGAACAGTTCTTCAGAACATGAACAGTTCTTTAGAACATAGGCTTCTCTTACCTACTCCTTGCTGCCAGAGACTTGGCAGCACTTCCTCTTATGTCTTCCCCCTTTGTGTGTCCTCTCAGGTTTGTCAGGCGCTATACATCTTCAACAAACTACCCCTTTGCCTCATCATAAAACCTCACAAACACCAGCAACTGAGCATGCTCAGTGGTGTCAGTGGACTCATCCACAGCTATGGAAATGCACTGTGCATTTTTTTTATTCTATCACAAAGCTGTTTAATCAAATAACCAGCCAGTATTTCAGTAATTCTGGTTGCTGTGCTATCTGAGGGGGATTTGATTTAGTTTGCCTTCAAACATGGTCTCCATCACTTCAGTCATACATTATTTTATTATGTATGCATCAGAGAAGCAGCTTCTTGTGTTTAGCCCAACACCCATGCCACTGAGTGAGGACTTGGTTGCTTTTTCTCATTGTGACATAGATTTAACAATAATTCTGCTTGCAGCTTGATATGATGATTTCATTCCATTTATTTTTGTGGTTCTTAGCACTGAATTTTGAGGAAAGGTTGCATCAAAATAACTGTTTTGTTTCGTAGTGGCGTTTCAAATTGCCACTCTTCACAAGAGCTACTGTTTCTTTGCATATTAGGCACATTGGTTTGGTGCTGGGAGGATGAAAGCATATTTTTCAGTCCATTCACCTTTGAATTGCAGCGATTTTCACTGTCGACTTTTCTTTTACTGGCCATCTTTGAACATGCCATATTTTTCTACTAGCTGCCTGCTGGCGAAACTAGGCTACTAGCTACAGTACCTGCAGATTAGACTACCTGTAGATGCGCTGTCAACTCTCGCTCTGACTCGAAAAAGGCGGTCGGGTGGCGTAGCGGAGATTGCGCTTGTCACCAATGCAAGAGGCTGCGTCTCGACTCCCGGAGTCAGCATTGCCCTGCGGCTTGGGCCGGTCGTCATACTAACTCGTTTGGCTGAGTTAGGGGGAGGGAAGTTGTGGGTGGTAATCTGACGTTGTGGTCAGCGACGCCTACAGGTCAGGTCTGGGTGCCTGCTCAGCGAAAGGCGCCCAGGAAATGGTGAAGGCAGCGTGACCTCCCACGCGTTACGCTTCACCAATGAGAGTCCTCGCTGCCAGGTGATAAGACAGCCACTGGCTGTCTCCACATGTGTCGGAGGAACCATGTGGTGGACTTCAGGGTTCCCTTGTACCGACCAGTAGGAGGAACATGCGCACAACAACCAGGTAGGGGAGGGGGGGAATTGGCATAACGACTAAATTGGGATGGGGAGAAAAAGAGGATAAAAAAAATTAAATAAACTCTCGTTCTGACTCAGACCCGTTGAAAGAGACGACACGCATTCCATGAAGACCTGCCCTACTCTGCCTCTGATTCGCAGACTGTGGGTGGGGGAAAAAAACGCTGACTTGCGCGCGGGGCCGCACTAACATTAAACTTTGATGTCAAGTAGGGGGCCACAAAATATCATCCAGCGGGCCGCAATTGGCCCGCGGGCCGCAATTGGCCCGCGGGCCGCGAGTTTGAGAACCCTGGGTTAGGATCTTTACTCTTGGCTACATTTGAAAAAGAAACGCAACATTAATTAATACGGACTGTATTGATCTATTTATGGCGTGAAATTAATATTGTACCAGACCGCTCAGGCTTAAGGGGCTAATATGTCAGTTGTACTGTATGAAGTGGTCAATTGAGATTGACAAGGTGAGAGACAGATACACATTTTTAACCCAGAACAAAGATCAGCTCTATCTGTGAAAAGCAGGAGCATGGGAGAAACACTGCTGGTGTGAACAACCAGACTACTGCTCTACTGCTGGTGTGAACAACCAGACTACTGCTCTACTGCTGGTGTGAACAACCAGACTACTGCTCTAGTGCTGGTGTGAACAACCAGACTACTGCTCTACTGCTGGTGTGAACAACCAGACTACTGCTCTAGTGCTGGTGTGAACAACCAGACTACTGCTCTACTGCTGGTGTGAACAATCAGACTACTGCTCTACTGTTGGTGTGAACAACCAGACTACTGCTCTACTGCTGGTATGAACAACCAGACTACTGCTCTAGTGCTAGTGTGAACAACCAGACTACTGCTCTACTGCTGGTATGAACAACCAGACTACTGCTCTACTGCTGGTATGAACAACCAGACTACTGCTCTAGTGCTGGTGTGAACAACCAGACTACTGCTATACTACTAGATCATTTACATTTTGCAGCGCTTCGGGCCTGGTCTGTTCCTGGCAGTACTCAGTATTTATACAGTATTTATTCCAACTCAGTAGAAAGAACTACTGTACATTGTGTCGGAGGGGTGTGGTTAAAGACGGAGGGAGACGCGCAGAAATAACTCTTAGAGAGAGAGAGAGAGAGAGAGAGAGAGAGAGAGAGAGAGAGAGAGAGAGAGAGAGAGAGAGAGAGAGAGATAGATACTCTGTTATGCCAGGCTTTTATGCTATACGGAGAGATTCAGATACAATTGAACACAAACGGTTCCAAAGATATTAATGTTTCACACCGCCAACAAAGTAGCCTACTGAGTCTGTTGTCTCGGAATAGAAATTAGCTGTAAATGGAAAAGCTGTCATTTCTGTGCATCACCCTCCGTCTCCGGCGGAGTATTTTACTCTACTGAGTTGGAATAAATACTGTCGGACAATCTTTTTTTTTTAAACAATATCTTTATTGTAATTTTCTTTTTTCACACAAATAAGACACAAATACAGGACAAAAAAATAATTTAACCCCCTCCCTTCCCTAATTATAGTTTAAATTGACATACACAAAAACAATCAACAAAATAATACAGTAAAATAAATTATAAGAAATCATAAAAATAAAAAACCCTCTTCGGCCTCTCCACCCTCATCTGTCCTTCCTTCCCATCCCTAACCTCTCCCTTGCCCATCTATTTCCTTCAAACTCTCACACCTTTCAAGAAACCATAAATGTTGCCCACGTCATTTTTCCCTTTTGTATGTAGGTTAGCTTTTCAATTGCCAAATGTTCTGACACTTCCTTTAACCATTGTTTAGATCCTAGTCTCTGTATCTTCTTCCAGTTTAGAGCAACCACTCTCTTGGCTTGTAACAGAGAAAAGTTTATCAATTTCCTCTTTCTAGTGTTAGCTGGAAAGTTCTCTGGGTACATGTGTAGTATACATAACTTAGGGTCGATCTGGACTTCTATCTCCGTCAGCTCGGAGATGAGCTCCAGAATCTCTTTCCAATACTCCTGCATCTTGTCACATTCCTACATACAGTGGTACAGGGTCCCTACCTCTACCCCACACCTAGTACATTCATCTGATATCATGGGATACAACTTGTGTAATTTACTTGTGTAAAAACACCTGGGGCAGCAGGCAGGCAGTAGAAATGCTTCCCAAGAAAGATGCCCCGATTTGACTTTAAACGCGTTTTATCACGGTCTGAATCACCTGCGCGATACCCAGCATGACTGTTGGTCTCTGGTGTTCATCTGCTTGATACATAGCGAGTCTCTTAAGGAGTTCAATGTGGGAGACTTCAATCCTGGCTAATGCCAGAGCCAAGGATTTATGTCCTTCCGAATTCTTTTTGAAACAAAACCAAAACCAGTCCCAGATGATGATCGCTCCCAAACCGATCAGCATCGGATTCTTGGAATACCTAATGTATTTAATGTTCGGAGGTCATCAATTCTCCTTCCATATAGTTTTTTATATAGTTTAAAATTTTTACTTAAGCCTCTTTCTGCCCATATTTTAAATCCTTTATCATTTCTTCCTGGTTACTGTCGGACAATCTAACAATAATTATTTACTAATTATTTATAAACATTTCCAAGTCGTATTACATTTTAAAAATAAGGAAACAGATAGAGAACACTTCAAAGCACTAGAAATTGCGAATATAAAATGTTTGACCTATTTCTGAATCGTGCAACGTTTTCGGCATTTCTGAAGAATCCTCTCTTGCGAGATATGGCGGCCTAGACCATGCCGGGTCACATATATGCATTTATTTGCTGTTTGTAGTGTGTGTATTGAAGATATAACGTTTTGTAATGTTGTTTGCTGGAGCCACTTCATCCAAAACGGCACACTCCGGTCAGAGAGTGGACACAGAGACAGAGAGAACAGTCCTTTGTATTTTAATTAGGATATGTTGGTGAATGAGAGTGATCTCTCAGAATGATGGAGTGTTTCAGAGTGGTTTTCATCCAGTTTGTAAGGCTGGATGAACAGTGAGATATTGAGTGAGTGATTTCCATCCAGGTTGTAAGGCTGGATGAAATAGTGAGATGTTGAGTGAGTGATTTCCATCCAGGTTGTAAGGCTGGATGAAATAGTGAGATATTGAGTGAGTGATTTCCATCCAGGTTGTAAGGCTGGATGAAATAGTGAGATATTGAGTGAGTGGTATTCTGCAACAGATAAGCAGAACATACAATAATTAACAGAGGTACATACGTACTAATCATAACCTGAACACACACAACTAAAGAGATGCTATAGCATATTAGCATTAGCATAGCTCAATTAGTGCTCATTAGCTAATGCTAATGCTCAATTAGGACTACGGGTGGAAATTAGCCCTTATCATGCTGTGATGTTATGCATACACTCATGTAAATAATGTTCATTAATTTGCATTGTCCTTAATAAACAAATCTTAATTAGCAGCATGGATCAACACAATGTAGTAAACCAAATCAGTCACACATGCATGTCACAGCCAGTGTTGGGAAAGTTCACTTTCTACATTAACTAGTTCAGTTCACAGTTCACAATTTTTTAAATGAACTAGTTCAGTTCATAGTTCATAATAAAAAAATTTGAACTAAAGTTCATGGTTTCAAAAATGAACAAATTAATTTTTTTTTTTTTTTGAACTTTCTTTTATTTTGTGTCATAATGAACATCACATTGCAATAATCATACAGTATAATATACTTGATTCACATATTCAATGACATTTGTTACTCAGGCTCTTCCCTCTTATTCAATTTGTTTTCAAAGTATTCAGCATAATCAAAATAAGCTGTATAATCCGAGTACGCCTCTTAAACAACCCAGTGGGGAGGGATTTTTACAATTTTTTTTTGATTTTTTGTAGGATAAGAAACGAAAAAATAAATAGAAAAATAAATTTAGCAAAAGAAAAAAAAAAGAAAAAAGAACAACAAAAAAAGAAAAAAAGAGAGAGAGGGCGTCAGACTCATGCTAGTGTATCTCCAGGTACAAGGTTACATGTGACCATCTCTGCATAAACATATCTTTTTTCAGTTGCAATTGTGCAGTCATTTCTTCCATTGTATACATCTGTCTCAGTCTCTTGGTCCATTGTTTGATTGACGGTGGTTGATTTTGTAGCCATGCCATAGTTATCATTTTCCTTGCTATTAACAGTATCACTCTCAAGATGTATAACGTATCTCCATAGTATGTGCCTTTCGGTATACATCCCAAGATATAGTACGATGGATTCAGAGGTAAGTCAAGATCTAGAATGGTTTTAATCTCATTTTTGATATTCACCCAAAATGTCTGCACCCTTGGACAGTCCCAGAAAATATGTGTATGATCTCCGATCAATCCACATCCTCTCCAACATAGTGGTGAGGACCCACCAGCAAATCCGGAGAGAACTTGAGGAGTCCTAAAGTACCTGACCTTGACCTTCCAGTCAAACTCCTTCCACATTGGACTATTTGTGATTTTATGATTGCTTGAATGGCTGTCCTCCCATTCTTCATTTTCTATGATCACATTAGCTTCCAACTCCCATTTTTCTTTAATATAGGTGGTGTCTCCTGGATCGTCTAGTTGTAACATGTTGTAAATATTGGATATCTGCTTTCTTTCCATCAAGTTTTTTTCTATTGTGTTAATAAAGTACCGCTCCACATTTGTTGGTGGTCTCTTAATTGCTTCCCACTCACTGTGAGTCATTACATAGTGTCTTATTTGAAAGTATCTAAACATGTCTTTCGAAGGTAGATCAAAACATTGCTGTAGCTGTGCAAACGATTTAAAACAGTCTCCTTCCATTAATTGATTGATAGTAACCAGGCCCAAATCCGCCCATTTTTTAAAACCCCCATCCTCCATAGCTGGTCGGAATTCTGTATTGTCTGCTATTGGCATGGCCCTAGATATTGATCGTGGACCTCCCCCCTTTTTCCTTACACTTTCCCATACCTTTAATGTATTTGTAATCCATTTGTTACCAATCTTAATTTTTTTCCAGTATGCTTTCCCCAGGAATATTATGGATCTGAGAGGGGTCTTTGGAATTGAGTTTTGCTCAATCTGTACCCATCCTGAATCTAGGTCCTTTTGTATCCAATGCACAAGTATGCGTAATTGAGCTGCCCAGTAGTAGTTTCTTAGGTTTGGTAGACCAAGACCACCCTTGTTCTTTGGCAAACATAGTGTTTTAAGCCTTACTCTAGGTTTTTTCCTCTGCCAGATAAATTTGGATAGGAGTTTATCTAACATTTTAAAGGTAGTGGCAGGTATTGGTATAGGTAGAGACTGGAAGAGAAAAATAAGTCTAGGTAGCACATTCATTCGAATTGATTCTATTCTTCCCACTAGGGAGAGAGGTAAAATGTCCCATCTGGCCATGTCTGATTTGATTTGTACAATCAACTTTTCGTAGTTTGCTTGATATAACTGATTGCTGCTGGGAGTCAAAATGATTCCTAAATACCTGAATCCGTCTCTAGCCCAATGGACGGGTGCTATACTATTCAGATGTGTTGGCCATGTTCCCACTATCATCATGGCTTCTGATTTGGTCTCATTTATCTTATAACCCGACAGTTCGCCGTAATTTCTTAAATCCATCATTATGTTTGGAATTGATTCTAACAGGTTTTTGATATAAAGTAAAATGTCATCAGCAAATAGCGAGATCTTGTGTGTAATGCCTTTTTGGTCATCTATTCCCTGTATCTGAGGGTTTGATCTAATCATCTCCGCTAGTGGCTCTATGCCAATCGCGAATAGTAACGGAGACAAAACGTCTCCTTGGCGTGTCCCTCTCTGTATCTCAAAGAAGTGAGAGCAGTGACCATTCACCCTTACTCTAGACTTAGGATTTTTATATAAACATTTTATCCAATCTATAAATGTGTTATTGAATCCCATACCTTTCAATGTTAGTTCAAGGTACAGCCAATCAACTCTATCAAATGCCTTCTCGGCATCTAAGCCGAGAAGCATTGATGGTTCTTTTCGAGATCCAGCCACTGTTTGCAGATTTAAAGTTCTTCTGATGTTGTTAGCACCCTGTCGACCAGTGATAAAGCCAGTCTGGTCTGGGTGTATCAGTTTTATTATATGTTTCTGTATTCTTTTTTTAAGTATAGATGTCAATATAGTCAAAATTAATTTTTTATATAGATTTTTCACGTACAGTTACTTACATTACAAAAACACACATTGGGACAACGGGGGGGGGGCTCCAGTTCATCTCTATGCCATCATCCACACCATAAGCAAGCAAAAACAAAACAAAAAGAAAAACAAGCAAAAAGGAAAGCAAACCAAGACAGGCACTGTACAGTATTGCACTTGCCTCGAGCCCATTCACATGTAGACATACATATATTTATTTTTTCCTATCCTAGGTCTGTCCATACAATGGGGCACTGGGCCTTTAGGAGGATCCGAGAAATTTCAGCAGGGAAATAGTCTAATAGTGGGGCCCACACCTCCTGAAAGGAAGCGTTGTTGCCTCTATGCATTGCACAGTGTCTTTCATGGGGTAGCACACCGAAGATCTCTCTATACCACATTTGTAAAAATGGAGGCTTATCCTTAATCCAGTTTATCAGAATGCATTTCCGGGCTGAAAGTAGAAGTTTATCAAATAGTTTGAATTGTAAAGGGTGTCACCCCTCCTACCCAACCCCCCCCCCCCCCCCCCCCCCCCTCCCCTACCCAACCTCCTCCAATGTACAGTTTCTACGTCAAATGTATATACTCTCTTTTCTGGACTCTTTTTGTATCACAAACAGTACTGTATTTGCAAATCTGGTATGTCATAAATGTATAGATGTAGCAGTACTGTCTATCTGTATGTCATGTATGTCATGTTATGATGAATTGAAAATGGGGGACCCTGATGTAAACAAGACGAAAGTCTTTCTCTGGTCTGCATCCCCTTAACAATTGTATGTTTTATTGATTGATTGATTGATTGAAAAGTTTATTAACAGATTGCAGAATGGGTACAGTACAGTACAGCTCATATACAATTGTTAAGGGGCTGCAGACCAGAGAAAGACTTTCGTCTTGTTTACATCAGGGTCCCCCATTTTCAATTCATCATAACATATATGACTGAGCTGTACTGTACCCATTCTGCAATCTGTTAATAAAGTGTTCAATCAATCAATCAATCAATCACTTGGCCCCAGAACTTGGATAAACACTTAGATTCCCAAAAGTAGTGATAGACTGTAGGTACCCAGGTCTGTTTGACATTTCGAACATAAAGGAGATATTGAACGGCCCATTTTGTTAGTTCTTTTTTCAATACGTTGCTGCGAGGTATTATTTATGATTGAACCACAGACAGCAATCGGAATACTACTGGCATTTCCATAACGCTTTGCTGTCACCCATTCGGTCCACACTAGTAGCTGCAGCTTTCATCTCTACAATATATTTTCAAAAACATGAGGAAAAACTTTGCTTGAATTGTCTTTATTATGAAAACTAAAACAGGACGTTTGCATATTCTCAATGTTGCTGTCGACGACTCGACGTCGATGTACGGACTTGCTTCTTTAAAACGGGTGGACAAAGTTTACAGACAAACGTTAGATTGTTTCCGTCTGAGTCAGTACTGACTTTAACGTTAAACTCTTTTAAATGCTCAAACGCCAACGTCTAGAGGTAGAGTCTGACTGAGCGAGTGCTGCTGCAGCTCTCGGCTTCGTCCATGATACTGCTCGCAGATTCCTCTGTTCCACTGCTTGTTGTGAGGAGTCTGATGACGTAGACATGGGGTGACAGGCGCGTTGCCAGATCGGGTGGTTTTAACACATACATTTGAAGCCTGTTTACAGTGTGTTTTAACTGGGTTTTCGGCTGAAATGCATATGAAATCTGGCACATCTTTGAACGCCGTTATAATAGAGTGCTGAGAATGAACGCACGTTTGAACGCCGTTATACAGCGCTGATAATGAACGCGTTCTCAATAACGTTCATTTAGCGGATAATCAGTACGTTCAGTTCACGTTCGCCCAAAATACGAACGCATTCATGAACGATCGTTCATTGAACGCGTTCGGGTACATCACTGGTCACAGCATCTCAACACACAAGGCAGGCTACATATGATCTATCATAACCATAGGCACTATATTTGTAGGCTATCGGTGACTTACTTATTTCATGAACGCACTCTCTCACTGGGAAAGCAGACAGCAGTGGAACACATGATGGTCGCTGTATTTAAAACCCATTAGGACCCCTGTGCTGTCCAGAGAGATGCCAGACTATAAATACTAGGACCCCTGGGCCATCAAAGAAGTGCCTGAATGGAAATAATAATACACAGCATAACAAATAGTAGGGAATTTACAACAGTGTGTGTGTGTGTTTGTGTACTTGTGTATGTGCATATTATGCGTTTTATTGCTGTTTGTAGTGTGTGTTTGTGAACTTGTATAAGTGCGTATGTGCATTTGTTTGCTGTGTGTGTGTGTGTGTGCGTGTGCGTGTGTGTGCGTGTGTGTGTGTGTGTGTGCGTACGCATGGGCGTGCGTGTGCCTATGAGGCAGTGATTTAGACCCAAGGAGAGATTAGCGCGGTGAGCATGCTAGCTGCTTCAGGGCCTTAGATTAGCATTGGTGAGCATGCTAGCTGCTAGCTGCTTCAGGGCCTCAGATGTCCACAGCAGGCAGCTTAGATACACTCTTTGCCCAACAGCCTTCACTGTTCCCACTTCCATACGGCGTCAGTTAAACACATTGATGAGACCATGTTATGGCAGCATCCTGAGAAACCGTCTCTGAGGAGATAACTCCTGTCACTACTAGCTAAATCAACATTTTACTTTGGTTGAAATTAAAAGCTGTTGAAAGCTATAATGTAAGAAAGAGGGAGAAAGAGAGGGAAACCCACGCAAAAATTGTAACAAAACGAGACGTGAATCTAGGTGTTCAGACCTCCATAAGATAAGATCTTCCTTTATTGATACCCTTGGGGAAATACAGGCGTCATAGCAGCATGGGGAAGGGAAGGTACGGTGTAATAGTAGAAAGACATACCTTACTGCTCTCTCAGCTCTCCTACCTTTCCTAGTTATTCTCTGTTGTTGAATCATTTTCAAACAAAACACTAAAACCAGTACATATTATCCCCCCAGTCCGTGTTTTACTGTCAACGTTGCGGTGTTCCATGCCCAGTCGGTGTAGTAGTTACTAGTCCCCTGCTGGCCTGGGATTGAATCCTGCCAGAACCTTCTCTCCTACGTCTCCCTGTATACCATGTCTCCTTCTCAGCGTCCTGCTGTCTCAATAAAGATAACATACCAAGAGGACTGGACACAGTCCATTCTCCTTTTTATATATAAAACCCCCACATTGCTCCCATGGGGAGTTACGTGGGTCTGAGCGGTAGTGAGATGCATTGATCTGCGGAGGCTGAAGTGAAGATGATGTCACAATGATTTCACAGGTGTATGTTTTTACTGCTAGGAGCACATGTGCGCGAGAAATTGCACCTGGCCATGAATGAGGAGCTGAAATAGATTTTTGGGTGGATACGCTGGATTTCAAGCAGATTTATCGAAGCAATTCATTTTAAACATTCGGTACAATGAAAAACGTGTTTTTCAATCTCGTATTTTTTTAGAACTCTTGAAAATGATGACTAAAGCCCTTTGATGTCTATCCCCCTGGATGTCAACAGAATCAAGCCATTTCAGATCCACTCTGCTTCCTCTAAAGCAGTGGTTCTCAACTGGTCTAGCCTCGGGACCCAACATTTTCCTTAGTCATTAACACTTTCAGTGCCACTCACGAGATTTCTCTGGTTTTTTTATAGGTGGTTGCATGCCACTCACGAGATTTCTCGGAATTATTATTATTTATTTTTTTTGCGATCTGACAAATTATTGCATCACCCGAGTCTACCCGAGTATAGCCGAGGGGCGCCGGCGATCACTGTGGGAAAAAGCGCCCCCTGTCGTCTCCCAGATGACATAAGTGATTTTGGAATGGACTCAATGAAAATGAATGGGGGAAAAAATCCGGTACTCCACATTTTCCAGTTCACTGATCCAGCCGGGGTTACTAGAGTTCATTCTGGAGCCTCAGATCCCCGTGGATCATGGAGTTCTACTGTATCGCGTTGGATCCATACACGTATCGATTTTTTCGAATGGTGATCAGGAATTGGAATATACCAGTTGGATACCATCTGATGTCAGGTAAGGACTCTATGTTATCAGTGGTAGGATAATCAGAGTAAGTTTGATGAAGTTATAAGCTGTTTTGTGAAATGTCTTCTTTCGGTTTCACTGTAAAAGTCCGTGAGGAAATCAACGGAGCGATTATCAGTGCGCGGCCGTAATGTGCGTGCGTGCATGTATAATATTGATCATCTAGCGTTTATTTGAAAACGATTCATAAAAAGGCCGACGAATATCAACGTTGTGGAATATTCCACTAAAAGACGATTTTCATAGAATGCTCCAGAATGAGCTGTTTTTTATATCAAAACGGGGGCTTTTCTAACTGCTCTGAAACGGCAACGACGCGATAAAAAAACAATCTGCCTTCACAGCACTGACTGGAAAATAGTCTTTGATAATGCGATGGGCAGATTAGACACATAGCCATAATTTAAAACATATATTACGCGATATTAACGTTAACATTGGCGCCGATGGTGGCATTCAAGCGGTAAAACGGAAAACCAGGCGTGGCGCTGAAAGTGTTAAGTCGCGACCCAAATTTTGGAACCACTATGATTTATTTAAAAAAAAAAATGCAGTAATACGCAATCTTTCATGCACTGTTAACAACATGAAATAAACACAAAAAAGTGCAACAAAAGTGCAACTAGGGATAAAAACCCAATGAAATAAAATAATAATAAATAATTATGCTTCTTAGCAGACTTCTTAGCTTAACATAACAGACCTACAGTAAGTTTGGGGGAACTAATGGGATAACTGGGGTTGCAAAAAAAGTGCAACTAGGGCTAAAAACACAATGAAATAAAATAATAATAATATATAATATATCCTTCTTAGCAGACTTCTTAGCTTAACATCCCAGGGAACTAATGGGATAACTGGGGATGTTGTTTGCTTGTGACAAGAGTCTCAAAGTCTGGGGTGATGGTAGACAAAGCAACTCTGAGGTCATGCTCAATGTCCAATCTGTTCCTCTGCTTTGTCTTCAGCTGGACCAGAGCTGAGAAGCCACTTTCACAAAGATAGGTAGTGCAAAAAAAATATATAAAAAAAAAAAAAATTTACACACATCCACGACCCACTCAAAATGGCCCTGCGACCCACTTTTGGGTCGTGACCCACCAGTTGAGAAACACTGCTCTAAAGCATCAACATAATCACAGGAATCTAGTGCACAGAAGGCCACACCGCCTCAGCCTACAGAGAGCTGCCTCAGCCTACAGAGAGCTGCATCAGCCTACCGAGAGCTGCCTCAGCCTACACAGAGCTGCCTCAGCCTACCGAGAGCTGCCTCAGCCTACAGAGAGCTGCCTCAGCCTACAGAGGGCTGCCTCAGCCTACAGAGAGCTGCCTCAGCCTACAGAGAGCTGGCTCTGGGCAGAGAGCCTACACTGAAACACTTCAAATCAAATGATACTCATGACATTAACAGTCCACATTAGGGCTGCACGATTTTGGGAAATAATCTAATTGCTATTTTTCTGACAGATATTGCGATTATAATAAAAAAAAGAATTAAGCAGCCCCACAGAGGTTTATTGTAAAATGCGGCTTGCATCTGGCCCACGCGGTGGGTCTGTTCGGGACACCGAGCCTGAAAATGTTTCTTTTTACCTGGGAATCGATACCGGTACCCAATGGTACCTTTTCTTCTGTACTTTACTCTCCCTCTCTGAAGTCTAAACTTCACAACACACAATCTAAAACCCCTTACCTCCCTCTCCCAAACCGATATTGTATCTCAATGGGACTTCCTGGTTAAACAAATGTAAAAAGAAATGTAAAAAAAATTGCGATATATATATTTTTTGCGATTTGATAATTGCATCATTGCAAATCGCGATTTTTTATTTAAAATCGATTAATCGTGCAGCCGAGCAATGTACAGTATGCCTGAATTAAAACGTCATTGTACTGTATCTTTTAAACTCCCACTCAACTATATTTCTCTTTAAAGGGGCATTTTGTTGATGTTTAGCCAGAATCATATCGTTCTGTTGAGAGGAGGGCGAGTGATTGTCGGAAATTAATCTTGTCTCGAGAGCTCTGCGGCATAGCCCCCGAGAAACTCAGCCGGAAAATGTCACCTGGATGAGGACAGACCTCTAGTAGATGACATTTCCAACTGTTTTCAACTGCGGTAGGACCAACTCCAGCAACGTTGAAGAAATAGTGTTAGGATTCAGGTTATAAATCTGCTAAATGCTCTTTTAAGCAGATTCATGGGTGAGAAAAACATTGTCGTCCGTATCCTAGGTCAGTATCATGCTCTTTATCTGCTAATTGTAATGTTATATTTGAGCTATAGTAAGTCTGTAATGAGTAGGGCAACCATCCGATTTGAAATCAGTTTCAAAATGGCGGAGCTCTTGCAAGAATAAAAAACCTACTATAGATACAGTAGATTTCATTATCTGTTCTTCATGCACGCCTGGTGATACTAAATCCAAATTGAACTTGGCCATTTGAAAGAAAAGATTTGGCCCAATCCATAAATGTGCGAATTGGCTATAATAAAGTCATTTATATGCCTGCTATTCTATATTCTATAATAATATTTCAAATTGCACTGGTCCAGATGGGAGAATTCAGTACTGTATCTACAAAACCTTCTGTTTAATCATCTTCCCTTTATTCATTTCCTTAGATTCTTTGTACACGTGATCTCAAGAAGATCTCATGATAAAGCGTCTGCTGAATAATTCTGTTTTGCCTCAATATATATTGTATATATATAATTGAGTTTTGCCTCAATATACAGTATATAGCCTATATATATTGATGCAAACAGAATTATTCAGCAGTGTGTGTGTGTGTTGTGGGCAGGAGCGTGCAATGAACATGGTATAATGGAATAGTAATAAAGTCTATTCCACTATAGGTATATAGTGTGCCGTGTGATGTGTGTGGGAACGTGAACGCGATATCTGCCATGCGAGACTAGGCGAGGCTTGTTGTCATCTCTGAAGTGTTCGACTTTCTGACTCCTCCCCCGGCTGCAATCGTCTACTGTCGCTTGTTTTCGAGGCGAGCCGAAATTAATCTCAAACAAGTCTAATTACTGCTGCCATGATCACCTGTGAAGAGGCCAATATTAGCTCATTTAAATATGCGCCAATTGCCCCGGACGCAATGCTGACGGAACGCATGAGCCACCTCATTTCACCCGCTGCACGTCCTTTGAGGGCGATGTGCACCGGCTTTGCGTTGGAAAAAGACGCGCGGACTCTTTGTGGATCCCGCCCTTTATCTCAATTATACTGACATGCAGTGTGTGTATGTGTGCGTATATGAATGTGTATGTGTGTGTGTTTATGTGTTTGTATGTGTGTGTGTGTTTACAGTGTGTGTGTGTGTGTGTGTGTGTGTGTGTGTGTGTGTGTGTGTGTGTGTGTGTGTGTGTGTGTGTGTGTGTGTGTGTGTGTGTGTGTGTGTGTGTGTGTGTGTGTGTGTGTGTGTGTGTGTGTGTGTGTGTGTGTGTGTGTGTGTGTGTGTGTGTGTGTGTGTGTGTGTGTGTGTGTGGGAGAGTAGAAGGCAGAGTGAAAGATTTCTGCTGACAGGTGTGTGTGAGCGGATCCCTCACCCAACGTGTCCAGTTCCACCACTGCTGTTATCAACAGAGACGCCGGTGCAGAGAAAGATATGGAGTTCATCCTCCACATGCATCAACAACAGAGAACCCTGTGTGTGTGTGTGTGTGTGTGTGTGTGTGTGTGTGCTCATACAGTATGTGTGCTACAGTACAAGGGTAGGGCGACGGGAGGTAGAGCAGTCGCCTGGTAATATTATTCATTTTAATCTGGTAATAAAGAGGTTTCCGGTTCGATTCCCGCTCCTCCTCCTCGGCGGCGTGTCAAAGTGTCCTTGAGCAAGACAGTTAACCCCCTAACTGCTCCTGATGAGCAGGTTGGCACCTTGCATGGTCGCCTCCGCCGTCTGTGTGTGAGTGAGTGAGTAAAATGTGAGGAACAAAATTGCGCTCTGGACAAAAAGAGTTATATAAATGCACCATTTACCATTTAAAGCAGAGGTCATTTCGAGGTGAAATGATCTTTAAGATGTCTGTAGTGTGTGTGTGGTCGTCAAGGTAACTAAGGACTCGGTGGCAGTGTGTGTAGACGGGGGGTCGGGTAATGGAGATGGAGACGTAGTGAGCGGTCTTCTCTTCAGAGAGACTCTTTGTAAAGGTTTTGTGCACACAGCATATTTCCACCTGTGTTTGTAGCCTGAGCCTAGAACCAATCAAACCCAAGCTCTTCTATCATCTCCATCTCCTGTGTGGCCATATCGCTAGGCTCAGCCCTCCCATGAACCAATCAAACCCAAGCTCTTCTATCATCTCCATCTCCTGTGTGGCCATATCACTAGGCTCAGCCCTCCCATGAACCAATCAAACCCAAGCTCTTCTCATCTCCATCTCCTGTGTGGCCATATCGCTAGGCTCAGCCCTCCCATGACCCCCCCGCCCCTATCTGTAAAGGCCTGTGGCTTCCATGGGGGTTTGGAGATATTTCAGTTTGTGTACATTAGGGCTGCAACGATTAGTCGACATAATCGACGACGTCGATTATAAAAAAATCGTCGGAGAGGAATTGTTGTGTCGATTAGTCATAAAAAAATTATAACTTTTTTTTTTGCACTACCTATCTTTGTGAAAGTGGCTTCTCAGCTCTGGTCCAGCCAGCTGAAGACTTCTTAGCTTAACATAACAGACCGACAGTAAGTTTGGGGGAACTAATGGGATAACTGGGGATGTTGTTTGGTCCTGACAAGAGTCTCAAAGCAACTCTGAGGTCATGCTCAATGTCCAATCTGTTCCTCTGCTCTGTCTTCAGCTGGACCAGAGCTGAGAAGCCACTTTCACAAAGATAGGTAGTGCAAAAAAAATATATATATATAAAATGTTATAACAATTTAAGTAATCACTCCATCGATGGTGACTGGCACATTGAAGCTCTAAAAGGCTCTGCTTATCTATCTTATCTAATCTGTTAATTCGGTTCTAGTGGCTTCTCCACGTTGATAATTATTCTATCTCTCATTCCTTATCTATATATTTCCTTTAATTTTAATTTTATTTAATTTTTTCTTCTCATTACTCTATTTTTTATATATATTTTACCTTACATTGTTCTTTTCCACTGTTCTTCACATTAAGGTGTCAATATTGCTCTACAATCTTTTCCTTTTTTCCTTTTTTCCCACACGTTAGTAGAGGGTTCAAATGAATATGTCGATGAAAGTTTGTTCTCTTTTTTTTATTTTTTATTTTGTCATTTATCACAATACTTCATTACAGTAAGGGAAGGTGCAAGACCAAAAGCGACATTCTATTGCAATAGAATGGAAATGTTAGATCCTATGGCAATTAGCATAGGAAGATTAAGATTACAATGCTCATTTTGGGCAATCCGGCGGACTATGGGAGAAAGTCAATCGCGGAGGATGTGTTTTTGGAACACAGGCCTGTACGACTTTCTGGGTGAGGGGAAAATAGGGGATTTTTATTTGTATATATATATGTTTTTAAGCTCAGCTCTCAACGGGACCTCACTAATTGGATGTACATCTATTGTAGCTTCGCACTCCAGAAGCATTACCAAAAACTACACAAAAACATGCATAGATTATGGCTAATTTGAATATAATGGTATGGAACACCGGTGGGATAAACAAACAACACAAACGCAAAAGCGTGCTCACACTGATGAAAAAAGAACATGTGGACGTGGCTCTATTAAGCGAAACGCACATTTTAGAGGAAGACATAAATACGTTAGCGGATAACATATACCATAATATTAGTCACTCATCTTTTGTTACGAGAACTAGAGGGGTAGCCATAGTCGTCAGACGCAAATTAAATATCGAATTGAAAGGGGTATGGTCGGATGCTGAGGGGCGCATAACTATAGCTAGGATTATACACAATAACAGGAAAATTGCGTTGGCAGCGGTATATGCCCCAAATTTGTACGAAGTGGGTTTCTTTACTTCACTAACCGGAGAAATGTTAAACCATCCCGAGTACTCATATATAATAGGTGCGGATTTTAATGCCATTTGGAACCCAAGGATAGACAAAACTTACCTTACCTTTTCCAGCGAACAAAAAAATTCATCTAAAGCATTAAAAGATTGGTCAAAATCAACAGGGGTAATTGATTTATGGCGTTCACTTAATCCCATGACCTGCAAGTACTCCTGTCGTTCGGCGAGACACAACACACTATCCAGAATTGATTACGTCTTTGCATCCCCGAGAATATTTGATAAATATGAAGTGGAAATGACACCCAATGCGTTATCAGATCACTGCTACTTAATCCTGAAAGCAACATTTGGTACACTATCTTCCCGGGCCCCAAGATGGCGTTTTAATTCTATGCTGCTTAACAACAAGGAATTCATTACACAAATTAAAGAAGCTCTCACAATATTCCTACGGGATAATGCAAACTCGGAGCAAGATCCCAGAATATTATGGATGTCGGTAAAGAGTATGATCAAGGATTTCACGGATAGATTTTCCTCCATATTGCGCAAAAATCAAAGCACAAAACTGTCTGAAATGGAAACGCTTTACTCAACTCTTTTTAATTCTTTAAAATACAACAACTCTACTAGACTAGAAAACCAAGTTAACATTCTAAAGACAGAGATCAAAGCAATATACAGACAAAAATCGGAACTGCAAATACGCAGCACAAGACAACAGCAGTACTTCCAAGGATCTAAACCTAGTCACCTATTAGCCATGCGACTAAGAGTTAATGCAAAATTTGCAGATATAACTGCCATTAGGAAACAACAAGCTCTAGTAACAGAACCCGAAATAATAAACGATACATTCAAAGAATTCTACTCCGATTTGTATAATTCAGAGACGACCTTTGATCAAGACAAATTAGACACATATCTTAATCAAATTACTCTCCCTAAACTTTCGGAGGACGACGCTAAACAGTTAGAAGCACCGATCACATTAGAAGAACTCAAGAAGGCCATATCCGGAATGAAAAACGGCAAGGCTCCCGGAATTGACGGTATCAGAAATGTACATTTCTTGCTGGGACATATTTGGACCCCTATTACTAAATATGATCTTATACTCAGTCAAAGAGGGAAGCTTCCATAAACACCAAAATATCGCACTCATTTCAGTTCTTCACAAAAAAGACAAAGACCCCACTGAGTGCGGTAGTTACCGACCTTTAAGCCTCCTCGGAACCGATGTCAAACTGTACTCTAAGGTATTAGCCATCAGATTGCAAAAGCATATGACGTCTTTAGTTCACCCGGACCAAACAGGCTTCATAAAAGGTCGCCTGATCAATGATAACATAAGGCGAATACTGCACGTACTAGACGCAGACAAAGAGGACACCACACCTAAGGCGATGCTATCCCTGGATGCTATGAAAGCATTTGACAGGTTGGAATGGTCGTTTCTATGGGCAGTATTAGAAAGGATGGGGTTAGGAAAAGGATTCATTGATATGATTAAAGTACTATACAAGGACCCATCGGCCAGGATTACAACAGGCACATTCATCTCCGATATCTTTCCGGTATCACGCTCAGCCAGACAGGGTTGCCTTCTTAGTCCCGGACTATTCGATCTATCATTAGAACCTTTAGCACAATTTATAAGACAATCCCAACACATAGAACCAATAGTAATCAAGGGCACACAACATAAAATTAGTT
Source organism: Notolepis coatsorum (assembly GCF_963971535.1). Taxonomy (NCBI): domain Eukaryota; kingdom Metazoa; phylum Chordata; class Actinopteri; order Aulopiformes; family Paralepididae; genus Notolepis; species Notolepis coatsorum. The sequence goes on along the minus strand of NC_140173.1, from coordinate 62,800,557 downwards.
TATATGCGGACGACGTAATATTGTTCATGCAAAACCCCAACAACACATTGCCGCATATACTCAAGTTGATAGAGAACTTTGGTGATTTATCGGGATTTAAAATAAATTGGCCTAAGTCGGCTTTTCTTCCTCTTAACATCAGTGCAAAAAAAGACACAACCCTCCCAGGTGCGATACCCATGGTCAAACATTTTAGATGCTTGGGAGTGGAAATATTTCCCACCATAAGACAAACGGTGAAGCACAATTACACAAAAATACAGAACAAAATCAAAGACGACCTGGACAGGTGGGCAAAACTTAAAAACTCAGTACAGGCAAGGGTATCAATAGTTAAGATGGATGTATTACCAAGAATCAATTTCTTCAGCTCAATGCTTCCGTTACCTCCTCCAGAGGGCTACTGGAAAAGATTACAAACCTCCACATACAAATTTATTTGGAATAACAAACCACCTCGCATAAAAAGATCCACCGCACAGAGAAATAAAGCAGACGGTGGCATGGCAGTTCCAGATTTTTTACAATATTTTAAGGCCTTCACATTAAGACCACTGAAGATATGGTTTGACCCCCAGGCTTTGGTATCTTGGAGAGATTTAGAAGAAAACATAGTAGCCCCACAGAGACTAAAAGACATAGCACACACTAAACTTTCAATCAAGCATTGTGAGCGAGAATTTGGCCCAATAATTACCCATGCAATCAGAACATGGCGGGAAACACAAAAGAAATATCCTAACCCTCAAGAATGGCATAATCACACTCCCATATTCAATAACAATGCACTCTTAATGCGAAAACGCCCTATAAGATTCCCTATATGGGAAGAGCAAGGCATACACTCATTAGGGGATATTTTTAATAACAAGGGCCTCTGTAGTTATGTCGAAATATGCACAAAGTTTAACCTCACCGAGTCCACATGGCTTTTTTACATACAGTTACGACTTTGTCTGAGGTCTCACGGTGTTCCATTACTCATACCAATTGAACACCACAGATACCACAAATTTTTATATGAAAGAGAAACATTGGGAGGTTTTGTATCAGGTTTTTATTATCAATTACTAACGTCCTCGTATGAAACCCTTCAACTAGACACTGTCTGGAGGAGGGATATACCAGACCTGGAAAATGACTTTGATTGGCAAGGAGCCTGGGCAAATGTCCGACTTACATCAAGGAACCCGGATCATCATATGTCTATACCGAACACTGTGACCTCATTTTCTTCTTCTAAATTCATGCTATATTATGTTATTATGTTATTTGATACTATCTTGTCTAGCACAGTCTCTGGAGCGTAACAGTAAGAAGCATTTTGTATGAAAGTATTCTGTACTTCTGTATGACAACTATTAAAGAACTTGAACTTGATCAACAAATCAATCTGAACTATATTCACAGGACATACTTGACTCCTATAAGGCTGTGCAAAATGGGGCTTAAACAAGACTCCAAATGCTCCCAATGTACAAATGGGGACGAAGGAACATTTATGCACATGTATTGGGACTGCCCACCAGTTAAGGCATTCTGGAAAGATGTGTCCCAACAATTATCAATACTAGTATCTTGGAATATACCTGTACACCCCTCGGTATTACTATTGAATGATGTTTTTGAGTTTGCAGTGAATCCACAACTAAAGAGATTGGTTTTATCGGGTATCACAGTAGCTAAAAAACTGATCGCATCACGTTGGTTTCAACCGGAAAAAATGTGCCGAAAAGTGTGGTTTCTTACATATCTCGATGTGATATATCAAGAAATATCTACAGCAAGAATTCTGGGTCTCAATGAATCCAAAATGTCAATGTGGTTAGAAGTGGTGGAGAGAATAAAAGCTAGCTTATAATGGTAGTATCTGGTTAGGAGTGAGGGATAATGGAGGTACTCCAAGAGGGGGTCCGGGAGGGGGGGGTTCGAGCTGGAGCATATGTGTGTAGGGTTTTAGAAAATAGGTATTAGGGGTATATTATATACTAACATTTATATAATTGTAATTTCGCTGGATATACACTGTATACGGTTAAAATGTTATTATAGACTAATTTTGTTTTATCTTGTTTCTGTACTTGCATATATTTTAACCACCTTTACTGAAAGTTTCATTATGCATTGTGTGTTGAGTACTGACTTTTAATAATTTTTGTCTTGCAATAATAAAAAAAATATAAAAAAAAAAAAAAAATGTTATATGATTGTTTTTCGATTAGTCGACTAATCGAAAAAATAATCGACAGATTAGTCGACTACCAAAATAGTCATTAGTTGCAGCCCTAGTGTACATTTACATTTAGTCATTTAGCTAATGCTTTTATCCAAAGCGACTTACAAGTTCTGTACGACAAGTCAGCAGGAAGGGTGCAACTCTTACAGCCGAGTAACAATGTTCATCAAACTGCTGAAACTTGGGTGCTGCAGTGTTGAGTGCATAGTAGTAAAGACATATTAGTATAGTAGGAAGAGTGCATGATAGTATAAGGCAGTACTGCAGCACCCACTTTACACACTTTAGAACACCTAAACACACTTTATATTTATTGGTAAAGAATTTGCACTACAACCCATACCTCATTACACCTTACTGTAAATTGTACCTCATCCCATTTCTGCTTTGCACTATATAGTATATTGTATATTAGTATATTGTATGGTAACTCAGTTACTTCTACTCTGCATTGAACATTGTACATATGTACATACTGAACACTTGTGTCCACGTACGTGACTTCTATTTTTACTTGCTATACTTATTTTATTTTATACTTATCTATCTTTGTCTAGCACAGTCTCTGGAGCGTAATAGAAAGAAGCATTTTGTATAAAAGTATTCTGTACTTCTGTATGACAACTAAAGAAACTTGAAGCCCCCCTGGGACCCGCTGCAAGACCCCCCAGCCAGACTGTGTGTGTGTGTGTGTGTGTGTGTGTGTGTGTGTGTGTGTGTGTGTGTGTGTGTGTGTGTGTGTGTGTGTGTGTGTGTGTGTCAGTGTGAACAGGATCCAGGTTAATGCTAGTAGTCAGTTATGTGGTGTCTCTATGGTTATAAATACCGTCTGTCTGGAAGTCACAGTGAAGGTGTTTCTACAGAGACAGTAAGGTGTGTGCGTGTGCGCGCGTGTGTGAAACAGAATAAACAGGATTGGACAGGAAATGAGCATCTCTGTGTGTGTGTGTGTGTGTGTGTGTGTGTGTGTGTGTGTGTGTGTGTGTGTGTGTGTGTGTGTGTGTGTGTGTGTGTGTGTGTGTGTGTGTGTGTGTGTGTGTGTGTGTGTGTGTGTGTGTGTGTGTGTGTGTGTGTGTGTGTGTGTGTGTGTGTGTGTGTGTGTGTGGGTGAGCGTGTGGGTGGGTGAGCGTGTGTGAGTATGTTTGAGTATGTTTGAGAACGCTTGTGCATGAACGTAACTAAGCGCATCTATAAAGGGGTGTCATTGCCAGCGTCACTGCCAGCGTCACAGGTGATCATGGCAGCAGTAATTGTTGCCAGACGCAGGCATCGTAATGCCAGGCGTGCCAGTGAAAGAATATTTCAAAGGAGAATATCACTTTTTGATTTAACCTCTTAAGCCCGGAGCCCTATTTTCTGAAAATCCACCTAAAATATATACCTAGGTAAATGGCATATTGCTCCACTTCTACAATGTCCATTTGCATGTATCTAGGGACATCTATGGAGCTCAGTGAATGTATTCCCAGTGTCAGAAATATTGTGTCTATTACTAGGCTTGCTTAAATTGTGATGAAACAAAGGAGAATATGAATTATGATTTTTCTTTGCATCTTTGACAGTGAATAACACCATGCTATATATCATCCATTTTTGCGCAATTTTGAGAGAGAGAGAGAGAGAGAGAGAGAGAGAGAGAGAGAGAGAGAGAGAGAGAGAGAGAGAGAGAGAGAGAGAGAGAGAGAGAGAGAGAGAGAGAGAGAGAGAGAGAGAGAGAGAGAGAGAGAGAGAGAGAGAGAGAGAGAGAGAGAGAGAGAGAGAGAGAGAGAGAGAGAGAGAGAGAGAGAGAGAGAGAGATGATCAGAGAGAGAGATGATCAGAGAGAGAGAGAGAGAGAGAGAGAGATGATCAGAGGGAGGATGGAAAAATAGATTGAGAGAAGAACAGGGTGGCCGGGGGCAGATGGAGGCACGAGACGGTGCCACACAGAGCCCGCGAGGCCACCCTTGCTGCTCCGGCACACTGAACCCAAACAACATCCTCTGCTGCCTCGACCCAATACATGCAGAGATAGGCAGATCAGGCG
>NC_140173.1:62694636-62796095 GCF_963971535.1 Notolepis coatsorum | reverse complement strand
CACACACATCCACACGCACACACTCACTTTAAACAAACAACTCACTGCAGCACCCACTTTAGAACACCTAAACACACTTTATATTTATTGGTAAAGAATTTGCACTACAACCCATACCTCATTACACCTTACTGTAAATTGTACCTAAATTGTACCTCATCCCATTTTCTGCTTTGCACTGTATAGTATATTATTATATTGTATAGTATATTGTATGGTAACTCAGTTACTTCTACTCTGCATTGAACATTGTATATAATGTACATACTGAACACTTGTGTCTACGTACCTGACTTCTATTTTATTTTATACTTGCTATACTTGTTTTATTTTATACTTGTCTATTTTTGTCTAGCACAGTCTCTGGAGCGTAACAGAAAGAAGCATTTTGTATAAAAGTATTCTGTACTTCTGTATGACAACTAATAAAGACACTTGAAACTTGAGTAAGAAGGTTAGTATTTTTTTTATAAAAAAAATTAGGATATTGATTGAAGAAGTGTGTTTTTAGTCAACGGCGAAAGATTGGTCGGGTTTCGGCTGTCCTAACTGTGGTGGAGGAGAATAGGCGGCTTCTCTTTTTTGTTTGTTCATCCCGGGGACTAAATTCTGTTGCTAAGCAATACTAGCCAAGACTGTGGTTGTACCGGTTGGAGTTGTATGTGTTGGCTGCTGCATAACGGCCTGCTCTCCTCTTCAGAAGCACAACACTGGCTCTGCCTGCAGATCAACACAGCAGCCCACTCCCTCTGACGGGATTAGAAACACAGGGAAGAACTGGGAGCGGGTAATTAAACTGAAGAGGGAGGACAGCCGCGGACTGTCGAATGAATAGGAAGGCGACATCCTCACTGAGAACTCAACTCACATCATGCTGCTGCCCCCTCCCTCTGGAATGCCCTCCCCAGCCATATCCGTGATGCAAACACCCTGACCTCTTTTAACCCTTCTGCCCCCTTAGCGACTATTTTGTGTTTTTTGCCTATATGTATTTGTGTTTCTGTGTACAACGATGGCTGTGTTGATTATTATGTCATGAAATTGGGTCAGATTGGTCATCTTTGATATATATTCAATATATAAAAGGATCATCATTAGAATACCTCTAAAAAAAAGTTATACACTTTAGCCTCACAAAAACCTTAGCACTTTTTTGTGTTCTCATTAGGGTTAGAGTTATGGTGAGGGTATAGGGTTAGTGTTGTGAAGGGCCAGATTAAACTGAGAATCTACCTTTATTGTTTGATATACTTTGTATATTATTTATATATATACACGGAATATCCCTTTACCTGCGTTCAAACCAGAGTAATATTCGCTCTCCTTATTGGACAGCGCCCCCAGGCGCCAGCGCGCAGGCCCCCAACGGCAGGTTCAAAGACAAGTTCAGGCATGTCAGGACATGCCCGGAGTCAGCGTATTGATACCAGACAAAGACTGCGGTTTGGGACTAGATATTCACTTAAGTATAAATACAGCGCAAGGTGCGCACACCGTTACGTTCAGTACCTTACCCCACCTTCATCACGAGTCAACGTGCAGTGAAGCGAGTAACCTTGCGTCTAACAGAGCGTGGAGAACCACATGCGAATAGAATAGTAAAGTGTCAGAGTTTAATGCAGTAACGTCGAGTTCGACCTAATCTAATGTGAAGTAAATAGTCGTTCATTTATTGTATATCGTGCGGCCACAGTTCGTTCGTGTGTAGCATTACCCAGCGGTTCGTCGTGTCTTTAGCTAGTGTACTTAGCCAGGGTGTGTGGCCTAAATACGTCGCCCACACCCGAGGAGTCCTAGGCGGAGAACCGTTGGACATGTACACAGGAGAATCGGCGTCGGCGATTGCAGAACCATTACTGGTTGGATTATATTGATTTGGAACGTGGTACCCGGAGAAGAGCATCGTTGATTTCCACTATCGTTTGGGATTCAACCTCGTGAGGATTACAACTCGGGCTGGCCTCGTGGACGGAGGCTGGCTAACTGTCATCAATGCTATCGAGCATTTGGATTACAATTATTGCTTTGCTGCTGATCAAGGGAGTTTACAAGGACCGACTCCTGTACCTGGAGTCTCTTTATTCCTCATTAAATCAGACGGAGTACCCGAACATTCCTCTACCCTCCAGGCCTTACACCCCCGGAGGGAACCCATTGTCTCCAGGCGGTACCAGTGTTGCCCTATATAGTTGCTACTATACGACTATAGGTGGTGTCAACTTAGACCCATCGTAGGATTCCTGCTATTCTTAGTGACTCATGCTATTGACTGACTTTACGTATATTCTTCGCCATACAAGCGCGACCCTAATTCTCATTCTGTAACCTAATGTTGCCTAATAATAATAAATTACCCTCAAATACTATTTCTTTGTCAATGCCGTGTTCTTGTGGGTGTTCACCATCTATATTTGATGTACTGTCTGGCCAGTAATTAAAGTACATAACTAGCAGTGGTTTAATCTATCACAATCTTTAATACAGTCTGGGTTTTGTAACCCCTCAGTTACAATTGGTCCTTCGAGCCGGAGGGTATCAGTGTAATATTTAATATAATATTAATATTGACATGGCCAGCGGTGAACACTCCAAGCGGCTCCCCTAAGCTAGAACGCCCGCAGCGCAAACGTCAGCTACCTCCATATCTGGAGGACTTTGCTTTCGTTCTACCCCCTAGCTTATCTAAACAGACGTTAAATACGGATAAATCGGATAGTTTAAGCATGTCCAATCCTATCGACTTGGCGACCCTGCCAGTAGAGACCCCAGTGGGTTCAAACGAAACTGACTTAGCTCACGGGGGGGACCAAGTGGGACATGACGTGACTATACCTCCAGACAGCGTCACCGGGATAGACCCCCCGGAGCGCTCCAGGATAAAGAAAGCGCTCCAGGGATAGAACCCGACACACAACCAAGAGAAGAGAACCGCGCCCAGGAGATAGACCTCGGAGCGCGCCAGGAGAACAGATCTCCAACAAGCCCTGTCAGCACCCGATCACCTCCGTCAGTGTCATCCCCCAGCGAGGCGGACCAGAGACTGGCGCAAGCCTTGATCGCCACGCTGACAGCCTCAACCGAAAGAGACCGACTCCAGGGTGAGCGCGACCGGCTTCAAGCAAAGACGCTTAGTGAGCGCGAACACTCTGCCACGGAAAGAGAGCGCCTCCACGCGCAACTCCAAGCGCAAGCCCTTAGTGAGCGCGAACACTCTGCCGCGGAACGAGAGCGCCTCCGGGCGCAACAATTAAGTGAGCGCGAACACTCTGCCGTGGAACGAGAGCGCCTCCCGGCTCAACAGATGAGCGAGCGCGAACAACGAGAGCGCCTCCAGGCGCAACAATTAAGCGAGCGCGAACACTCTGCAGCGGAACGAGAGCGCCTTCACGCGCAACTCCAAGCGCAAGCCCTTAGTGAGCGCGAACACTCTGCAACTGAACGAGAGCGCCTCCAGGCGCAACAAAGGAGTGAGGACGACCGCATAAGACTGGAGGAGAGGTGCCTTCAGACGGAAGAGAACATCGAACGAGACCGCGCCAATGCACAGCGCGACGCCGCCAATGCACAGCGCGAAGCAGAGCGCGACGCCGCCAATGCGAAGTGCGAAGCAGAGCGCGACCGGCTGCAGGCGCAGATGATAGAACAATTGATCGCCAGGGCGACACCCCCTCTCTCCGCACGGAGCTCCCGGAGATCATCACGACAAGGGTCTAGGGCACCTTCCCCTACCCGACAAAGCTACCCGGGACCCGGCCAACAGGAGGAACCTGTCTACGTCTCCGAGCCCCCTCCCCGACCGGTCCATACGAGACCCAGCCAATGGGAAGAACCGGCCTACGTCGCCGAGAGACTAACTAGAAGACTCCAGGACCTAGAAGAGGAAGAGGAGGAATATCAAGCCCACCAGCAAGAACGTACTCTGGACCAGGAGGCCCAGTACAGCCCCGACTTCAGCCCCGAGTCACTGCACTACAAACCCCCGACCCAACTCACGGGTGAGTTTGACGTACAGTCAGCACCGAGGAACAGCACCTGGGGACCCGGCCTCTGGTACCCACCAAGTACTAACCCACGACCACACGTACGGGGAGACTCGCCCAGGAGGCCTCTTCCCCTACGCTCACCAATGTACCAGCCATCCATGGCATCGTACCTTGGCACACCGACGTTCCCAGACTTTCCGCGCGAGGACAGAGCACAGTACACGGAATTACGCATGTGTTTGGAGACTATGATGTCCGATGTCCCCGACGAGTCGTACAAATATGCCATCCTCCTCAAGCATCTCAAGGTGCCCAGAGCGCATAACATAGCGCTGGCATATTCCAACTCAAGCACCCCATACTCCATGGCTCTGGTGGCCCTCGACCAGCGTTATGGACGCATATGGGATTACGTGATCCAAGAAATACGGGATATCGACCGTCTCCCCCCAGCCAAAGACAATAGAGCACTGGATGACCTCTCTATCAAGGTACAATCCCTCGTGGGGATGCTGGGGTCCCAAAAGGAGAAGGGGAGATATGAACTGTATGCAAATTCTAATGTGGAGCGAATACTGGAGAAGCTCCCTCCAGCCCGCCAAGAGCGTTTTCGGCGGCAGAGAGACCACCGTGATCCCAACGGCCCAGAGCCATCCCTCCTAGACCTGGCCGCTTTCCTCGCAAGGGAAGTTAGTAGCCTACGACTGGACACATTCATGTGGAGTGGATCTAGCCCAAGAGATGGACCTCGGAGGTCCAACGATAACCGCCGGTCAGTGACAGTTATGCACCAGGCCGAGTCAGTGCCGCAGCACAAGAACCACAGCACCCCCCAGACCAAGGGGAAGTGGAAGATTGTATGCCAGTACTGTGAAAATGAACATTGGCTGTCTCAATGTGACACCTTCAAGAAGCTGACCGCTGACGAGGTGAGTCAGTGGATCAAAGCCAACCGCCGCTGCTTCCACTGCGCGCGCAGCCATATGGCAGCTGAGTGCCGCCTAAAGAAAAGATGCAGCAAGTGCGACGGCGCCCACTTGGAGGTCCTACACGACAGCAACAAGAAGAAACCCGTACCCCCAAGCAGCTCGAGAGTGAACGTCATGTACATAGACCCTGCGAAGAGCGGGAGCTCCCGAGTGCTCTTGAAGGTGGTCCGAGTGCTCTTAAGCTACGAGGACAAGTTCATGGACACTTACGCCGTCCTAGACGATGGGTCAGAAAAGACTCTCCTCCTCGCATCCGCCGCAGCCCGGCTGGGTCTGCGGGGGAGCGAAGAAACAATGACAATCCGTACCATTAGAAGAGACCTGAAGACCATAAAGGGTGAAAATGTCTCCTTCACGATAGCAGCGGTCGGGCAGCCCGAGAAGCAGTATAGCATCACTAACGCCTTCACCAGCCACGACATAGGCCTGTCACAGTACACCTACCCCATCCCAAAGCTGATGGAGAAATACGTGCACCTACGTCAACTACCTATACCGCTCATCGACGACGCCACCCCGACCCTGCTCATAGGATCCGACCACGCACACCTCATCGTCCCAACGGACCGGGTCCACATCGGGCCCAGAGGCTGTCCAGCAGCGGTCGAGACCCGCCTGGGTTGGACACTACAAGGCCCCCTCTCCGGGTCTTCCAACCGACCGACAGCCACTCGCTGTCTCTACATGAGGATAAACGAAGAAGACACCACCCTCTTGCAGCACGTCGAGAGGCTATGGACATTAGACGCGATGCCCTTTAAGAATGAAAAGAAACTTGTTCGCTCAAAGGAAGACACTTATGCCATAGCCCTCCTCGAGCAGAAGACAAAGAGAGTCGAGGTCAACGGAGTGATGAGATACGCAACTCCACTCTTGAGGCGAGAGGGTATGCCCACCCTCCACGCCTCAAAAGAAGCGACAGAGCGATATCTACTGAACACCGAGCGGCGTCTAGCCAAAGACCCCACTCAAGCCACTGTGTACCGCGCTGAGATCGACAAGCTGATCACAGCGGGACACATAAAGAAAATTGACATTCAAGAGGCCGACCAGACGATTGAATCCTGGTACGTGCCCCACCACAAGGTCCACCACAACGGCAAGGATCGCATTGTATTCAACTGCAGCTACCAGATCGGACTACAGAATCTGAATAAAGAACTCTTGCCCGGCCCGACACTCGGCCCCTCTCTCCTCGGCGTACTACTACGTTTCCGCCAAGACAAGGTGGCCATCAGCGGCGACATCAAAGGGATGTTCCTGCAGGTGCGACTAGTGGAGGAGGACAAGCCCTTGCTGCGGTTCCTATGGAGAGAGAGGATCAACGATGAGCAACCATCCATCTACCAATGGGAGGTCCTCCCCTTCGGCACCACATGCAGCCCATGCTGTGCTACGTTCGCACTTCAAAAACATGTGACAGAAGACCCTGAAGCTGACGAGGAGGTCAGACAAAGTGTAGAGAGGAGTTTCTACGTGGACAACTGTCTGCAAAGCGTCTCGACGCCAGAAGAAGCCGAAGCCCTCCTGCTCAAGCTCCGCGCCTCACTGATCAAAGGCGGCTTTGATCTCCGGCAGTGGGCCAGCAGTGACCCTCAAGTACTTCGCAGCCTCTCCCCAGAGACAAAGGCAGCAAGCAGCGAGACCTGGATGGCGACCACCCCAGGTGAAGCACAGGAAATGACATTGGGCCTAGTCTGGCGCCTCAAAACAGACTCGCTCCATTACAAATACACACCCCTGACCACGGAGCAGGGAAGGTCGACCCCTCTACCGACCACCAGACGGAGCGTATACAGAACACTCGCAAGTCAATACGCCCCGCTGGGGTGTATCCTACCTTACACCACTTGGGCGAAAATGATTGTACGAGAGCTGTGGGACAAGGAACAGGGCTGGGACGACCCCATACCCGACCACCTAGCTTCCACCTGGAGAGAGTGGGAGAGAGAACTCAGCTCGCTCCAAAATGTGAACATACGCCGAAGCTACTTCCCACCCACAGTGCGGCTGGAGACGTGCCAGATGGACCTGCACGTCTTCAGTGACGCCTCGGAAGTGGCCTACGGCTCGGTGGCCTACTTGCGGGCCCGAGAGGAGGGAGGAGAAATACACACAGCCTTCATCCTGGCTCGCTCAAGGATAGCCCCCCGCAAGCAACAATCGATCCCGCGTCTAGAGCTCTGCGCAGCTCTGGTAGGCGCGCAACTCGCCACGTTAATCCAACGTGAACTCACCATCCCCGTGCAAAGAACAATCTTGTGGTCAGACTCCATGACCGTACTCACATGGATCCAGTCCGATTCTTGTAGATACAAGGTCTTCGTGGGAGTCAGAATCACAGAGATTCAAGACCTGGTAGGATCAGCGTGCTGGAGGTACGTGGACACGAAACAGAACCCAGCCGATGTCATCACACGGGGGATGTCCCTAGATGACCTCACACGTCACAATATCTACAGTGACGGTCCTGAGTTCCTCAAGCTCCCGGAGGAAGAGTGGCCTACCCCCACCCCTCGGGAGGCTAGTCAAGAGGAGGCAGAGATCAAGAAATCTATGTTCTGTGGGTTGACGCACATCCCAGTCCCCATTGACCCTAACATAGACGACTGCCTCACCTTTGAGAGTGCGCAGCTAAAAACATTCCTGTGGCACCACCCTGAGGTTCCCCCCACTACCGACATTGACGCATCGAACTACGCAGAGGCAGAACTCCTTCTGCTACAGCGAGCCCAAAGAGACTCGTTCCCCGACGAGCTAGACTGCCTGCAGGGAACAAAGCCAATCCCGTCAGACAGCAGACTGCTCCACTTGGCCCCCGAGCGCGACACCCATGGCCTCATCAGGGTGGGTGGTCGTCTGAGACGGGCCCCGGACTTAACGGATGACGTCAAGTTTCCTATAGTCCTCAACAGCCGACACAAGGTCACTGAGCTCATCATAAAGAAATACGACGAGGATGTGCACCACGCTGGGGCAGAGAGAGTCTTCGCTGAGATCCGACGTCGTTATTGGATACTGCAAGGAAGAGAAGCAGTACGTCGCCTCCAGCGGACCTGTCTAGACTGTCGCAAGTGGCGAGCACAACGCCCTCGAGTACGTCTCAAGTGATGTAGCAGATGTCGACCCAGTCACCCCCAACACTCTCTTGATGGGGCGGCTGGACCCCGCGCTTCCACAGACGGTGTACAGACCTGAAGAAGCGAACGGCTGAAGAATGTGGAGGTACAGTCAAATATTGGCTGACAAGTTTTGGAACAGTTTCCTCCTCCACTACCTACCGTCTCTCCAAACCCGCCAGAAATGGGTAAAGGATAGAGACAACTTGATGACGATCATGACCCACTGACTTTGTAGATTGCCCTACTCCCCACAACAGACATTGAGCAGTTGACTGGACTATTAATCTGTCTCCCTTAACTAATTAGGTGCGGACTAATTAGGAGGCGGCTGTTGTGAAGGGCCAGATTAAACTGAGAATCTACCTTTATTGTTTGATATACTTTGTATATTATTTATATACACGGAATATCCCTTTACCTGCGTTCAAACCAGAGTAATATTCGCTCTCCTTATTGGACAGCGCCCCCAGGCGCCAGCGCGCAGGCCCCCAACGGCAGGTTCAAAGACAAGTTCAGGCATGTCAGGACATGCCCGGAGTCAGCGTATTGATACCAGACAAAGACTGCGGTTTGGGACTAGATATTCACTTAAGTATAAATACAGCGCAAGGTGCGCACACCGTTACGTTCAGTACCTTACCCCACCTTCATCACGAGTCAACGTGCAGTGAAGCGAGCAACCTTGCGTCTAACAGAGCGTGGAGAACCACATGCGAATAGAATAGTAAAGTGTCAGAGTTTAATGCAGTAACGTCGAGTTCGACCTAATCTAATGTGAAGTAAATAGTCGTTCATTTATTGTATATCGTGCGGCCACAGTTTGTTCGTGTGTAGCATTACCCAGCGGTTCGTCGTGTCTTTAGCTAGTGTACTTAGCCAGGGTGTGTGGCCTAAATACGTCGCCCACACCCGAGGAGTCCTAGGCGGAGAACCGTTGGACATGTACACAGGAGAATCGGCGTCGGCGATTGCAGAACCATTACTGGTTGGATTATATTGATTTGGAACGTGGTACCCGGAGAAGAGCATCGTTGATTTCCACTATCGTTTGGGATTCAACCTCGTGAGGATTACAACTCGGGCTGGCCTCGTGGACGGAGGCTGGCTAACTGTCATCAATGCTATCGAGCATTTGGATTACAATTATTGCTTTGCTGCTGATCAAGGGAGTTTACAAGGACCGACTCCTGTACCTGGAGTCTCTTTATTCCTCATTGAATCAGACGAAGTACCCGAACATTCCTCTACCCTCCAGGCCTTACACCCCCGGAGGGAACCCATTGTCTCCAGGCGGTACCAGTGTTGCCCTATATAGTTGCTACTATACGACAGGTGGTGTCAACTTAGACCCATCGTAGGATTCCTGCTATTCTTAGTGACTCATGCTATTGACTGACTTTACATATATTCTTCGCCATACAAGCGCGACCCTAATTCTCATTCTGTAACCTAATGTTGCCTAATAATAATAAATTACCCTCAAATACTATTTCTTTGTCAATGCCATGTTCTTGTGGGTGTTCACCATCTATATTTGATGTACTGTCTGCCCAGTAATTAAAGTACATAACTAGCAGTGGTTTAATCTATCACAATCTTTAATACAGTCAGGGTTTTGTAACCCCTCAGTTACAGTTAGGGTTAGGGTTACCCAGACAGAAAGATTAGGAGAAGGTAAAATCTCATCCCTGTGCCCGTACCCACCCCAACACTTGCTCAACAGTCCCCTAACCTAACCCTAACCCTAACCCCAACCCTAACCCTAACCATAACCCTACAAACGGAAATATTTGGAATCTTTGATAGATATGTTGAGTTAGGTTCATAGTGGTATTCATAAAAAAAGAATTGGAACGAAATATTACAAATAAAGTTTTTTATGACCTTGAACGTGATGCAATCTTTTCATGCACGTGACAACTCTGCTAAATTGTTAGGGGGGCATAATTAAATCAGCCCTCAAAACCCACCTTTTCAATCTTGCTTTTGACCTTTAATTCTGTCCTTTAATTGTTTTTGTTTTGCCATAGTTTTGTCCCTTCTACCCATGTAAAGCGTCTTTGAGCACCTGGAAAAGCGCTATATAAAATGGATGTATTATTATTATTATTATTATTATTATTATTATTATTATTATTATTATTATTATTATTATTATCATTAGCAACACTGTCTTGTACACTAGCAATCAACTGCTTACATATCTGGAATGTCAATTTCAATATTTTCTTAATTTGATGTCAAATCTAGCTAAATGGTGAATGCTAATTAATTGGTGCATTTATATAACGGCTTTTATCCAAATCGCTTTACAATTTGTTCCTCACATTTGACCCATTCACACTGAGGCGCCGATTGGGACAAAAGCCTGTCGAATACAAGACACCGCCTATCGGGCGGCTGATTGGCGCAGTGGGCAAGGTGCTCGCCTCTAACGCAGTTGACGCTGGGTTTGAGCCCAGCTCTCGGCGTTGCTACCGGCTGGCCGGTCGTTCATACTAACACAAAGTGTTAGAGGGTGGGAAAGCCGGTGGGTGGGGATTTGACGTTGTGGACTGCGACTCCTACAGGTCGGTTTGGTGATGCCGGTGCGACGGAAGCAGGAAGTGACGGGGGCAGCGTGAGCCTCCCACGCGTTACTCCTCGCCACTGAGAGTTCGAGCTCCTGCGGTGAAAAGATGTGACAGGCTGCCTCCTTGTGTACCGGAGGGGACACGTGATGCAAGGCTTCTATCCTCACTACAGCCGACCAGTGGGAGGCATAGTCTAGCAACGTTCAAGACAGGGGAGGGAAGAATTGGAAATACGAAATTGGGATGGGAGAAAAATAGAAAATGGGGAGAAAAAGTGGATAAAAAATAAAGAATGTATTTACTAAAAGTGTAGAGATAACTATGTAGGTTGTTCCAGAGTCTTATGCACCTATAAATAAATGACCGCTTTAAAGCATTGGTTCTAGGACGAGGGAGTACAAACTGACCATTTCTGGCCCCTCTTGTATTATGGTCTTGTATAGAGCTTCTGTAAACAAGTTGCTCAAACACAAAATATGGAGTCTTACTGTTAATGACTGATTTACACAATACAAGTGAGTTAGACGATGAGCCAGGAGAGACCAGCATGCATATGGTTGACATTGGACCTTAGTGAGCAACCCAAAGCCAACCGTGCTGCCCTGTTCTGGACTACCTGTAGTCTCCTGATCTCACCTTTGGTGGCAGATGACCAGATCACAGAACAATAATCAACATGACACAGGACTAGACTAGACTAGTAGAAGAGGACGATCAACAAAAGAAGCACATTTTCTAACAATGCCTACAGCTATTCCCATCTTTGAGACAATGCTAGTGTGGTTTGACCAAGATAGAGTACTATCCAGTGTCACTCCAACGTGCTTAACGATAGAGTTACATGAATTTAAAATAAGCTTTGGGTTACAAGACAACCCGTGCCTCGATCCAAACACCATGCTTTTTGTCTTAGAGATGTTCAGTACAAGCCTGTTAGCTACTATCCAATCATTCACATCATTAAGTTCTCTGCTCAGGACCTCATTAAGCATACCATTTGATGGAGAAGCATAATACAAGGTGAAATCATCGGCATTTTGGACCAATTTGGCATTCTTAGTAGCCCACGGTAGGTCATTGGTGAACACTGAGTAGAGCAGAGGTCCTAGGGAGCTCCCCTGTGGAACACCACACTCCAAACTTCTACTACTAGACAGGCTGCCATTCAAATAAACCTGCTGAGATCTGGAGGACAGATAACTCTGCATCCACATCAAAGCCAGGGGATTAAAACCATAACATTTAAGTTTATCAATCAAGAGAGAATGGTCAAGCACATCAAATGCAGCACTGAAATCTAAAAACACAGCTCCCACTATCATGGAGTTATCAATAGCTCTGAGCCAGTCGTCAGTCATCTGAACTAAAGTCATGGAAAAAATAGTATACGAACAGATCGAAAAGTACCTCGCGGAAAAAAATCTAATCTACGAATTCCAATCTGGCTTCAGAACATCCCACTCCACTGACACATGCCTTCTCTATTTGAACGACCACATCAAACAAGAGGTGGACGCGGGCAAATACTGCGGCATGGTCATGCTGGACCTACAAAAGGCCTTCGACACTGTCAATCACACCATTCTGATTGACAAGCTAAAAGCAATTGGTTTTGATAGTCTATCAGTGAGCTGGATACAATCCTACCTGGAGGGGAGAGAACAGATGGTGGAGGTAAACGGTACCCTATCCCCCCCCCTCACAGTGAGCTGTGGTGTTCCACAAGGAAGCATACTAGGACCGCTACTATTCCTAATTTATGCAAATGACATGTCGTCAGCTTGTGACTGCAACTTGTTCCTGTTTGCGGACGACTCAGCTCTGCTGGTCTCTGACAAGAACAAGTTACAGGTTGAAAAAGCCCTCAGCTCGGAACTAGGCAAAATCTGCATATGGCTCGCCGACAACAAACTATCATTACACATGGGCAAAACAGAGTCCATTCTCTTCGGTTCAAATAACAAACTCAGCAAGACCGACGGCTTCTCGGTTACAGTGGGTGACAATATTATCACAAGGAAAGATGAAATTACCTACCTGGGTTCTATCCTAGAGGCTAATCTTTCCTGTGACAAAATGGCATCCAATGTAATAAAAAAAGTCAACCAACGAACTCGATTCTTGTACCGGATCTCCTCTCTGGTAAACAAGAATACCCTGAAGACTCTAGCAGGAGCACTCATTCAAGGGTACTACGACTATGCTTGCACCTCATGGTACCAAAGCACCTCAAAGGCACTAAAAAACAAATTACAAACATCTCAAAACAAGCTAGTCAGACTACTTCTTGACCTGACTCCTAGAACCCACCTCACCCCTGCCCACTTTGACAACCTAGGATGGCTTAGAGTAGACGACAGAGTACAGCAACTTGCAATGGGCCTGGTCTACAAGATACACTACGCGACCAAGGTACCCATGTACATGTCAAAATACTTCCCAAAGGTCAGTGAATACCACGATCACAACACCAGAGGGAGCTCCACAAATTATGTTAAACCCAGATTCGGCTCAAACAAGGGACTAAACACATTTCACAATTATGCCACATCAATGTGGAACGCCCTACCCAAAGCTGTAAAGGAATGTGAATCACTACCCACTTTCAAAAACACTCTCAAAAAACACCTACGGGAGACTGCAATTCGAAACTGGCCCCTACAAATGTCCTAACCCAGTTGTACAGTAAATGACAAAGTATGGCTTTGTCAGTATTCCAATGTACAGTGTACAGTGTCCCCCCCCCCTACCCAACCACCCCCCCCCCCCCACCCCACCCCCCCCACCTCCAATGTACAGCCCCCACCCACCCACCCAACCCCACCCCACCCACCCAACCTTCTCCAATGTACAGTTTCTACATCAAATGTATATACACTCTTTTTCTGGACACTTTTGTATCACAAACAGTACTGTATTTGCAAATCTGATATGTCATAAATGTATAGATGTAGCAGTACTGTCTATCTGTATGTCATGTATGTCATATATGTTATGATGAATTGAAAATGGGGGACCCTGATGTAAACAAGACGAAAGTCTTTCTCTGGTCTGCATCCCCTTAACAATTGTATGTATTGAGCTATACTGTACTGTACCCATTCTGCAATCTGTTAATAAACTTTTCAATCAATCAATCAATCAATCAGCAGTCGATGTGGAGTGACCAGTTCTGTATGCATGTTGAGACTCTGTAGCCAGACTGTTATAAAATATTCTTGGATTTGTGCAAAAACACACTTTTCCATGAGTTTGCTTAAAACTGGTAAAATGCTTATAGGTCTGGAGTTGCCCTCATTAAAAACTGATTTGGAGTCTTTGTGTAAAGGAGTAACCTTAGCCTCCTTCCATCTCTTTGGACATAGTCCCACTTGTATACATCTATTAATAATATGACACACTGGACTTGCTATGATCGTAGCAGTAATTCTCAATAATTTACTATCTAAGTTGTCTGTGCCAGCTAACTTGCTGTCAGGTAGAGCCTGGAGTAACCTTTCAATACCACTAACCTCAACCTGATTTACACCCTTTATCTTTCATTGTGATATTCTTAATTTTGTCATTTGATTTTGTATAGTTTGAGATGTGCATTCCCTGCCTGAGCTGAGATATATTACTTACATAAAAAATCATTAAAATGGTTGGCAATATCACATGGTTTGGTTAGGACAATTCCATATGACTCAACAAAAGGTGTACAGACATTGGATTTTCTACCCATAATTTGATTTAAAACATGCCATAGATTTGTACCATCATTTCTCACATCATATAACCATTGTTTAAAATATTCCCTTTTGTTCACCTTATTTAACTTTGTGACTTGATTACGTAAGGAACGGTACTTTTGTCTGTCATCCGCAGAACTGGAACACACTGATGGTTTTTTTGGCTATGTGTTTCATTCATTAAAATCCTTAAGCTACTATCTATCCATGGGGCTGATTTGTTTCTGACTGTGCACTTTTTTAAAGGAGCATGTTTATCTGCTACACTCATGTACCTCAGCATAAATAAGTCCAGTACAACATCTGGGTCATCCTCACAACATACCTCCTCCCAGTTTATCCCCGACATTTCATTAATAAAACCTTCTACATTAAAACTCTTATATGACCGTGAGACAATAATTTTAGCTTTGACTTTTGGGACCTTCATCATTCTGGAGACTGCTATGATGTTGTGGTCACTGAAACCTACAGGAACAGAGACTGCCTTTGAGCATTGGCCTGGTACGTTTGTATAAATATGATCAATACATGTAGATGAAATGCTACCATCCTTATCTATACTTATTCTAGTGGGAAGATTGACAATATGGATTACAATATGGATTACAAGTATGCAATATAGAGAGCACCTTGTTCCTATTGGTACATGGCTTTCCCAACCAGTCGACATTCATATCACCAAGTAAGAAGATTTCTCTGTTTTCGTCCGATATCCTATCGAACATATCACACAAATCATTAACACATGTAGCATCTGCACTCAGAGGTCTGTAGAAACTGCAAACTAGAATTGGTTTGAGATAGGGCAGGTGAACCTGCACACAGATAGCTTCAATGTTGTCCTTCATCAGATCATATCGTGTTTTGACAGGTAATTGATTCTGAACATAGATTACCACACCCCCACCAAACCTGTTTCTATCTTTTCTAAAAATATTAAAACCTTCTATAGTTACAGCAGAATCAGAGAAGGAATCATCAAGGTGTGTTTCAGAGATGGTAAGGATATTAATCCAGTTAGCTTTGACCATACATTCAATTTCATATCACTTATTTCTCAGGCTGCACACATTGATATGAGCTATAACCAAACTCTTATGCAAGCCTAGCTTAATACAGGAAGTGTCAGTAGGCCTACCGACCATAAAGCAATAGTCTCAATGGGTTTCAGAATAACCAGGGAGTAATACTGGAGTCCCTAAACAGTTGGTTGTTGATATATAGTTTATCCACTACAAGGGCGACACGTTTGTTTAGGCTTCAATGTTCTTTCATGATAGGATATAATAGCTTACGTCTTCCATTGATCTCGGGAGGAAATTGGTCGTTCATGCCAAAGGTGGTGTTCTTTAACTCCCTGCCCCTACCCTTGACAAGCTCCTTCTGCTGGTGATGCTCAAAACGAGCCACTATTGCCCGTGGTCTGTCCCCTGAGGGTTTTCCCATTCTGTGTACTCTAGAGAAGGTGATGTTCTGAACAGTGTCCCTAGGCAGTCTTATCTGACATAAACTCCCTTATGACTGTTTCACAGTCCTTGCTCTCCTTCTCTGCTATCCCTGTAAAAACCAGATTGTCTTGCATATACCTACACTGTACATCCAGAAGAGATTCCTTCAACTTCATGTTGTCTATCTCAATTATGTCTACTTTGTTTCCCATGTATTCCACCTTTCCTTTCAGCTCAGCATTATCCTTGACCAGCTCATCAATTTGTCTCTGACTGAACTCCAAGCTTTCTTTGAGGCTCTTAATTTCCTGCATCATTAAGTCCAACATATCCAGTTTATCAAGTCTGTTATTGATGGCCTGTAATGTTAGATTCATGTCAACCTCTCTTATTGTCAGCGTTTCCTCCAATGAAGCTTGCTCTGCACCTTCAATGTCAACACGTGATATTTTACTCAGATTGGGCTTAATACAGTCTGTAATCTTCTGTGACTTTGTCTGAATGTTAAGTTTCACAGGCTTCTGTTGCGACATGTTAATATTGTCGTAATGTTTGTCTATAAAATGCTCCAGCTGAAACAGCTGTTCAGTTGGATCCAGTGTGCTATCCCTGTGCGGTATTTCAGTAAAATAAATGCCCCACTACACAGTTAAACAGTTAAACTGGCCTGATGGTGTAACATGAATGACATTTTAGTTGGAAGACTCAGTCAGCTGTAGGCAGCAGTTGTCACAGTGTGTTAATGCTGCCTTCAGACAGGGTGGTAGATGGCAGACACAGTGTGTTAACGCTGCCTTCAGACAGGGTGGTAGATGGCAGACACAGTGTGTTAACGCTGCCTTCAAACAGGGTGGTAGATGGCAGACACAGTGTGTTAACGCTGCCTTCAGACAGTGTGGTAGATGATAGACACAGGGCGGGATCCACTAAGAATGGATTGCGCATTGGTAATTGCACCCTTACTTACAATTCATTATGAATTGAAAATGGGGGACCCTGATGTAAACAAGATGAAAGTCTTTCTCTGGTCTGCAGTCCCTTAACTCATTCCCCGCCGGGAATTAGTCGGAGCCCGTCATAGCACTGCCACGCTTTAAAAGATAGGAGTGCGTCACCTTGTTTGTAGAGCTATAACTATATTCTATATTATAGCTATGGATACAATACTATGGCCCATTTGACATCACCTATCTATCGTTCAATATGTGAAAAAGAATACATTTTTCCATCCATACGTTCCTGTGTTATACCGTGGTGAATATAAGTATCGTTATAGCGTGGTCTGGGGTAATTCCCGAAAGGCTGTGTTATAGCCTCATACGTGAATCCTACTCTAAGCGATGACGTTTCTTGCCTGTACATGCTATTATTCGCAAATCAAATCTATATCATAGGTATTATGTTCCATCATGAATGCATGAAAGGGGGGGGGTCGTTTCTGATTATTTGATTGGCAGTAACGGCATTCGTATTGAACACTAAAAACGCTGATCAGTTGGATCGGTATAAAAGCATTGCAGGATCAAGCTAAAATTGACGTCAGATAGTCCTTACCTGTGATCGGGAGTATTCCAAAAATAATATTCCAATTGTTTGACCGCCATCTGGTACATACAATGTCCATTTGGTCGACGGCATAACCCACCACAACATATGGATCGGGGACATTTGACGGGAGAACCGCTCCATTCGCCCGACAAGGAAAAGTGAAACCGGAGACATTTGGCCATTACACAGGCCAAGATACAAGGTTCCAAAGGGTGCTCGATACTGCCGTCTAGCTGGATGCGGTCGGTATTGCACTTTGGCGAACTCAGACTCATTCCCTATGGTAACACCAAGGTCCCTGGATGAATAATGAATACAAATATTGCGCAGGTGATTGATTGAATGAACATTTTATTAACAGATTGCAGAATGGGTACAAAACAGTACGGCTCTCTGCAGACCAGAGAAAGACTTTCGTCTTGTTAACATCAGGGTACCCCATTTTCAATTCATGATGAATTGTAAGTAAGGGTGCAATTAGCACCGTGCAATCCATTCTTTGTGGATCTAGCCCACAGTGTGTTAACGCTGCCTTCAGACAGGGTGGTAGATGGCAGACACCAAACCAGATGTCACTGTTTTTAAATGAGAGATGACGGCAGGAAAGTTACAATGTTTCCACCTGGTCGTGTTCCACCTCATCCTCAGATTGAATGTTGAGCTCGTCAAGACGCCACTCCTCTTGCCCGCCGTGTGCAACATAATAACAGCTTTTTTCTGACATGTTATTTGCAAGAATGATTTTATTACCAATAGGTTTAAGATGTGCAAATTCATCACATCTTTGAATTTTCTGAAAATAAGTGGTGTTTTTAAATCGCCACAGTCGGAATGTAGCACAAGAGCTGAAAAAACACACTTTCTCTCTTCTCTCATCCCCCTCTCTGTCTTCTCTTTATCTCTTCTATCATCCCTCTCTGTCTTATCGTTCTCTCTTCTCTCATCTCCCTCTGTCTTCTCATTCTCTCTTCTCTCACCCCCCTCTCTGACTTCTCTTTCTCTCTTATATCATCCCCCTCTCTGACTTATCTTTCTCTCGTCTCTCGTCCCCCTCTCTGTCTTCTCTTTCTCTCTTTCTCTCACTCCCCTCTCATCCCCCTCTGTCTTCTATTTCTCTCACCCTCCCATCTGTCTCATCTTTCTCTCATCATCTCTCTGTCTTCTCTTTCTCTCATCCCCCTATGTATCCCCTTCTTTCATCACCCGCTCTGTATTCTCTTTCTCTCATCCCCCTATCTGTCTTCTCTTTCTATCATCTCCCCATGTCTTCTCTTTCTCTCATCCCAATCTCATTCCCCTCTGTCTTCTATTTCTCTCATCCCCCTCTGTCTTCTATTTATTTCATCCCCCCTGTCTTCTCTTTCTCTCATCCCCCTCATCCATATCTGTCTTCTCTTTCTCTCCAGCTGGCTGTCCAGACTCTCTTGTTCAAGAGGTGCATCATTTCCGGGTGCTGGGTGATGAACAGGTGACACACACACACAGACACACACACACACACACCTACACACCTACACACACGCACACACATAGAGGGTTTTTCCCATAGAAGGCCTGTCTTTGTCACATCTGACAGTGGTTCTAATTGGTGCAGCTGGTGCCTACCACCCAATCACCTGCCTCCCCTGAGACTCAGAGACAGCCAGTACAAACAATATCAAGACTCAACTTACCCTTCTATCAAACTTTAATTTATCTGACTCGTTAGACCTCTCTCTCTCTCTCTCTCTCTCTCTCTCTCTCTCTCTCTCTCTCTCTCTCTCTCTCTCTCTCTCTCTCTCTCTCTCTCTCTCTCTCTCTCTCTCTCTCTCTCTCTATCTCTATCTCTATCTCTCTCTCTCTCTCTCTCTCTCTGTCTCTCTCTGTCTCTCTGCTGTCTCTCGCTGTGTTTCATCTATCTCTCTCTCTCTCTCTCTCTCCCTCTCTCTCTACCTCTCCCTCTCCCCCCTCTCTCTCTCTCTCATCTATCTCTTTCCTCTCTCTCTCTTCTCTCCTCTCTATCATCTCTTTCTCTCTCTCTCCTCTTTCTCTGTCTCTCTGCTGTCTCTCGCTGTGTTTCATCTCTCTCTATCTCTCTCTCTCTCTCGCTCTCTCTCTCGCTCTCTCTCTCTCTCTCTCAATTCAATTCAATTCAATTCAAATGGCTTTATTGGCATGACGTACTTCTACATGTTGCCAAAGCAATATTAAACATAAACATGGATTACAAACAGATATAAGTACATACAAAATATCATCGTAAAATAAAACATCAAGTATTACGGCGTAAACATGTCAGGTGACTGTCACTCACTGTCCCTCAGTTTGTGGCAGGCAGCAACATATGCTGCTGCTAGCTCACAGCTTGTTGAGTCCTCCCCTAGTAGGACTGGTCGTTTTTCTGTATCTGGTATCTGTATCTGGTCTCTCTCTCTATCTCTGTCCTCTATTTCTGCCTCTCTCTGTATCTCTATCTCTCTCTTTCCTCTTTTTCTGCATCTCTCTGTCTGTCTCTCTCTCACTCTCTCTCTCACTCTCTCTCTCTCTCTCTCGCTCTCTCTCTATATCTCTTCTCACTCGTAACAGTCTAGTCACTCATAGTGAAATATAACAACGCATGAGTCATTGACGGTGCAATGGCCTGAATGATAAGTGAACGTGATGTGTGTTAGTGTGTGTGTAGTGTACACTGTGTGTGTGTGTGTGTGTGCGCGTGTGTGTGTGTGTGTGTGTGTGTGTGTGTGTGTGTGTGTGTGTGTGTGTGTGTGTGTGTGTGTGTGTGTGTGTGTGTGTGTGTGTGTGTGTGTGTGTGAGAGAGAGAGAGAGAGTTGTCATTCTCCCCAAGAGGTGACCCTATACTGTATACTGTATAAGACATGGATAAATTACAGTAATTAGTGTGTGTATGTGTGAGTGTATGTATGTGTGTGTGTGTGTGTGTGTGTCTTGTCCCCATACTGTTTGTCTCTGTTTTCTCTTCTTCGTCTTCTGTCCATTTATCTAACTGTCTTTAATTCAGTCTGATGATGATTGAATTCAGTCTGATGATGATGATGTAGATTGAATTCAGTCTGATGATGATGATGTAGATTCAATTCAGTGTGATGAGTCTTTATTTATGTTTTATTTTTTTAATCTTACATAATTTATTTCAGTTATTTTACGGCATACACCATCAGACAATTTACAGATTTGCTTTCCCCCCCCTCAACCCCACCACATAGACATACAAAACAAACAAACGACCATGCCACATCTCCCCATTGCCATTACCACACTTACCGATATGAGTAATAGTATTTGTGATATGAGAGAGCAAATGAATAAACCACAAACATAACTAAAACAGATATAAAGTATAAATAATAATAATACAAATAAAACACAGGTACCATATCAGATCAGATCCTAATTCTCACAGTAATCATCTATATCAGTGGTTCCCAAAGTAGGGAGCCGCCGTGACGGGGTGGCCAGATGATTAATAAAACTTTTTTTTATTATTATTTTTTTGTTATTATTTATTTATGCAGTCAGGCCACGGAACTTAGAAGCAGGCCAGGCCAGCGTTTCTAGTTGCAGTGGCGCAATAGTTAGAACAACCAGGAGATCACTGCAACTCACACAAGTTGGAGAACTCTCTCTCTCTCTCTCTCTCTCTCTCTCTCTCTTTCTCTTTCTCTCTCTCTCTCTCTCTCTCTCTCTCTCTATCTCGCTTTCTCTCTCTCTTGCTGGCAGGACCATTGCAAAAAACAAAAAATCCATCAAAATCAGTGTTGTTGCTAATCATTGACACATGCTAGCCTGTAATAATCCCCCCCAGAAAAATCTACTTTGCATTTGATATATTGCAAATATATGCCATCACACACACTGGCATTTAAAGGGTTAGAATTATAAAATGTATATGTGGTGTTATGATCAGGGCTGAAGTTGAATATAAGATTTATGAAAGAAAAAGTGCTATTTCAACATATAGTAATATTTGTATGGCGTTTTTGAAGAGGACAATTTAGTCCCTTATGGTAAGAGTGAGTATTTTTTTTCAATCTGACATTACAAAAAAACTGAAAATCCATCAAAATCAGTGTTGTTGCTAATCATACATAGCCTGTTTTTTAACAATAATTTGTGATGCCATCACAAACACTGGCATTCAAAGGGTACAAATAAAAAAAATCCTACACCAGAATGCAGGAAATGAAGTCTTTGTAACAAAAAAAACTCCTGGTGGGGGACCCCCAGACCCCCCGCTTAAAAAGTGGCCTGACTGGGGCTATATTTCGCACTATATTTCCTGGCCTGAATGATTTCCCCAGTCCGGCCCTGGTTAAAAGCCTCCAATGCTTATTAGTGTGTGTACGTTTGAACGTTTGTGTAACTGAGGGGTACAATTCCCTGACTGTATTAATAAGTATTGGTATCATTAAACCACTACCGTCTTATGTACTTTACTACTGGCCATACAGTACATGATATATATGATGAGAACACTTCCCCACAATGAATCGGTTCTACACAAAGTTGTATTTAAGTATTTATTGCAGCAAAGGGTACATAATATACTTCTCTATTTTACTTTGGATGCTCTTGTAAGGCAAAGGAATGTGCGTAGGCAAATCAATAATGAATGTCCATTCTCTGGTTACGCAGGAGGTAATTATACAACCTGAATATTAGGAATTATATCTATGGTACTCAAGGGGAGGCAGCGGGGGATACTGGTAGGGGGTTCCCACCGGTTGTAAGCCAGCAGGGGGAGGAAATGTTCGAATGCAAAGTCTGGATCAGCGGGGACTCAATAAGCTCCTGCTCTGGGAGGCGGTATATTACTCCCTGATCGGCAGACGAAAAGCAGCAGCTGTAATCCCAGTATGCGTGCAGCACAGGTGAAAGCCGGCCAGCCTCTCCTTGAGACGGACTCGAATGATGCTCCTCACGTCACGGTCCCACAGTAGTGGGTGTAGACGATTCTTCTCCGCTCCCACAGCCTGGTCCAAAGCAATAAGAATAATAATCCAGCCGGAAAGGGGCTCTGCATTCACCGGTGTAGATCCTCCGGTGCGCGGTACTTCACATTAACTAGGCTGAACTTGACGTTATTCAACTAAACTCTGATACTTTACTATCCTATTCGCACGCGGCTATAAGTGCTCTATTTAGACACACGGTTGCTCACTTCACTTGGTCGTTGACTCGTGATGAAGGCTTTACTAGTAAGGAGCGAACGATATGTTGAACAAACGTATTAGGATAATACAAGACTCTATTTTGGGGCAAAACGGGCCCTACTTCACCGCACGTTGCATAGTGGGTGAGGCTTCACTTGGGTAACTCGAACTCGAACTTGGACTCGGACTGAACTACTTCTGTATTCACCTGCGCCATATTTATATGTACGGGGAATAATCTAGTGCCAACCTCATTTCTGTCTCGTAGTCCTGGGCAAAGCCGGGCATGTACAGACATGTCTTGACGGTGGCTTTGAACTCGACTCTGGGGGCATGGCACTGGCGCTGGTGGAACGCTATCCAATAAGAGAACGAAATATTATGGTCTGTACTAGGTTAAAGGGATATTCCGTGTATATGTACAAAGGATACACAAGGGATATCAGACGATATACAAATATTATGCAATATATATCAATCAGTAAATATATATATTCGGTTTAATCTGACCCTTTGTAACAGCCGCCTCCTAATTAGTCCCACCTAATTAGCTAAGCAGAGACAGATTAACCGCACTGTCCACTACTCAATGTCTGTTGTGAGGGGTCGGGCAGTTCACAAAGTCATGGGGTCATGGTCGTCATTAAGCAAGTCGGGGAGCCTTGGCGACTCTATCAGCCTCGCCACGGGTCGGTTGTAGGTCCGCCCTTGGACGAGCAATTCTGCCGCTCTGACCTTTCCGTCGGCACCAGTGGTCACTTTGCTTACGCGGTCGGCCGGCCACGCAGCTCGGGGTAGTGACTGGTCTATGGTCATGACGACTGGACGGGATGAAGGGGGGCTTAGGAGGAAGCGGGCCCGAGACTGCTTTGATCTGTGCTTGGCTGTGCCTCCTCCTCCTCCGTCTGTTTCTCTTGTTTGCTCTGTACCCCGTCTGAGGAGGGGCCGGTGCCGGCCGCCCCGTCAAGGAGTCGCTTGGGGTGCTGGGTTCGAGGTCAGCTACGTCTGTGGCGCAGCTGAGGGGGGTGGAGTTCTGAACTCCCTCTTGTGCCCACGGTTCTCTCACAGGCCTCTCGCTTAATGTCAATAGCCTCTGCTGTACGAGGGAGTGGCCGGTGTCGCTCGCCTTTGTGTGTAGGCAGCGTGTAGACGTGGGTTGACGTCCCAGTCGGGTCTGAACCGCGACTGGGCATCCTTTGGGTCCGATGTGGGCCGCCTCAATTGGGAGAATGAGGTCCGCGTGGTCGGAGCCGATGAGCAGGGTCGGTGTGGCGCCGTCGATAAGCGGTATAGGTAGTTGACGTAGGTGCACATACTTAGCCATCAGCTGTGGGATGGGGTAGGTGTACTGAGACAGGCCTATGTCGTGGCTGGTGAAGACGTTGGTTATACTATACTGCTTCTCGGGCTGGTCCACCGCTGCCATCTTGAAGGAGACCCTTTCACCTTTTATGGTCTTCTGGTCCCTTCTGATGGTGCGTATGGTCATGGTATCTTTGACACCCCGCAGGCCCAACTGGGCTGCTGCGGAAGCGAGGAGGAGAGTCTTTTCAGACCCATCATCCAGGACGGCGTAAGTGTCCAGGACCTTGTCCTCGTAGCTCAGGAGCACTCTGACCACTTTGAGGAGCACTCGGGGGGTCCCGCTATGCTGGTCAATGTGGAGCACTCCTGTTGGTTGGTTGTCGGGGATCTTCTGGTGGGCTCCGCACAGTGCTGCGCGGTGAGCGGCGCCCGCCTGGGCCGCCCCTGCGCGGTAAGCGCCGCCCGCCTGGGCCGCCTCACGCCACTGGTCAACTTGGACGGGGTTCAGTGTCTTATATTCGGCGCACTGTGCCAGCCAGTGTCCGCCGTCGCAGTAGGTACAGTAGGGAGCGGTCTGGTGGCTCTTCGGTACTGGTGCCACCGCCTCGGCATGGTACATTACCGCGACGGGCCCACTCTGTTGTCCTGGCTGACGCCTGTTGATGTCATGCAGGACCTCCAAGTGGGTGCCACCGCACCTGCTGCACTTCTTCTTCAAGCGGCACTCAGCTGCTAGGTGGCTGCGCGCGCAGCGGAAGCAGCGGCGGTGGTCCTTGATCCACTGACTCACCTCGTCCGTGGTCAGCTTCCCGAAAGTGTCGCATTGGTACAGCCGATGTTCTCCCTCACAGTACTGGCACTCAATCTTCCACTGGTCCTCTTTCGTCGAGGGGGTGTTGTGGTTCTTGTGCTGCGGTACTGATTCGGCTTGGTGCATAACGGTCACCAACCGGCGGTTATCTGTTGATCCCCGAGGTCCGAGTCTTGGGCTTGGTCCACTCCATACGAACGTGTCGAGTCGTAGGCTACTGACCTCCCTGGCGAGGAACTCAGATAGGTCTAGGAGGGATGCCTCTGGACCGTTGGGGTCGCGGTGGTCTCTCTGCCGCCGAAAGCGCTCTTGTCGGGCGGGAGGGAGCTTCTCTAGTATCCTCTCTACATTAGAGTTAGCGTACAGTTCATAGATCCCTTTTTCCTTTTGGGACCCCAGCATCCCTACCAGGGACTGTACCTTGATAGAGAGGTCATCTAATGCTCTGTTGTCTCTGGCTGGGGGGAGACGGTCAATGTCTCTTATCTCCTGTATCACGTAGTCCCATATGCGTCCATAGCGTTGGTCGAGGGCTACTAGAGCCGCGGTGTATGGGGTAGTAGAGCTGGAATATGCCAGCGCTATATTGTGCGCTCTGGGCACCTTCAGGTGCTTGAGTAGGATAGCATACTTGTACGGTTCATCTGGTACGTCGGACAGCATAGTCTCTAAGCACATTCGTAGCTCTGTGTACTGTGCTCTGTTCTCGTGTGTGAAGTCCGGGAACGTCGGTGTGCCAAGGTACGATGCCATGGATGACTGGCACATCGGTGAGCGTTGGGGGAGAGGCCTCCTAGGCGAGTCTCCTCTTACGTGTCGTCTTGGGCTGGTGCTTGGTTGGTACCGAAGGTCGGGTACCCAGGTGCTGTTCCTCGGGGCTGGCGGTGCGTCAAACTCACCCGTGAGTTGAGTCGGGGGTTTGTAGCGCAGGGCCTCGGGGCTGACGTCTGGGCTGTACTGGACCTCCTGGTCCAGAGTACGTTGCTGCTGGTCGGCTTGGCATTCCTCCTCTTCCTCTTCCTCTGCTAGGACCTGGAGTCTTCTGTTCAGTCTCTCGGCGTGGTCCGGTTCTTCCCGGTTGCTGGGTCTCGTATGGACCGGCCGGGGAGGGGGTTCGGAGACGTGGACAGGATCCTCCTGTTGGCGGGGTCCCGGGTCGCTTGGTCGGGTAGGGGAATGCGTCCTTGACCCTTGTCGTGACGATCTCCGGGAGCTCCGTGCGGAGAGAGGGGGTGTCGCCATGGCAACCAATTTGTCCATGGGCATGGGCTGCGTTGCGCGCTGCTTCGCGGCGGGCATTGGCGGCGTCGCGCTGTGCATTGGCGCTGGCCTGGGCGGCGTCGCGCTGTGCGTTGGCGGCGTCGCGCTGGGCATTGGCGCTGGCATGGGCGGCGTGGAGCTGTGCATTTGCGACGTCGCGCTGTGCATTGGCGGCGGCGTGCTGTGCATCGGCGCGGCTTCTTTCAATGTTCTCTTCCGTCTGAAGGCGTCTGGTCTCCAGTCTTATGCGGTCGTCTTCACTCCTTTGTTGCGCCTGGAAGCGCTCTCGCTCGGCTGCAGAATGTTCGCGCTCGCGCGTCTGTTGCGCTTGAAGTCGATCGCGTTCGGTGGAGGCTGCCAGGGTGGCGATGAGTGCCTGTGCCAGCATCTTGTCCGCCTCGCTGGGGGAAGACGCCGGTCGAGGCGATCGGCTCCCGGCAGTACTCGTTGGAGATCCGTTCTCCTGTCGCGTACCGAGGAGATCCATCTCCTGGGTGCGCGTCTCTTCTTGTGGTGGGTCGGGTTCCGTCCCGGGAGGGCTTTCTTTATCCTGGAGCTCTCCGGGGACTACCTCGTCGACGTTGTCTGGGGGTAAAGTCATGTCATGTCCCTCCTGGTCCCCCCCGTGAGCTTGGTCAATTACGTTAGAACCCACTAGGGTCTCTACTGGCGGGGTAGCCTGGTCGGTAGGGTTGGACATAATTTTACTATCCGCTTTAGTTACTTTATCCGTATTTAACTTCCTTTTAAAGCTAGGTATTGGACTGACAACGTAGTCCTCTAGGTGAAGAGGTGGCTGCCGTCTGCGCTCCGGGCGATCTAGCTTAGGAGAACCGTTTGTGGAGTGTTCATCATCGGCCATGTTAATATTAATATTATATTAATATTACGCTAATTCTTATCCGGGGCTCGAAGGACCAATTGTAACTGAGGGGTACAATTCCCTGACTGTATTAATAAGTATTGGTATCATTAAACCACTACCGTCTTATGTACTTTACTACTGGCCATACAGTACATGATATATATGATGAGAACACTTCCCCACAATGAATCGGTTCTACACAAAGTTGTATTTAAGTATTTATTGCAGCAAAGGGTACATAATATACTTCTCTATTTTACTTTGGATGCTCTTGTAAGGCAAAGGAATGTGCGTAGGCAAATCAATAATGAATGTCCATTCTCTGGTTACGCAGGAGGTAATTATACAACCTGAATATTAGGAATTATATCTATGGTACTCAAGGGGAGGCAGCGGGGGATACTGGTAGGGGGTTCCCACCGGTTGTAAGCCAGCAGGGGGAGAAAATGTTCGAATGCAAAGTCTGGATCAGCGGGGACTCAATAAGCTCCTGCTCTGGGAGGCGGTATATTACTCCCTGATCGGCAGACGAAAAGCAGCAGCTGTAATCCCAGTATGCGTGCAGCACAGGTGAAAGCCGGCCAGCCTCTCCTTGAGACGGACTCGAATGATGCTCCTCACGTCACGGTCCCACAGTAGTGGGTGTAGACGATTCTTCTCCGCTCCCACAGCCTGGTCCAAAGCAATAAGAATAATAATCCAGCCGGAAAGGGGCTCTGCATTCACCGGTGTAGATCCTCCGGTGCGCGGTACTTCACATTAACTAGGCTGAACTTGACGTTATTCAACTAAACTCTGATACTTTACTATCCTATTCGCACGCGGCTATAAGTGCTCTATTTAGACACACGGTTGCTCACTTCACTTGGTCGTTGACTCGTGATGAAGGCTTTACTAGTAAGGAGCGAACGATACGTTGAACAAACGTATTAGGATAATACAAGACTCTATTTTGGGGCAAAACGGGCCCTACTTCACCGCACGTTGCATAGTGGGTGAGGCTTCACTTGGGTAACTCGAACTCGAACTCGGACTCGGACTGAACTACTTCTGTATTCACCTGCGCCATATTTATATGTACGGGGAATAATCTAGTGCCAACCTCATTTCTGTCTCGTAGTCCTGGGCAAAGCCGGGCATGTACAGACATGTCTTGACGGTGGCTTTGAACTCTACTCTGGGGGCATGGCACTGGCGCTGGTGGAACGCTATCCAATAAGAGAACGAAATATTATGGTCTGTACTAGGTTAAAGGGATATTCCGTGTATATGTACAAAGGATACACAAGGGATATCAGACGATATACAAATATTATGCAATATATATAAATCAGTAAATATATATATTCGGTTTAATCTGACCCTTTGTAACAGTTTGCATGTTTCAACCATACATTTCCATTTATAAAAAAAAAAGTAATTATTATTATTATTTTTTTTTTTACCTCCTATAATAGTGGGGGTCGCGGCTCTCTGACACCGTTATTTCGGGGGTCGCGGCCTGAAAACTTTGGAAATCCCTGATCTATATTACAGAAACAGAGCTTCAATTAGTCACCGGGCCTTTCAGTTAGATGTAAAAAAGGTATCCCACACCTCAGCAAAAATACCCTCTCTCCCTGCAACTCCATACTTGACCCTTTCATATGATGCCGTCCGAAACATTAATTCCATCCATTCCTTAAAAGTTATATCGGTGGGTGACTTCCAATGTCTTAAAGCAATTCTACATCCTGATATCATGGCCATTCTATACCACATGCCTTGGTATTTAGACAACGTAATCTCTTTTGGTAAAAGACCCAGTACTTCACTCAAAAATACCACAATTTCGTCCCACATTTTCCGTACCTTCTCACATATGTAATAGAGTACCTGTCTCTTTTTCACACCTCCAGCAGATGTGTCTGCTTCATAACTTCAGTCTGGCTAGCTTACTTCAATAACTTCTATTTAAAACGTTTAACCTCTTAACACTTTCAGTGCCAAAAACTACTTAAGTCTTAAGTCCTTTCTGGGCCCATGTCGTTCAGTGCCATAAATTACTTTTTACGTTTCTGGGTCGTTTTTATTCATTATCCACCCAGGGAGCCTGTTGTTACCATAGGGAATGAGTCTGAGGTTGCCAAAGTGCAATATCGGCCGCATCCAGCTAGACGGCGGTATTGAGCACCCTTTGAAACCTTGTATTTCAAGTTTCTCAAGTTCAAGTTTCAAGTTTCTTTAATAGTTGTCATACAGAAGTACAGAATACTTTTATACAAAATGCTTCTTACTGTTACGCTCCAGAGACTGTGCTAGACAAGATAAGTATGAAATAAAATAGTATAGCATGTAAAAATAGAAGTAAAAATAGAAGTCAGTGTTCAGTATATACATATGTACAATGTTCGATGCAGAATAGAAGTAACTGAGTTACCATACAATATACAATATACTATGTGTAGCAGGGTGGATTATCCCTGCTTCGTAGGAACTGTGGTGCACGGTCACTAGGTAGCGAGACACAGTAGAACTCTGGCTAGTTGCACCTCCGTCTTTGGGGTCAGGAGCGTCAACTGGAGGCTGGTCCTCCTCTCTCTTCCAGGGCAGTCAGCAGTACTCCCCAACACGCCCTCACTCTCCCCAATTGTCCCCTTAGCACCCCCCCACACCTAGTGACTGGATGGTAAATAAATAACTTGGTTCCCCCCGCAAGCAGTACCCTCCCTCATTAACACCAGAAACCTTACAGCGGGAAAGGGAAGGTTAAATAGGAAGGGGTTAATAATATATATGTTACCCGCATCAAAGGGTTAAGATTAGGCTCAATAAAAGACACACACACCGTGCTCCCATTCAGTCTGATTATTATTGTACCATTGTTCTAGTTACAATAGCTACGTCTGGTGATTATTGCACCATGGTTATCGTTACACAATAGTTACAGTCTGATAATTATTGCACCATGGTCATCATTACACGATAGTTACAGTCTAGTAATTATGTAGTTACGCCCTAGGCACCAAGTGCTCTCGTTGTACCCAGACTAAGTGCTGCCCACGTCTGGGCTAGACACAGTATCAATACCTTCCCTAAGGGTTTACATATACTGCTCTAGTACTCCGTAATATGGGGAAAGAAGGGAGGACATAGGGGAGGAATAGAAGGGTTCACTGAATGGGAAAATATTATTACACCAACACGGTATCACACTCAAAAGAAATGAACAGAAAGCAAAAGAGTGGGCCCACAAAATACCAGTAAAAGTCATATCTTAATGCCGGCATGTATTGTTTGGGGTACCCCTATGGAATGGTAGTAGCAACGTTACTTTCGCCCGCAGGCTGCACCACACTGTATACTGTATAATAACTCGGGAGCATCAATACCCATTTGTACTCATCCAAAATGGCCGCCTCGCCACGCCACTGTTGTCCGGAAAGCAAGATGGCGTCGAACGCTCTCGGTGAGGATGCTAGCAGGCGGAGCTGGGGCAGAGAGGCAGCGCCGGCTGAGAGCGTGTGCTGAGTGATGACGACCCCTGCTGGACGGGACGAACTCCTGTAGGCTGCAGGCAGCCGGGTGCAGATCTGGTCGCAGGTACCCGGGGCAGACTGATTGCAGGCAGCCGGAGCAGACTGATTGAAGGCAGCCGGAGCAGACCGGTTGTTGGCCCACGTGCGTCTCGGGGCTCGCACACAGTAACTACTATAACTCGATTGTTAAGGACTTTGATACGTTGTTAGCCGCACGTTACTTATACCGCACACAGTAACTATTATAACCCGATTGTTAGTGCCTGGCTCTGCACTGTTTGCTCACACATTATCGCTGGTACTGCTAGGATATCGTGTCCACTAGCAAGTACTTCCTATCACCCGTCGCTATCCCGCGGGGCCCTCCAACATAACTTCTGCAACAGGGCTCTCCGGAGCCCCCGTCCGTTGCGACTGTTCGTGTTCAAGTTCACTGCCGAAGAGGATCTCTTTCCGTCTTCCGCTCCCATATATCACGTTCCATCTCTCTCCAACACTCTCTGCCAGACACCGCCCCCTGGTGGTCCCGCCTACTAGTCACACAGGGAAGGATGTTGATTATGGTCCAGAGATACTGTGTATGGTCCATACTTCAGTCGATAGAAGGAAGAGAAACTCATATCATTGCTCGTGGGAATATCAATGTTGTCTTTGTGTACAAAGGGGATATAAAACACAAGTCAGCAGTTCTGAATAATAAACAATATTTTCAGGCTGCTACATATGCAATGTACTAATATACAATACTATATAGTGCAAAGCAGAAATGGGATGAGGTACAATTTAGGTACAATTTACAGTAAGGTGTATGGGTTGTAGTGCAAATCCTTTACCAATAAATATAAAGTGTGTTTAGGTGTTCTAAAGTGTGGAGAGTGGGTGCTGCAGTGTGTTGTTTGTTTAAAGTGAGTGTGTGCGTGTGGATGTGTGTGCTGTGTGCATTTGATGGTTGTTGTTATTTGGCCTGTGCGTCAATCTAATGGGTCCGTGTAGTTTTATTTTTTTGTTCAAGCTCAGCGGTTATAACGGACGGATTGAGAAGAATCAAATGCTCCCGACGCATGATGTGTGGTGGATTATGTTGGCCACACGATGGACATCACTACTCGCGATCAGATAATTGGAATATTGTTTTTGGGGTACATCCTAGTCAAGGTAAGGGCTATATGATATCAATCTTGCGTTGATCCAAGCATGTCTTCAGCTCGATCCGAACGTGTGTCTGTAACGTTAGTCCACAACGTATGCCGTTGCCGTTGGTGGCGATCAAAGCATCAAAAAACGACCCCCCCCCCCTTTCATGCATTCATGATGAAACATAATACTACCTATGATACCTATGATATAGATTTGATTTGAGAATAATAGCGGGTCCAGACAAGAAACGACAACGGTTATAGTATAATAGGGCTATAGGGCTATTCCTCAGCATTTCAGGAATTACCCCAGACCGATCTAAAAACATACTTATATTCACCATGGTATAACGCGCAAATGTATGCATGGAAACATTTTCTCTTTTTGCATCTTGACCGGAAGAAAGTCACTGGCAAATAACCATAGTATTGTATCCATAGCTATAATATAGAATATAGTTATAGCTCTACAAACAAGGGGCGGGATCCACAAAGAATGGACTGCACGGTGCTAATTGCACCCTACTTACAATTTATTATGAGTTGAAAATGGGGGACCCTGGTGTAAACAAGACGAAAGTCTTTCTCTGGTCTGCATCCCCTTAACAATTGTGTGTATTGAGCCTTACTGTATTATACCCATTCTGTAATCTGTTAATAAAAGTTTCAATCAATCTAATTTGATTGATTGAAAATTGTATTAACAGATTGCAGAATGGGTAAGACTTCAATTCATTCGGCGGTTTTTCTCTTCCTGTTTTCGCTTGTGACTTTTCACCTAGATCCCTGATTCGTACATCCCCATGTGGGGTATCATTGGAAAGCCACACTCATTGGCTACAACCCTGTCCAATTTTTGAGATTGCCAAATGATTGACGGAGCTAGAGCCCCGGGAGTCTGTGTTGTATTTGTACAACACTGTGTACTTCGGCGCACGCCTCACATATCGGCATGTAACTCGAGAACCGCTGAACTGATTTTGTCACCTGAAACTTTCGACACGCAACAAATAGGGCTTTAATTCGATATATATATTGTATTAAAAAATATTCACACCCGAGCGGCTAGAGGTTGCCAAAGTGCATGTGGGCAAATCGTC
The DNA here is from genome assembly GCF_963971535.1 of Notolepis coatsorum. Lineage (NCBI taxonomy): Eukaryota > Metazoa > Chordata > Actinopteri > Aulopiformes > Paralepididae > Notolepis > Notolepis coatsorum. Next base: position 62,763,553 of record NC_140173.1, on the reverse strand, counting down.
CTCAAGAGGGCCCACATGGGGGCCCTCGCATGTTAACACTTTGACTGCCACGCTGTTTGCGCGTTGTGTTGTGAGGGTGCCAGCCTTATCGTAATTTCCGCGGTCGTTTCACTATGTTTGCGAAGCTGTGTGTGTGTGTTCTGTATTACAGCTGTGGAGACATGGTGTGGCTCATTTTGACAAACGTTACTTGTAGTGCAAGATGGGAATAATAGTTTGTTTCCACACGCTGTAGTTTGTAGTTTATTACACGCAAAACATTGCGCATTTCCAAGATAATCCAGTCTTTTTTCATAGATCGCGAGATAAAACGCGCTATGTGCGATAAGCCCAAACCGTTCTGGCTGATCCCATGAAACTCCAAATACTCCCAAATCAAAGGTATATGACATGTATATATGTACCATGACAAATCATCAAGGGGGGGGGGGTCTTTTTAACTCAAAACTCTGATCGTGTTTGCCGACCATGTTTTTCGTCCGGTGAAACACAGACCTGTGATCGGTTTCAGATTCTGTAAAATAGACATAGAATGTACCTTACCTTAGCCAGAAGGTATTCCAAGAAGAATAATTCCAAGTGATCGCATCGCCATCGCGATTACCAGTGTATATATCTATACACGTTTCGATGGTCAAATATGCTTATGCAACGGAATTCCGAAGCGAGCATTGTGAATATCTGTTCCAGTAGAAGGAGGGGCCACTAACCGAGGATAAATGAAAGTGAAGCTGACTATCAGCCCCAAGCCATTGCATTTCAGACACGGACGATACTGCCACCTGGTGATATTCGATCAGCATTGCAGTTCTAATGTGTGTGGACGTGCCTAAATGATGCAGATCGCTCCTGGCAAGTCTGTAGAGCGGGGATCAAAGTAAAAAGATCAAACTATCCAAAAACGTAATATTTTTTTTTGTATTTTATTTTTTTATTATTTTTTAAACATAACATAAAATTAGACACACAAGCATTAACAGTAGACATCCAATGAAATCACCATTTAAATAAATGTAGTATACGAGATATATACCTAATACTTGCTATCTAATACCCTACATACATATGCTCTCGCTCGCTCACCGCCCCCGGACCCCCACTTGGATAATCCATCCATTATCATTTGTTCCTAACCAGGCACTACAATTCATATGCTAGCTTTTATTCTCTCCACCACTTCTAACCAGATTGCAATTTTGGTTTCACTGACACCTAAAATTCTTGCTGTAGATATTTCTAGATAAATCACATCGAGATAGGTAAGAACCCATACCTTCCAACACATTTTTTCCGGTTGAAACCATCGTGATGCTATCCGCTTTTTAGCCGCTGTGAGACCAGATAAAACTAGTCTCTTTAGCTATATAGGGGCTGCAAACTGAAAAACATCATTCAACAGCAATACAGAGGGGTGTACAGGTATGTTCAGAAATAAGAAATTTGATAATTGCTGGGACACTTCTTTCCAGAATATCTTAACTGGTGGGCAATCCCAATACATGTGCATAAATGTACCCTCATCCCCATTTGTACATAAGGAACATCTGGAGTCTTGTTTAAGTCCCATTCTGTTCAATCTTATAGGAGTCAGGTATGTATTATGAATATAGTTAAGATTAATTTGTTGATGGTCCGGGTTACGTGACGCAATTCGAACGTTTGCCCAGACTTCTTGCCAATCAAAATGTATTTCCAAGTCTGGTATATCCCTCCTCCAGACTGAGTACTCTGTACTGATATGTAGTTTTTGGCACAGAATGTGTTAAGAGGTAAAAAGATAAGTTGTGACTCTGCCTCCCTTACACCATTTGGTCACTAAGCTCTCCCATGCTTCTTCAGAGATATCCTCACGTAAATCCTTCTCCCAGCTTCAGGCCTGCCAATTTGGGTGCATGGTGTTCTCTGATAGCATTGTAAAACCTTGATGCACCCCCTCTTCTGTGCCAATCTTTATAATACAGATCTTGAATTGCATTAAACTGGTCAAATGCTGATCTAACCATTGATGATGATATACAATGTCTAATCTGCAAGAACCTATAGACATTTTTATTGTCTAAGCCAAAATTATTCTTAATATCCTCAAATGGTAATACCCCATCTTCCCCCATTATATCCCCCAGTACATGGATTCCAGATTTGACCCAGTCTTCCCATATGAAAGTCTTCATATGAAAACCTTTAGTTTTTTATTAAACCATATGGAGGCTCTTGCAGTTATATATGGGTTGGCTCTAGTTCAGTGTTTCTCAACTGGTGGGTCGCGACCCAACCATTTTGAGTGGGTCGCGGGCGTGCTTGTAAAAAATTTAAATAATTACAAAATAAAAAATAAGTTTAAATGTTTTTGTGAGGGGGGTTTATGATGCTGCGCTTTTATTTTGAAGGACATACGTTTCCCATGGCGCAGCGTCTTCACGCCATCAGTTAGTGAGCGCTCATAGATTCAAGCATTTGTAAACATGGCGAAACGCAAATACGACACGACTTCATAAAATATGGGTTTTATTACATTGAGGACAAAAGAGAGGGACAAAAACCTCAGTGTGTTGTGTGCAGTGAAGTGCTAGCACATGAAAGCATGAAGCCATCAAAAATGAAACGCCATTTAGAAACAAAACACTCCGCTTATAAAGACAGACCTGTTGAGTACTTTCAAAGACGACTCCATTTGCTGAGGGCATCGCAAAAGTGCCTAACGTCTTCATGTTAAAAGCAAGAGCAGGCACTCCGTGCATCTTACCACGTTGCTCACCGTATTGCAAAGTGCAAGAAGCCCCACACCATTGCAGAAGACCTTATCTTACCTGCAGCCATTGACATGGTCAGAGAGGTGCTGGATCAATCTGCGGTGGATAAACTGAAGACAATACCACTGTCGAATGATACCATAAGTAGGCGGATTGAAGAAATGTCGGATGACATCAAACAACAGACCACAGCTCGCATCAAAGCAAGTGCGCACTATGCATTACAGATGGATGAATCCACAGATATCGCAAACCATGCGATTTTACTTGTTTATGTGAGGCATGTGTGGGAAATGGACGTACAGGAGCAATTTCTCTGCACTAGAGATCTTCCCACCACTACAACTGCAGAGGACATTTTTAGTACTGTGGACTTGTACTTGGGTTTGGTGGACTTAAGCTGGGATATGTGTGTCGGAATCACAACGGATGGCGCTGCCGCCATGACCGGAAAACATTCAGGGGTGGTCAAGAGAATAATTGAAAAGGCACCGAATGCGACTTGGAACCATTGTTTTTTGCATCGAGAGGCTTTAGCAGCCAAGGATATGGTGCCAGTGCTTCATGAAACTTTGAAATATGTTGTCAAAGTGGTTAACCACATTAAACGTAGCGCCAAGAACGCCCGGTGCTTTCAAAAGCTGTGCAAAGACCTGGGCAGTGAGCACATACAGGTGCTGTATCATGCAGAAGTTCGCTGGCTTTCGAGGGGAAAGGTACTCTCGCGCTTCTATGAACTTAGAATAGAAATCGCAGCCTTCCTTTCAGAGAACAACTCGCCTCTTGCTGACCTGTTTAGCAACGATGTGTGGCTCGCACAAGTTGCTTATCTCGCTGATGTGTTCGAAGAGTTAAACACATTAAATGTGTCTATGCAAGGCAGGGGACACAATATGTTTGAACAATCTGATAAAATCAAGGCGTTCAAAAAGAAGATCGCATTGTGGGCAAATCATGTTTCGAAAAATAGGCTTGACATGTTTCCCAATATTTGTCATGCGGCACAACAACTGGACACTGCAGGCAAAAATGCTCTGAAGGAAACGGCACATCTCACCTAACGACTGGGTACGCGATCCCTTCGGAATTGACATGGAAAGTGTCACGTTGCCAAGCAACAAAGAGAGTCAGCTGGTGGAGCTTTCATGTGATTGGACGCTGAAAAAGAAATTCACTGAGGTAAGCCTCCCCCAGTTCTGGTGCAGTGCTGTGCTGACTGAATATCCATCCCTTGCCACCCATGCAATCAAAATCCTCCTACCATTCAGCACTACCTAGAAAATAATGTCGCTCATTTTGGCTGGCATCCAGGGAGTCAGCATCTACTTGGATGATGTGGTGGTGCATGCGCCCACCGCTGCACTCCACGACGCTCGCCTGGAGCAGGTCTTCCAGCGCTTCAAGCAACACAGGGTCACACTCAACGCGGAGAAGTGTACATTTGGAGCTACTGAGGTCGAGTTCCTGGGGTTCAGGCTCTCCAGGGAGGGTATCACCCCGATCATGTCCCACACCGAAGCAATCCTGTCCCTGCCGGACCCGCAGTTGCCGTCCAAGCTGTCTTCTTTTCTGGGCATGGCTGCCTACTACCTCCGGTTCATGCCACACTATTCTGACTCGACGGCCCCTCTGCGCCAGCTGTTACGCAAGGATGCGGTATGGGACTGGACCCCGGCCTGCCGGGAGGCTGTGCGCGTCATCAAACAGCAGCTCACGTCCCCGCCAACACATTTCAGCCTGACCGCGCCCACCTTGGTCACCTGTGACGCCTCTGGGGTGGCGCTCGGCGCCATGCTATCCCAGGTTCATGGAGGGGTAGAGCGTCCAGTGGCTTTTGCCTCTCTGGCCCTCACACCAGCCGAGCAGAAATACTCGGTGGGGGAAAGGGAGGCCCTCGCCTGTCTGTGGGCCTGCGAACGCTGGCATGTCTACCTGTATGGCAGGGCATTCACCATTCGCACAGATCATCAGTCTCTGACAGCGCTGCTGGCGACCCGAGGGGCGGGGCACAAGCCTATAAGGCTACTGAGGTGGGCTGATATGCTGAATCAGTACAACTTCGGACTCGAGTTTATGCCGGGGCGCTCTAACACGGTAGCTGACCTTCTTTCGAGAGCCGTCTCTACGACAAAAGAGGCGGGTGAGGCGAGTCCTGAACAGGAGGACGACGTGGACTGGGTCCACATGCTGCATGGACCGCTCAGCACAGTAGTCACGCTGGCTGAGCTGCAGCAGGCTGCGGCTGAAGATGAGACATTTGCAAATCTCCGTGCCTATATCCAGGACGGCTGGCCAGCCACGGTGAGGGCAGACTGCTCCCCTACTGCCGAGTCCGCGACAAGCTCTCCTGCTGGGGGGAGGTGTGCCTCGCCCGCGGTCACCGCGCTATTATACCAGAGGCGCTGAGGGCCAGGGTATTGCACATGGCGCACGACGGCCACCTGGGGGTGGTTAAATTGAAACAACGCTGCAGAGACAGTGTGGTGGCCTCACATAGACGGCGACGTAGAGGAGCTGGTGCGCAACTGTACCTGATGCCTGCTGAGTGGGAAAACGGGCCAGCCGGCTACAACACCCCTCACCCCGACCCCGTGGCCGTCCGCGCCGTGGGAGCACATTCAGGTTGACCTATGCGGAGAGCTTCATGGGGCCCCGGCACATGCCCGCTACCTGATGGTCGTGCACGACCTACACTCAAAGTGGCCAGAAGCCATCGAACTCAGCTCCATCACCACACAGAGCATCACCGACAACCTCGTCAAGCTGTTTGGGCGCTGGGGCCTGCCCAGTGTCGTCACCACAGACAATGGGCCTCAATTCATTTCGGCAGAGTTCTCGGAGTTCCTGTCACTGAGGTCCATCAGGCACATCAAGACGTCGGTCTACCATCCTAAAAGTAACGGCGGCGTTGAACGCCTAAACAAATCTCTGAAGAATGGAATCCGAGCCTGCCTGGAGGAGGGGAAAACCTTCAGCGCTGCACTCACCCAAACTCTCCTGACCATCTGGGCATCCAAGCACTCCACCACAGGGGTCTCTCCGGCTCTGCTCATGATTGGGCGAGAAATGAAACAACCACTAGACTGCTTGAGAGCTGAACCGGCCCCTGCATGCGAGAGCCCTGGGCTCGAGAAGGCCAGAGATCAGGTCCAAAGCTCACAGGCTCAGATGAAACGGAGGTATGATGCCTCTCACAGAGTACAGACCCCCGCTATGTCAGCAGGGGATTGGGTCAGGATTAAACACGCCAACCGCAAGAACAAGCTGAGCTCATACTGGTCAGCACCCCTCAGAGTGACCCGTCAACTGGGTCCGGCCACCTACAGACTAGATGATGGTTCTCGCTGGCACTCAAACCGCCTGCATAAGGTGGGTGCCCCGACACTGCCCGCATCATCCCTGAGCCAAGCTGCAACCCGCAGTTGGCAGCCCCGCTTGTAAGCAACCAGGGTGGGAGGTAACCCACCACAACCACCAGACCCTGCTCCCCAGCCTGCTCGCCCTCAGAGGGTGAGGGCTCCACCCGCTTGGCATGGGGACTATGTTACTGGGTAAATGCCACGGGTTGGTGGACTGAAGTGTTCAGTTTCTGTTCATGGACTGGAATGTTCTATTGCTGTTGCAAAAGGGAAGGGGGTGAAAATGTTATGTCCTGTTATGCTACGTATAGGTTGTGACATACTAGCAGTTACACGGTAGGCTACTGTGCCTTTAATAGACGGGCGTGGTTAGCGCTCGAGGTAGGGCTGGTGTTGTAACGTAAACAGGCAGTCGAATAAAGTTATGAAACCACACGGTTGTGTGTTCATTGTCTCAACATAATACCTATCTTTGTGAAAGTGGCTTCTCAGCTCTGGTCCAGCTGAATACAAAGCAGAGGAACAGATTGGACATTGAGCATGACCTCAGAGTTGCTTTGTCTACCATCACCCCAGACTTTGAGACTCTTGTCAGGAGAAAACAACATCCCCAGTTATCCCATTAGTTCCCTGGGATGTTAAGCTAAGAAGCTAATATTATTTATTATAATAATTTTATTTCATTGGGGTTTATTTATTAGTTCCCTCAAACTTAGGTCTGTTATGTTAAGCCAGTGATTCCCAACCTTTTTCAATCAGGCCCCACTTAGTTGTAAATATTTCCGAGCCCCACCTACCCTGGTCCCCAACATAGATGTAGGCTGGAATTAATGTTATAGGCTCAGACATGCCATTTCCTCTACTACTAACAAGACAAGATTTACATAACGAGACACAAAGACACAAGTATAGCTTATTTGAAAATGAACAAAAGCTTGGAAAATGATCCTGTGCCACTGTGAAATAATTAGGCCTAATAAAAAATGTAGTTGTATAGGCCTGCAGTAGGATAATTAATTTTCATTCAAATAATAATTTGCCTAATAATTTGCCACCTTTTGTGGCAAAAGGTATTTAGGCTTCTGAATGTGCTCTGTATATAAAGAACAACACATGACAGTCAGTTCATTTTTGTTGACATTGGCGTTTATCAGTTTTGGTAAATTAATATTATTCTTTCTTTTCAAGACCCACATGCAGTACCTCCGCGCCCCACTAGGGGCCAGTGCCCCCACACTTGGGAACCACTGTGTTAAATGGCTGCTGTGTTAAGCTAAGAAATCTGATAATAAGCATTATATTATTTATTATAATTTTATTTCATTGGGTTTTAGCCCTAGTTGCACTTTTGTTGCACTTTGTGTTTATTTCATGTTTTTAACAGTGCATGAAAGATTGTGTATTACTGCAAAAAAAAAAAAAAAATTATAAATCAGAGTGGTTAAAAAATTTGGGTCGCGACTTAATGACTAAGGAAAATGTTGGGTCCCCAGGCTAGACCAGTTGAGAACCACTGCTCTAGTTAACTGGTGTGATTGATTCCAGGTTTCTCTGACAGAAGAGGGTTCTTAAGGTATAGCTCTGTCTGATTGTGTCAGGAAGGATTCCAGAGATGAGGGAAACACCATTTCTTCCTCAATCTTGACCCAAGCTTGTTCAGCAGAATGGTTCATCTTTGAGAGCTGGGAGAGTGAGAACGCATAGTGATACCAGTCTAGTTTGGGGAGAGATAGACCGCCATTTTCTTTAGCTGCATACATGTTGGCCCGACTAAAAAGAGGCATTTTGCCCCCCCCCCCAGATACTCATTAATCACCATGTCATATTGTTTGAGCAACTGAGATGGAAAAGTTAAGGGAAGCATATAGGATGTAATTTATTGTCTGTCTACTAGTCTCTCCTATTGGTCTGTCTACTAGTTGTTGTCTTTCCTCTTTGTCTCTCTGTATGTCTACTAGTTGTTGTCTTTCCTCTTTATATGTCTACTAGTTGTTGTCTCTCCTCTTTATATGTCTACTAGTTGTTGTCTCTCCGCTTGGTCTGTCTACTAGAGTCCAGAGGGAAGCTGAGGCAGATTGTGACACCATATAATATCCACTTAACTCCAACCCACGCAAATGTAAACAAAGTGCAATAACAAGCGGGGCTATTGTGCCTTGAGAGGTGGCTGTTGGGCGAGGTTACGGATGTTACCTTTAAATGTGTCCCTCCCTGTCCCCCAGTATGAACGCTACCAGCGCTACGGGGCGGAGGAGTGTGTCCTGCAGATGGGCGGAGTTCTGTGTCCAGGGCCCGGCTGCGGAGCAGGTCTCCTCCCTGAGGACGATTGCAGGAGGATCCAGTGTCTGCAGAGCAACGGCCTGGGCTGCGGGGTGAGAGGCTATTATTATCATCACATTATCACATTAACACATTAACAGAGCTCAGTGTGTCATCATGGCTGACATCTGGTTTCAGACACAACATACGACCCTGAGCTGCTTCTATAGCCTAACATTTACATACATTTACATTTAGTAATTTAGCTGACGCTTTTATCCAAAGCGACTTACAAGTTCTGTACGACAAGCCATCAGGAAGGGCACAACTCTATCAGCTGAGCAACAATGTTCATCAAAGTGTTGCGTGCTACAGTGTAGGTTAGTTTATTAGGACAAGTGCATGACAGTACGGTTAGATATATATATATATATATTTTTTTTTTTTGATACAGTACTGTAAAGTTTTAAACTGTTGCTGTTTCATCTGTGCAACCAGAACATATACAGGGAATAGTTTCTGCATACACAAATCTTCTGTGTGTGTCTCTCCAGATCTCTCTTGGCAGAGCCTGAGACGTGGCCAAAAGCAATAGCAACAGCTCCCATATATCCACTTAACTCCAACCCACGCAAATGTAAACAAAGTGCAATAACAAGCGGGGCTATTTTGCCTTGAGAGGTGGCTGTTGGGCGAGGTTACGGATGTTATCTTTAAATGTAGGGGGACCACCCTAGTAGATAGAACAAAAAAGGATGAAATAATTTGCAAACATCTTAATTTTTTAGAATAGTAAAAAAAAGAAAAAAAATTATTACAAATTTTTTGGTTGCAGAATTGTATTACCCAAAAAGGGGCGTGGCCTATTAAAATTTGCCATTTTGCATGTTACCCCGAGCAAAATTGCGCAAAAATGGATGATATATAGCATGGTGTTATTCACTGTCAAAGATGCAAAGAAAAATCATAATTCATATTCTCCTTTGTTTCATCACAATTTAAGCAAGCCTAGTAATAGATACAATATTTCTGACACTGGGAATACATTCACTGAGGTCCATAGATGTCCCTAGATACCAAGAACATGCAAATGGACCTTGTAGAAGTGGAGCAATATGCCATTTACCTAGGTATATATTTTAGGCGGATTTTCAGAAAATAGGGCTCCGGGTTAAATCAAAAAGTGATATTCTCCTTCGAAATATTCTTTCACTGGCACGCCTGGCATTACGATGTCTGCATTTGGCAACAATTACTGCTGCCATGATCACCTGTGACGCTGGCAGTGATGCTGGCAATGACACCCCTTTATAGATGCGCTTAGTTACGTGCATGCACAAGCGCTCTCAAACATACTCACACACGCTCACCCACACCCACACACACACACACACACACACACACACACACACACACACACACACACACACACACACACACACACTTTCAAATCAGATAGATACAGAAAAGACGTCCCAGGTGAGGTCAGAAAGGGCTTGGGGTAAAAATGCCAACATTTCATAAAGAATTTCCTGAAATTGGAATGATCAGTGGGTTAGATGGTTGATATCAGTGGGTTGGATGGTTGATATCAGTGGGTTGGATGGTTCAGATCAGTGGGTTGGATGGTTGATATCAGTGGGTTGGATGGTTGAGATCAGTGGGTTGAATGAATGAATGACCTTTATTTATATAGCACCCTTCACAGCATGAATGCACAGGGTGCTTTACACTACAGCTTAATATAAAAACACAATAAAAACAAAATCAGAAATAAATGACAACAACAACAAACAGCAGTTAAAAACAGTGAAACCAGATAGAAAAAGTAGAATAAAAGAATTTGGATAAAATCATGAGTCACTAATTAAAACAAAAACTATAGAACAGTGAGGACAAGAAAAAAAGTGCCTATGCATGACCAAAAGCCTGTCTGAACAAATGTGTTTTTAATTGTTTTTTAAAAGAGTTCTCGGAGGGGGCAATTCGCAGGTCCAGGGGGAGAGCATTCCAGAGCCTTGGTGCTGTCACCTGGAAGGCTCGATCACCCCTTGTTTTAAGCCTGGACCTGGGGACCACCAGGAGGTGCTGATCGGCAGATCTGAGTGAGCGGGTGTTGGTGTAGGTATGGATGAGTTCAGTGATGTAGATGGGGGCCCGACCGTGAAGTGCTCTGAAAGTGAAAGTGAGGACTTTGAAGTGAATTCTATAGTGTACCGGGAGCCAGTGCAGGGATACCAGAATGGGAGTGATGTGGCATGATTTTTTTGACCTTGTGAGTAGCCTGGCTGCAGCATTTTGGACCATTTATCTGTGGATGATTTGGTGAGATAGGTGAAAAGTGAGTTGCAGTAGTCAAGCCTAGAGGAAATAAAAGCATGCACGGACAGTTCTAGTTCAGAGTGAGATATGATGGTGCGTAGTTTTGCAATGTTTCTGAGGTGAAAGAAGCAGGTGCGTGTGAGTGTTTTGACATGTTTGTCTAGGTTCATGGACTGGTCGAAGACAACACCCAGGTTTCTCAGGTGGGGACGTATGTTGTCTTTAAGGGACCCCAAGTGAGTGGCCACTCTAGCTGCAGTATTTTCAGCTGCTACGATCAGCACCTCCGTTTTTTTTGCGTTTAACTGGAGGAAGTTACTCCCCATCCAGCTCTCAATGCCGAGCAGGCACTCCTGGAGAAGGCTGAGTTTCTCCAAGTTGTCGGGTTTAAAAGAGCAGAGTAGTTGTATGTCGTCTGCGTAGCAGTGGTATTTAATGCTGGTGAATTTATTGATGAGGAGGCCTAGGGGAAGCATGTAGATGGCAAAAAGGAGTGGTCCTAGCACCGATCCCTGTGGTACCCCACATGAGAGGGGGGTGGGGTCAGATTTAAAAGGACCCACAGCCACCGAGAACGTTCTCTCCTTTAGATAAGAGGCAAACTAGTTTAGAGCGCTCCCAGAGATGCCCACACACTCCCTGAGCCTGTCCAAAAGGATGTTGTGGTTGACCGTGTCAAACGCTGCGCTCAGGTCCAACAGGACCAGAACAGAGCATTCACCAGAGTCAGCAGACATCAGGAGATCATTGGATACTCTGAGAAGGGCAGATTCAGTGGAGTGGAGTTTGCGGAAGCCAGATTGGAATTTGTCACAGATGTTATTTTGCGACATGTGGTGAGCTGGTTGGCTACAACCTTTTCTAACACCTTAGATGCAAAAGGCAGCTTGGAGATGGGTCTGAAATTGTTATGGATGGTGGGGTCTAGGTTGGGCTTTTTAAGGAGTGGCTGTACGACTGCCTCCTTAAAATAGATTGGGACAGAACCAGAGGCTAGGGATGAGTTTATGATAGTGACTAGACTGGGGCCAACAGAGCAGAAAACTTCCTTAAACATGGATGTAGGAAGGATGTCTAGGGGGCTTGAGGAGGTCTTCATGGAGGTGACTAAGATGGTGAGATCATCCAGAGAGACAGGTGAGAAATCGCTCAGGGATGCTTGAGTGGTGGGATGGAGGTGAAGGGGGGATAGTGAAGGAGTGATGTTTGCCATTATGTTTGCAACCTTGGTGACAAAAAATTGAAGAAAGCGGTTACAGTCCTCATTTGACAGCACTGGTGTAGGGGGTGGGGGGGGGGGGCTGACAAGTGTGTTAATGGTTTTAAATAATACTCTGGGATTGTGCTTGTTTGATGAGATTAAAGTTGGATGGTTGAGGGTTGGATGGTTGAGATTAGTGGCTTGGATGGTTGGATGGTTGAGATCAGTGTGTTGGATGGTTGAGATCAGTGGGTTGGATGGTTGAGATCAGTGTGTTGGATGGTTGAGATCAGTGGGTTGGAAGGTTGAGATCAGTGGGTTGGATGGAAGGGATTTGGGTTTCTGCTTTATGTAGGTTAGCCTAAAACTAACATAATTTATTTATGTAAGTAATGTATAATAATTGTAAGGATGTTTATTGATATGTTTTTTTTTTATGTTGTGGACCAGAGGAAGAGTTTGTGTTGATCTGATCCTAATAAACAATAAAGGCCATAAACATAAAAAGGTAATAATAATAATAATAATAATAATAATAATAATAATAATAATAATAATAATAATAATAATAATAATAATAATAATAATAATAATAATAATAATTCATTACATTTATATAGCGCTTTTCTAGACACTCAAAGTGTTCCCCACAATGTAGGGTGGAAATGGCCTCCTTCACCACCACTATATAACACAATACAATAATTATGATAAGTAACTAATAAAGTAGAATAGAACATTCAGTGTATATTAGTAGTTTAATTAAAATAGCTACAGTAAAATGTATTCCTTAAAGATCCTCTACTTGGCTAAGTGTTTTAACACTTTAGACATGTTGTAGAAGAATGTGAAAAGAGCGTCTGGTGACAAGTTCTACAGAAATAACAGTCTAAGTCTCCAAGAGGAGTTAACTGTAGAAAAAAGCATGTTTTGGAGTGGAGGAGACCTTTAAAGCCACAGACACAGAAACAGCCTGTCGAGAACAGGACTGAAACAGAGGGGTATAGAGACATGCTAGAATGCATAATTTGAGTGGTATTTTCAGCAACTTCAGAGACCTCTAGTTACGTGTTGAAAAGGATTATAATATGTGACCTTTGAAACATGACAAGACAATGACATATTGTTAGAGTTCTATTGTTTCTATATTTTCCTCAAAGAGAATCAACAGTTTTTTTTTCGGTTCAGTCCCTGAATCTTGAACTTTTACACTTTTTCCAAAAAGTGCTTTTCTGACAACTTGATATTTGGAGCAGGAGAGAAGAAAGCAGTGAACTTGACTTTCTCGTCACACAAAAGATCAATTTGCGCCTCCTGCTCAGACAGTGGGAGGCCTGTTGCGCCATGCGTAATGAACGGATCTAGGATCCAGTTGTCCAAATGGTCCATGCTCTCCGTGTAATAGTTGATTTTGTCTGCAAGGAAAATCTGCGTTTCTTCTCTCTCTCCGCGCTTCTGACAACAAACCTATCCATTGCGAGTGTCAAGGTTACACACAAAAGACGAGACATGGTCTCTGCGATTATATATGCGCAGGATGTAGTGAGATGTGTATTGGAATACTGTGTCGGCCTCCGTTGATGAAGGGGCGAGACATGGCAAATACAAACAGCTGCCAGGTGGAAAACTCAATCTGAGTTGGGCTTGTCGGTTATTTATTTATTTTTTGCCAATGCGCTGTCACCTACCCACAACCCCACTTTGGGTCGCAACCCGTCGTTTGAGAACCCCTGCTCTATCTCATTCTCTACCTCATTCTCTACCCCATTCTCCACCTCATTCTCCATCTCATTCTCTACATCATTCTCTACCTCATTATCTACCTCATTATCTACAGTACCTCATTCTCTACCTCATTCTTCACCTCACATCTGAGGCACAATACAAGCACAGTCTGTCTTCTCTGGCTAGCCAGGTTATTTTATGTGTTCTCTGGCTAGCCAGGTTATTTTATGTGTTCTCTGGCTAGCCAGGTTATTTGATGTGTTCTCTGGCTAGCCAGGTTATTTGATGTCTTCTCTGGCTAGCCAGGTTATTTGATGTGTTCTATGGCTAGCCAGGTTATTTTATGCCAGACTGTCTCAACGAGTCTGTACTTTGTTCATTTAGAATTTAGAATGTGTTTGCATTTGGCTAATGTGGATTGTGTGGTTAAATGTCTCTGGTACGGAGGCACCATTATAGTTTTTTGATACCGTCTGCTATAAGCATCTTCAGATAATTACAATTACAAATATGCACGCAAAAATATGCATAAATACACACACACATGTAAAACATGCATAATATACACACAGACACACACACACACAGCCCACTACTTGTGATGTCAGCGCCCCTCCCCCTCCTTCCATTCCATAATGATGATGTTAATATTTTGCAAACATCCAATTAGTCAAAGCGCTAATAACAGCGTGTCTTAATTGCATCTTAATTGTCACTCAGTTCACACCCCATGAGGGAGGCTTGATCAGGGAGGGAGGGGGGAGGGAAGGAGGGGGGAGGGAGGAGGGAAGGAGGGAGGGGGGAGGGTGGCAGGGAGGCAGGGAGGGAGGGAGGCAGGGAAGGAGGGAGGGTTGGGAGGGAGGGAAGGATGCAGGAAGGGAGGGTTGGGAGGGAGGCAGGGAGGCAGGGAAGGAGGGAGGGTGGCAGGGAGGGAGGCAGGGAGGGAGGAAGGGAGGGTTGGGAGGCAGGGAAGGAGGGAGGGAGAGAGGGAGGCAGGGAGGGAAGGAGGGAGGGAGGCAAGGAAGGAGGCAGGGAGGGAAGGAGGGAGGGAGGCAGGGAGGGAGGGAAGGAGGCAGGGAGGGAGGGAGGGAGGGAAGGGTGGGCATGGGGAGGCATCACCCATGGCAACACCAATGGCAGCGAGCAATTGGGGAGTCAAGAGTCACCGCTTCTAATCAGATGATGGGACGGTGAGCAATGATGGTTTTATTATTATATTTCTTTTAATTCATCTTGTTCTGCTAACAGATCGTGACGATGAGTGACCAGACGGCAGCGTCACGCTCCGGAAACCCATTGTCTAATTGTAACTGAGGGGTACAATTCCCTGACTGTATGGTTAGATATGATACTTACTACCACTACCTCTTGTACTTTAGACTCTGGCCACCCAGTACTAGGTATAAATAATTATGATAAACACTCCCACCTGATGAAACGGATCCAACACAAATGTACCAAGTCGAAAGTCTGCGTTTAATAATAATACATAGCAAAAGGTATGTACAACGATCACTTAATTACATTTATGATTTGAAATAGTATGCACTTTTATGGCAAATGAGTATTCGTAGGTAGATCAATATCGAATGTCCAATCTCTGATTGCGCAGGAAGCAAATATACAACCTGGAATATTTAGGGAACAATAGCAATGATACTTGAATGATTATATAGCTGGATACACTAGGGGAAGGTTCCGACTGCTTGTAGGACAGCTGGAGGGGGGGGGTAGAGTCTGGCTGTATCCCGTCTGGCCGAGGGTATCCTGGGAGAGCCCACAGTCGTGCGACCCGGTGCCCAGCGATCCTCGATCCACAGATGAAAGCAGTTGGACTCTCTGTGGCCGGCGTCCTCCGGTCCACGATGGAGAGACGTGAGGCGACCTCGTCGTGTAGAGCGTCTTCTCACCTGTCGTCCTCTCCGGGGGGGGTATTTCCAACACACCGCAGTGTTGGCCTTTATCCATAGAATAATCAAAGTACTCAAAGCATAATCCAAGCCGGGGAAGGCTAGCCGTCGTCGGTAGAATAATCCAATATACAGGTCCACTCGCTCTTTGGCCTGGAGCTCCTCGGGTGCAGCTTCATGTGGGGTCAACCACCCTGGATAAGCGTCCAGCTGATGCCCGAAACGATGGGGGTGCTGATTACTATAGAACTCTTACCGCACGAGGCACTACATATGAATAGACTATTATTAGCTTAATAGAATACGTCCAACTCGACGATATAGTGCCAAATATGACTATTCAAATATTAATATACACGATGTCTCAATGCCGATACTGGGCCGAATTGGCCTTACTGCCCACACGTGGTTCGCGGGGAGGCTTTTGCGTCTGTCACTCTGTTGGAGGGTAAGGAACTGGACTAAAAGAAAGCTCTACTTTAATAGCGCAGTATATATACGCACTATGAACAAATAGTACCATTAGTGGTGTGGTAGACATATTCCTACGCGGAACTAGGACTTGTCCATACATGTTGAGCGGTACGATTGAACCTGGTCTGAGGGGTATGGCGACCTGGCACCAAGGTCTCGTCCAATGGTAGAATGGAGACTATTATGGGATGTTCAGTAGACTAGAAGGGATATTCAATGCATATTGTACAAGGAATATACAAGGGATATCAGGGGATATACAAATACAATTAAATATATATATATAAATAAATATATATATTCGGTTTAATCTGATCCTTCAGAACAGCCGCCCCCTAATTGGTCCCAACCCAATTAGTTAAGCAGAGACAGATTAACCGCACTGTCTACCGCTCAAGGGTTCGCTGTAAGGGTCAGTCAACTCACAAAGTCATAGGGTCATGGTCATCATCGATTGTGTCTGGGAGTCGGGGCAGTTCTATGAGCCTCGCCACAGGACGGGTGTAAATGCGCCCCTGGACGAGTACTTCAGCTGCTCGGACCTTGCCATCGGCACCGGTGATCACTTTGCTTACGCGGCCAGCCGGCCACATAGCTCTGGGTAGTGACTGGTCAATAATCATGACGACTGTTCCTTCCGTCAAATTGTCTCTCTCTTTTACCCACTTCTGGCGGGTCTGTAGAGACGGTAGGTAGTGCAGTAGGAAACTGCTCCAAAACTTGTCGGCTAATACTTGGCTGTACCTCCACATTCGTCGGCCGTTCGCTTCTTCAGGCCGGTACATTGTCTGGGGTAACGCGGGATCTAGCCGCCCCATCAGGAGGGTGTTGGGGGTGACTGGGTCGACATCTGCTACATCACTGGAGACGTAACCGAGGGGCTTTGAGTTCAATACTCCCTCAATCTCCGTGAGGACTGTCATTAGGACTTCTTCCGCCACAGTCTGGGCCCCAAGTACTGCGTACAGGGCTGTCTTTATAGAACGTACTTCTCGTTCCCAAGTTCCACCGAAGTGGGGTGCGTTTGGGGGGTTGAATTGGAAGTCAATCTGGGCTGGAGCGAGGTGGGTCTTAAGTTCTGGGCCCATAGCTTGGAAGCTCTCCCTCAGCTCTCTTTCTCCGCCTTTGAAGTTTGTCCCGTGATCGGACAATAATGTAGACGGTTTTCCTTTCCGTGATGTGAATCTTCGGAAGGCCATAAGGAATGAGTCTGCGCTCATGGTCGGAAGGAGCTCGATATGTATCGCTCTGGTGGTCATGCATTTGAATACAATACCCCACCGCTTCTCGGTGCCTCTTCCTTTCTTTATGTGCAGCGGGCCAAAACAGTCCATGCCTGTTGAGTGGAATGGCTTGTCGCCGAGTCGGAGGCGACATGGAGGTAGGTCAGCCATCCGTGGTATGCTGGGCTGCGCGCGCCACTTTCGGCAGTCTAGACAGGTTCGCTGGAAGCGTCGCACCGCCTCTCTTCCTTGAAGTATCCAGTAACGACGTCTGATTTCCGCGAAGACTCTCTCTGCTCCTGCGTGGTGTACATCCTCGTCGTATTTCTTTATAATCAGCTCTGTGACCTTGTGTCGGCTGTTCAATACGATCGGGTACTTAATGTCATCCGGTAAATTGGGGGCTCTCCGCAGGCGACCACCCACTCTGATGAGGGTATGTGTGTCACTCTCGGGGGCCAGATGAATCAATCTGCTGTCTGATGGGACGGGCTTTCCTCCCTGTAGACAGTCTAGTTCATCGGGGAACGAGTCTCTCTGGGCTCGTTGCAGTAGAAGCAGTTCTGCTTCCTCGTAGTCAGCTGCTGACATATCAGCGGGGGACTTAATCTCTGGGTGGTGCCGCAGGAATGTCCGTTGCTGCGCACTCTCTATGGTAATGCAATCGTCTATGTTGGGGTCTGCGGAGACAACAGTGCTCAATCCACAGAACATGGGTTTCTTATTCTCAGCCTCCTCGTCACTTGCTTCCCTCGGGGTGGGCGTGGGCCAATCTCCTTCCGGGAGCTTGAGGAATGCTGGTCCGTCACTGTAGATGTTATGACGGGTTAAGTCATCTAGGGACATTCCCCGGGTGATGACGTCCGCTGGGTTGTGTTTTGTATCAACATAGCGCCAGTTTGCTTCTCCGGTTAACTCTCCGGTTAACTCTTGAATCTCAGTGACTCTGACTCCCACGAAGACTTTGTATTTGCATGAATCCGATTTGATCCAGGCGAGTACTGTCGTGGAATCTGACCACAGGATTGTTCTATGCACCGGAATGGTGAGCTCACGTTGGATGAGCGTGGCTAGATGCGCTCCTGCGAGGGCTACGCAGAGCTCTAGACGTGGGATAGACTGTTGCTTGCGTGGGGCTATTCTCGAGCGGGCGAGGATGAATGCTGTGTAGATCTCTCCCCCCTCTTCTTGGGCCCGCAAGTAGGCTACTGATCCGTAGGCGACCTCGGAGGCGTCACTGAAGACGTGTAGATCCATTTTACATGTCTCTGGCCTCACCGTGGGTGGGAAGTAGCTTCGGCGTATATTAACGCCTGGGAGTGAGTGGAGTTCCATCTCCCACTCTCTCCAGGTGGATGCAAGGTGTGCGGGAATGGGGTCGTCCCAGCCCTGGTCCTTGTCCCACAATGCTCGTACAATCATCTTTGCCCTGGTGGTGTACGGTAGTATACATCCTAACGGGTCATATTGTCGGGCGAGTGTTCTGTACACACTCCGTCTGGTGGTCGGTATTGCCGTCGACCTTCCCTGCTCCGTGGTCAGGGGTTTGTGTCTATAGTGGAGCGAATCTGTTTTGAAGCGCCACACTAGTCCTAGTGTCATCTCTTGGGCTTCTCCTGGGATTGTGGCCATCCAGGTCTCGCTGCTCGCTGCCTTGTCCTCGGAGGAGAGGCTGCGCAGTACGTGCGGATCGCTGCTGGCCCACTGCCTGAGATCAAAGCCGCCTTTGATCAGAGAGGCGCGGAGTTTATGTAGGAGAGCCTCGGCTTCTTCCTGGGTCGAAACGCTTTGTAGACAGTTATCTACGTAGAAGCTGTTCTTCACACTGTGTCGGACCTCTTCGTCCGCTGCTGGGTCCTCTGCGACATGTCTCTGTAGTGCAAATGTAGCACAGCATGGGCTGCATGTAGTTCCGAAAGGGAGGACTTCCCATTGGTAGATGGCTGGGTGCTCATCTCCTGGCCTCTCTCTCCATAGGAACCGCAACAGGGGCTTGTCCTCCTCTACTAATCTCACCTGCAGGAACATCCCTTTGATATCCCCGCTGATAGCCACCTTGTCCTGGCGGAAGCGGAGTAGTACGCCTAGTAGGGAGGGGCCGAGTGTAGGACCGGGCAATAACTCTTTATTCAGATTTTGGGATCCGATCTGGTAGCTGCAGTTAAACACGATGCGGTCTTTGCCGTTGTGATGAACCTTGTGGTGGGGCACGTATCACGATTCAGTCGTCTGGTCGGCCTCTTTAATGTCAATCTTGGTGACGTGTCCCGCTGTGATGAGCTTCTCAATCTCAGCGCGGTATACACTTTCTTGGGCGGGGTCCTTGGCTAAGCGCCGCTCTGTGTTTAGTAGGTACCGCTCTGTGGCGTCTTTCTTTGCGTGAAAGGTAGGCATCCCTTCCCGCCGCAGGAGTGGCGTGGCGTATCTCAACACGCCGCTGACTGGGACTCTCTTTGTTCCCGTCTCGAGGAGGTTAATGGCGTAGATGTCGTCTTTAGAGCGAATGTCTTTCTTTTCGTTCTTAAAGGGCATTTGTTCTAAGGTCCATAGCCTCTCTACATGCTGCAGGAGTGCGGTGTCTCCCTCTGTGACTCGGGAGTGGAGACAGCTAGTGGCTGTGGTTCGGTTGAGAGATTTGGCGAGTGGGCCTTGGAGAGTCCATCCTAGGCGGGTCTCGACTGCTGCAGGGCAGCCTCTGGGTCCGGTATGAACCCGGTCTATCGGGACAATGAGGTCTGCATGGTCGGAGCCTATCAACAGTGTCGGGGTAGCACCGTCTATGAGTGGGATCGGTAGCTTGCGTAGATGTACATATTTCTCCATCAGCTTGGCTACATGTGTACCGCGAGAGTCCTATTTCTTGGCTGGTGAAAGCGTCTGTAATCCTGTACCGTCGCTCGGGCTGGCCGCTTGCTGCGATAGAGAATGAGACATTCTCGCCCTTTATCGTTTTCAAATCTCTTCTTATTGTCCGAATTGTCATTTGGTTTTCGCTCCCCCGCAGCCCTAGCTGGGCCGCAGCGGACGCGAGCAGAAGGGTCTTCTCTGACCCGTCATCAAGGACGGCGTAAGTGTCCATGACTTTTTTCTGGTAGCTCAATGTCACACGGACTACCTTTAAGAGCACTCTGGCTCCGCTGCTGCTGGCGGGGTCGATGTACATGACGCTTGCTTTGCTGCTTGATGGTGCGGGTGGAGGCCGCCGTCTGTTACTGTCGTGGAGTATGTCCAGATGGGCTCCATCGCACCGACTGCACTTTTTCTTTAAGCGGCATTCGGCTGCCATGTGTGATCGCGCACAGCGAAAACAGCGTCTGTTGGACTTTATCCATTGACTCGCTTCCTCCGCATTCATCTTGGGGAATGAGTCACATTGTGACAGCCATTGTTCTTTCTCACAGTAGGGGCACACTATCTTCCACTTCTCCTTTCTTGAGGTGGTACTGTGGCTCCTACTGCTTGGCACTGACTCCGATTGGTGCATGACAGTCACCGATCTTCTTCCATCGTTTAGTCTCCTGGTTCCTTCTCTGGAGCCAGGGGTGCTCCGTCCGAATGTATCTAGCCGTAAGCTGCTGACTTCTCTCGCCAGGAAGTCGGCTAGATCGAGGAGGTTCGGTTCGGGGCCATTAGGGTCTCGGTGGTCTCTCTGCCGCCTAAAGCGCTCCTGTCGGGCGGGCGGTAGCTTCTCCAAGATCCTCTCTACATTTGAGTTGGCGTATAGTTCATGCCTACCCTTTTCCCTCTGCGCTCCCAGCATCCCTACCAGGGACTGCACTCTGATGGACAGGTCGTCCAGTGCTCGATTGTCTGTTGCTGGGGGTAGGCGGTCGATGTGCCTGATCTCCTGGATCACGTAATCCCATATACGTCCATATCTCTGGTCCAACGCTACCAGCGCTGCGGTGTATGGGGTCGTGGAAGTGGCGTAGGCGAGCGCTATGTTGTGCGTGCGGGGTACCTTTAAATGCTTCAGTAGTATCGCGTATTTATGGCGTTCATCAATGACATCCACCAACATTGTCTCCAGACACATGCGGAGCTCCGTATACTGGGCCCGGTTCTCCTGGGTGAAGTCTGGTACCATAGGTGTGCCAATGTATGACGCGGATTGTTGATACATCGGCGAGCGTTGGGGGAGAGGCCTCCTAGGCGAGTCTCCTCCTGCTCCTTGGCGTGGGCTGGTACCGGCTGTGTACCATGGCCCGCTGGTACTGGACCTCCTGGTCCGGTAGAGTACTGTGCTGTCGTCGGGCGTGGTTCTCCTCCTCTTCCTCTTCGTCTTCCGTTAGGTCATCCAGGGCTTGTAGTCTCTGATTTAGCCTCTCCGCAGTGTATGCTGCTCCTTCCCGGTGGCTGGGTCTCGCTTGGACCGGTTGGGGAAGGGGGTCTGCGGGGGGTATAAACCTCGTCTGTTGGTCAAGTTCAGGGTCGCTTACTCGGCTAGGGGATGCCGCCCTGGAGTGATGTCTAGACGAGTTCCTGGAGCCTCTGGTGGAGGGAGGGGGTGTTGTCCTTCTGATCAGCTGTTCTATTAGTTGCGCTTGTGCTCTGTCGCGCTCGGCTTCGCGCTTGGTGAGATCCGATTCTCTCTGGGCACCGGTGGCGGCGCGCTGGGCGTCGGCCCGGTCTCTTGCCATATTCTCTTCCATCTGAATGCGTCTTATTTCCAGGCGTATGTGCTCTTCTTCGCTCCGTTGCTGTATCTGCAATCGATCGCGTTCACCCTGGAGTCTATCGCGTTCAGTAGAGGCTTTCAGGCTGACGAGGAATGCCTGCTGTAGTGTCCTCTCTGCCTCGCTGGGAGAAGACGGTTGTATAGGGGAGCCGTCCCTTGGGGTACTCCGTGCGGAGTCTTGGAGCTCTATCTCCACGGTGCTCTCCTCATCTTCTTCCGTGCCGAGTTCTCTCTCGGTAGTGTTGTCTTCCTCCCGGGACTCGTCGGGGACTACTTCTTCGGTATTGGCGGGGTGTAAAGTCATGTCTGGTTCCCCCTGGTCCCCACCGTGA
The DNA here is from genome assembly GCF_963971535.1 of Notolepis coatsorum. Classification (NCBI taxonomy): domain Eukaryota; kingdom Metazoa; phylum Chordata; class Actinopteri; order Aulopiformes; family Paralepididae; genus Notolepis; species Notolepis coatsorum. Next base: position 62,741,320 of record NC_140173.1, on the reverse strand, counting down.
GCTGGGTCAGTTACGTTAGAACCCATAGGGGCCTCTATGGTCGGGGTAGCCTGGTCGTTAGGGTTAGACATAATTTTACTTTCTAGTTTTACCGCGTTTACTGTTGGTAGAAGACTAGGTTGTTGACTGACAGCGTAAGCCTCTAGGTACTGAGGGAGCTGTCGTTTGCGCCGCGGGCGTTGTTGGTTAGGAGGATCGTTTCGTGGAGTGTTCATCATAGGCCATTTTAATATTAATAACACTATATTAATATTACACTGATTACCATCCGGCTCGAAGGACCAATTGTAACTGAGGGGTACAATTCCCTGACTGTATGGTTAGATATGATACTTACTACCACTACCTCTTGTACTTTAGACTCTGGCCACCCAGTACTAGGTATAAATAATTATGATAAACACTCCCACCTGATGAAACGGATCCAACACAAATGTACCAAGTCGAAAGTCTGCGTTTAATAATAATACATAGCAAAAGGTATGTACAACGATCACTTAATTACATTTATGATTTGAAATAGTATGCACTTTTATGGCAAGATCAATATCGAATGTCCAATCTCTGATTGCGCAGGAAGCAAATATACAACCTGGAATATTTAGGGAACAATAGCAATGATACTTGAATGATTATATAGCTGGATACACTAGGGGAAGGTTCCGACTGCTTGTAGGACAGCTGGAGGGGGGGGGGGTAGAGTCTGGCTGTATCCCGTCTGGCCGAGGGTATCCTGGGAGAGCCCACAGTCGTGCGACCCGGTGCCCAGCGATCCTCGATCCACAGATGAAAGCAGTTGGACTCTCTGTGGCCGGCGTCCTCCGGTCCACGATGGAGAGACGTGAGGCGACCTCGTCGTGTAGAGCGTCTTCTCACCTGTCGTCCTCTTCGGGGGGGGGTATTTCCAACACACCGCAGTGTTGGCCTTTATCCATAGAATAATCAAAGTACTCAAAGCATAATCCAAGCCGGGGAAGGCTAGCCGTCGTCGGTAGAATAATCCAATATACAGGTCCACTCGCTCTTTGGCCTGGAGCTCCTCGGGTGCAGCTTCATGTGGGGTCAACCACCCTGGATAAGCGTCCAGCTGATGCCCGAAACGATGGGGGTGCTGATTACTATAGAACTCTTACCGCACGAGGCACTACATATGAATAGACTATTATTAGCTTAATAGAATACGTCCAACTCGACGATATAGTGCCAAATATGACTATTCAAATATTAATATACACGATGTCTCAATGCCGATACTGGGCCGAATTGGCCTTACTGCCCACGCGTGGTTCGCGGGGAGGCTTTTGCGTCTGTCACTCTGTTGGAGGGTAAGGAACTGGACTAAAAGAAAGCTCTACTTTAATAGCGCAGTATATATACGCACTATGAACAAATAGTACCATTAGTGGTGCGGTAGACATATTCCTACGCGGAACTAGGACTTGTCCATACATGTTGAGCGGTACGATTGAACCTGGTCTGAGGGGTATGGCGACCTGGCACCAAGGTCTCGTCCAATGGTAGAATGGAGACTATTATGGGATGTTCAGTAGACTAGAAGGGATATTCAATGCATATTGTACAAGGAATATACAAGGGATATCAGGGGATATACAAATACAATTAAATATATATATATAAATAAATATATATATTCGGTTTAATCTGATCCTTCAGAACACTAATCGTTACTGTGTAGCATGTCATCATCTACCTTATTACCTGTCCTTCTGCCGGAAGCCACGCCCCTTTTCACTCTCTCCTGACGGTGGGGGGCAGGGGGTGTAGGGGGTTAGGGGGGGGCGGGGGGGGGGGGCTGACTCAGGCACGTCTATATTAATCCCAGCCGAAGAGTGCAAGAGCGCTTCCGCATTTTGCCCTGATTGGCCCCGGTAACGCCCTCCAAATGCGCATTTTCTTTTCCCCCGCTCAGACGCCGAAATGGAATACATGTATATTATATTATCGCGACGCGATTCACTCGCAACGCCATAACGTTTTCCCTGTACATTGCAACGTTAACACAACGCAGCTGTCAACTGTACTTTACATATTATCCAAACGAGGACCACATGTACTTTACATATTATGGAATACATGTCAATCAATCAATCGCGTACCTCTTAATTAGCTCAGTTAGCTGCATGTTAGCTCCATGTTAGCTCAGCAGTTAGCTCATGTTAGCTCAGTAGTTACCTTCATGTTAGCTCCATGTTAGCTCAGCAGTTAGCTCATGTTAGCTCAGTTAGCTCAGTAGTTAGCTCCATGTTAGCTCAGTAGTTAGCTCAGTTAGCTCAGCAGTTAGCTTCATGTTAGCTCAGTAGTTAGCTTCATGTTAGCTCAGTAGTTATCAATCAATCAATTGTAGCGCTGGGATAAAGGAGTCGGAGGCGGTGTATCGAAGTTGAACCTAATTCCTTTATTCAACAGCAGCATAACAACAATGTCAACGTAGTCGAATCGATAGGTAGAATGAATGCTCGAGGCAGGAAGTGCTACACACAATATCGTCCGGGGGGGACTACTATTCCCAACAACAGTTCTGTGTGAATTATGTACAGTCACTACACAATCAATCAATCAATCATGTACCTCTTGCACGGCTGCGGCGTGGCGGCTGGCGTGGCTGAATAACAGTAGCAGTGATCGCCTGCTGCGTCCATCGCGTGTATATATATACCGTATTAGTATTAGCAATAGCATATAGTATTAATGTGTTTGACCAGCGTTAATGTGTGCTAATATGGCTTTAATATGGCGCGTTAATATGAACCAAAGGCATCATCTGTGATTAGTGTTGAATGGGGGTCTACTCTGAACCGCGTCGAACCAAGCGGCGACCTCATGCGCATGCGCGGCGAGCGCCTGGGCGAAGGAAAAGGAAATGCGCATTACCGTACTGGCGTATGGCGAAGAATGCGGAAGCGCTCTTGCACTCTTCGGCTGGGATTAATATAGACGCGACTCAGGCAGCATCCTGTGTATTGAACCCCAGTTGGAGGTTGAGACGTCACATTACACACACATCACACACACGTCACACATCACACATACACCACACACACATCACACACACATCACACACACACACACATCACACACACATCACACACACGTCACACATACACGACACACATCACACACACACATCACACACACGTCACACATACACCACACACACACACATCACACACACACATCACACACACACACCACACACCACATTATGGTAGGGCCAGTGTGTCCACTGCTTGTGTATGTCTACACCAGCATCTGCATACAGTATGTGTGTGTGTGTGTGTGTGTGTGTGTGTGTGTGTGTGTGTGTGTGTGTGTGTGTGTGTGTGTGTGTGTGTGTGTGTGTGTGTGTGTGTGTGTGTGTGTGTGTGTGTGTGTGTGTGTGTGTGTGTGTGTGTACCTGACTGTGCTTCATGATTTTCTGATTGCACTCGCATTGTTTATGTCCTTTGTATGAGGCTTCCTTGTACTTCTGTTTATGTGGACATAAATAAACATTTCATGTGTGTGTGTGTGTGTGTGGCCATGCAGTGTCTGTGCTCAGTGAAGAGAGGAGACAGGAAATCAGTTTACCAGCCTCCTGTTCCCCCCTGGTCAGACCCCCCCCCCCCACGCTCTCCCCTCGTACGTCATCCACGCCCCACTGACCAGACACCTCTCTGGGCATCGCTTTGTCTCTCTGCCCACCGTGCCACGTGCTGGCTAGAGCCGTCCTCACATACACACATGTAGACACATAGGTGTACACACACACACACACACACACAAACAACTGCGTCTTCACCCTCTAAATTCCCATCGAAGTCGACTGGATTCTCATTTTACAGATGAATTGCACTCATGAACATCACGCATGTATACACGCACCTTTTCACCACATACATGTGCACACACATACACACACACATACATACACATTCATTTGTATTCCTTACAATCATGTGACTTCATGTGCACACTGTCACATAGCTGGAGAGGCGTTATGACAGAAGCGCTCAGTTTTTCCATGTCATTGTTAAATGTATACTTTTTCTCACCGTATGTGGAAAAGGTTATGATCATGTTAGAAGGAATAAAGATACTGTATGTCAGCCTGAAGAATCACAACATAATAAAGATATGATGAAACATAGATATAATATGTCCTGCTATGATCAAACATTTACATTTACATTTAGTCATTTAGCTGACGCTTTTATCCAAAGCGACTTACAAGTTCTGTACGACAAGCCATCAGGAAGGGCACAACTCTATCAGCTGAGTAACAATGTTCATCAAAGTGTTGAGTGCTACTGTGTAGGTTAGTTTATTAGGACAAGTGCATGACAGTAAGGTTTTTTTTTTTCTTTTTTTTTTTCAGATAATGGTTGAAGAAGTGCGTCTTTAGTCGACGGCAAAAGATTGGACGTGTTTCGGCTGTCCTAACTGGGGTGGGTAGTTCATTCCACCATTGTGGGGCAAGGACTGAGAATAGGCGACTTCTCTTTGATGACCCTCCCGGAGCTTGGATAGGAGTAGGTCTGAGGCGGCCAGAAGATGCAGAGCGTAGGGGTCTTGAGGGTGTGTAGTTAGAGACCATTGACCGGAGGTAGGCGGGAGCAGTTCCCTTTGCCGCACGGTATGCTAGGTTGAGGGCCTTGAAGCGGATTCGTGCAGCAATGGGGAGCCAGTGCAGGTCCCTAAGAAGTGGGGTGACATGGGCCGACTTCGGTAGGTTTGAGATCAGGCGGGCCGCTGCGTTCTACATGACTTCAAATACCCTGTGCTTGTCATTCTTGTGTATAGACCCCCCAAAGCCAATAACACTGTTTTTCACAATGAACTATCAGAACTACTGTCTGCCCTGTGCCCCACCCACAAAAGTGCACTGCTCCTGGGTGATTTTAATATACATGTAGACTCTTCACACTGCAACGTGGCAAACGAATTTCTTTCCCTGCTTGACTGTTACAATCTGCAACAATGTGTACATTTTCCAACCCACAAACATGGCCACACACCCTAGATCTAGTCTGCTTATCTGGTTTATCTATTACTTCTCTCACAAGCTCTCAACTTGGGATCTCTGATCACCTTGCTGTTTGCTTTAATCTGTCTATTCCTCTACCACTCACTAACGGTAAACGCATAATCACTTTCCGCAATGTACAATCTGTTAATCTCCCCCATTCTGTGCAATGACATCACCTTCTCTGTAAATGTGCTTCAATCTCACTCCCCCAACCATGCTGTTCAACTGTATAACACATCTCTCATCGCCATTCTAGACAAAGCTGCCCCCCTGAAGTCACGTACAGTCTCCTTTTTCCCGCTCTGCACCCTGGTATACCCCTGAACTGCGTTCCCTAAAAACAACTGGTCGACAGCTTGAACGCAAATGGTTGCAAACTGGTTCAAATATCCACCTACTTGCCTATCAGTCCCATCAACAGTCCTATTCTAAAGCCCTGCAAACTGCCAGATCCCAATACTACTCCACCCAGATTGAAACACGCCGCAACAACCCCAGGTCTCTTTTTTCCACCATCAACACTCTCATTGCACCAGTTAAACCAGCCACACTCCCAGCATCCACTGACCAATGTAACCTCTTCATGAACTTTTTTATCAACAAAGTTGACAACATTCGAAAAGATATCTTAGCCAACACCGCCCAGCACACCCAGCCCCCCCCCCCAGATCCTATATTCACAGGCACCAAACTCTCACACTTCACTGAAGTTTCTACAGATACTGTCACCAAGACTATAATGCAATCCAAACCCACAACATGTCTCCTTGACCCTATTCCCTCCTCTCTCACAAAATCTTGCATCTCTGCCCTCAGCCCCCCCATCACACACATCATCAACACATCCCTCTCATCTGGTGTTGTCCCCCCACTACTGAAAACAGCAGCTGTCACCCCCCTCATCAAGAAACCCAATTTGGATCCCAATGCCCTCAGTAACTACAGGCCAATCTCCAACCTACCATTCCTCTCCAAAATACTTGAAAAGATTATCTCCAACCCGCTCCACACCCACCTAGAGAACAACTCCCTTTTTGAACCCTTTCAATCAGGCTTCCGAAAACATCACAGCACAGAATCTGCTCTTGTTAAAGTCACCAACGACATCCTGCTAAATTCAGATTCCGGTTTTCTCTCCATACTCATCCTCCTCGACCTCAGCGCTGCTTTTGACACCATTGATCACAACATCCTACTCTCCCATTTAGAACACACAGTTGGCATCACAGGCTCAGCTTGACATCACCTATCGTTAGGTTATGACTATAACCAAGTTCTGTTAACACTTAGTGAACGCTCAGCGTTCATTGCATATATCTCACTTCAGCATATATACACTGAATAATTTCACAATGTACCTTTAAATGCCAGCATTCATCTGGCCACACCCCCATCCGCTTACCTATATAAGCAGGGATGGTGCCACACACTCATCTCCTTCCCAACAAATTTCATTACAATGAAAGATCAAGGGCCTGCAGCGTCGTCTAAACGCTGAGCGTTCACTAAGGTCGCTTTCACACAGGGGCTGTTTGGTCCGGACTTTCGGACCAGAATTCGATAGTCCGGTTTTTCGGGTCTGTGTGAATGCGCGTCGAACTCGGTCCGCGGACCAAGCAGGCGAACTCTAGTCCGCCTGAAAACGTAGGTCTCGGTTCGGCTTCAGCGGACCAAACGCGAACCAAATATAGGAAGTGATTATTATTACCACTGCTTGCAGCACTCACTGCAAAACAAGCACACTGCATCTAATCTCTCTATCTATCTATCTCTCTATCTATCTATCTATCTATCTATCTATCTATCTATATATCTAACTGTGCATCTTGGGAAGAAGGAAGAAACACGCGGCTTATTATTATTACCGAGGCGCAAGGCATTAATAATGGATCAATGCCACGTCAATACTATTATTATTATTATATTATTATTATTGGTCTACAAGTTGTTTAGCGAGAGGATGGTGGTAATGTGCTTCAATAGAACAATGGATCAATGCCATGTCAAAACTCGCTCCGCTGATCTGGAGGGCTCGCAGACAGCACACACAGACACACACACGCGCGCGCACACACACGGGCTTGCAGCCACACATACATTTCCACTGTCCAATAGACAAGCGCCCTTTTCGACCGCGTGACATTGTTCAGAAGGTCTCGGTCCGCTGACAGATTTCTCTATGTGAACGCAGGCGAACCAAATGAAGAATGCAACAATGTTGCAACTTCACCCCCAGAACCGCACCGAGTCCACCAAAACTATATGTGAAAGCGACCTAAGTGTTAACAGAACTTGGGTATAGTCATAACCTAACGTTCTGTATCACACTTAGCTCACGCTCAGCGTTCATTGCATAATAGGAGCTGAGCGGGAGCTAGAAGCTCGACAAATGTACCCTGCTGAGGCCCCCCACAACCATCAGACCAGGGAGGGCCGAGCCCCCCCGACCCACCCTAATGGAGGGCACCCCCCCTATTGGTGGCTTCATGGGAGGGCGACGGACCCGACCGTGCGAAGAGGCACTCAAGCAACTCAACGCACAGGGTGAGCAGACCGTGGCTTGACCCCACGACTACACACACGCACAACCCGCATGCCACCCGGGAACGAACGGAGGGAAACAACCTCGTTACTGCCCCCAGAATCACGGGGTCAAGGACAAACCCAACCCCGTGGCAAGGCCGTAGCAGCGGAGCGCGAAGGAAGACCCAGACCCACCAAAAGGACTGGACTCCCTGGAATGGGGGCCCGGAGAAGTCCATGATGCCAGCATCAAGACCCCACCAGGTGGGCACGTAGTGCCCCGCCCCCCACATCGCCAGCGTATTCGGACAAAGGCCCCTCAGCCGAGCGGGCCCTGTCCCCCCAATAGTACACCGCCTGGCACACTGACCCTGCAACAGGCAGTCAGCATGGCCGTAAGCACACAAAAAAGGTTAACCAACGGAAGCAGGCAGCGCACCGGGGAAAAACCAGGCAACAGGCTATTAACCCTAGCCTGGAGACTGCGAACGAGACAGGCGCCAGAGGGCACAGCTGAACACAGCCGCCCCGGCGGAAGGAGCGGAAGCTGGCGGTGTTGCATGACCAAGCCTCCATTTAAAAAACCCCACCCAGAGGGGTTGAGGCAGAGAAGGCTGACACGATTGGCAGACGTCATGAACGTGCAGGGGCACCCTCAAACGGTGAACCCGGGAGTTGACACTGCTCCAACACACCAGGGAATCAACCACCTTGGCGTTACCCAATGCGGTGGTTGTTCCTATAACCCCTCAAGAAAAAACTCCAAAACACACCTGCGGGTATACACCGGCTATACCGCAGTACAAGTGTTTCAGTTTTCAAAAAAGGGTTAACCCAGGCCTACGGGTCGACGAAACATTACTTCGGACCGGGCCTGGCGATACGGGAAGCACAGGGTCACCAGAGGAGGTCAAAGACCACCCCAACAGGCCCCTCTTCGCTATGCGTGAGAGAGGAGCGAAAAATAATGGAGAACCAGCCCCTAAGCACACCGTACTTGGTATTCCCAGGCGGTCTCCCAACCAAGTACTAACCAGGACCAACCTGTGTAGCGGCCGAGATCCGACGAGATCGAGCGTGTACAGGTTGGCATGGCCGTAAGCCATTACGACAGTGCTGAGTAAAAACGTACCCAACCAGGGTCTCCATAGCGCTTAACCCTGTGACACCCGGACCGACCTGGCATTTTTCCCCCTGAAAAAAGCCCAAGTCCCTCAGGGTACCAGAACAGCAGATCTGCATCCCCGGCGGACAACGGGTTCAACTGATCCGGACCAGCGTGACCAGAACCAGTCCCGTGCCCTAACCACGCCGACATGCCTACTCCAGGAGAAAGGGCAGATATGCGTGTCGATCTTAACATGAAAAGAAGGCGCCACCCAGACGTTCGGGCGAACCGCGCCCGGTGGCCCACCCCAAGGGCGTGAGACCCCTCTACATATGTTCAGATCCATTCCGTCATCATCCCCCAGACATGAACGAGAATCCGTCGATAACCAACCCAGGTTGTGGGATGTGGTCGTCGGAAGAGGAAAAACCCCCATCTCAGTTGCTTTATAAAAACGCCGTTTTAACCTCAAGCAACCAAGGCGTGCCAGTCAGTCGCCTGTTTACAGCGAGCTAGCACTATACGTGCATCGGGACACACCCCCATCAATGAACAGGCTATTTAGACCTGTCATTGAATCCCCAAGGCGCCCAGGGGAACGACAAGAGGGGTGTGACACTTCCTAACTCCAACACTTTTTGAATAGAAAAGAAGGAAGCACCAACAGTATGTATCCCAGTCTACACAGCCGGGGGTAAACATTTTTCACATTTTTACATCCCACCACCCTCCCATAGGAAGGAGACGGGGATCCCCAGAGAGACTTCCCACGCGAGCTGTACAGATTGAAAAGAATATATTGCACCTTGAGCCATGTAAAAAAAATTGTTTTAGGGCTCTCCGGGGAAGAGGCACTGAACCCATACACACTCAATAATCGAATTGAATCAAATACATACACAATAGAATAGGACACCTTCTAGAGGGTCCACTCACTTTGACAATCTGAGGAGGAAGGCTCTGTACTCTGATGGAGGCTCCCTCACATGGAAGGAGGAGTCCGAACTCACAGAAGGCCCGAATAGGCGCTTGGTGAGGAGGAGCCCTGACCACCCCCCCGAAACAGATCCATCACATGGACCTGAACAGCACACGGAAGTCCTACCAACAGAGGGCGCACGGTGACGTAATCTATGGCGGGGGAATTTCTGCGGTGCACACGCCCAATATTCCAGGCCGTGGGACCAGGAAACTCCCTCCCCCCTCCCCCCCCCCCCGTAACGTGCCGAACCGCAACGTGACGGGAACCTTGAAGGACAGGGGGTGTACCCCTGACCGACAGAAACAAGGGGGAGAGGAAAGGTTACCAGTTCACCCCTTTACGACCCCACACCCATGATACGATGTAATGACAAAAAGAGAATATGACACAGTCATAGTCAGCTCTATGAAGCGTTTGACAGCTTCACACAGCGCATGAGCTAACCTGCTATCTGATTTTTACTAAGGAAAAAACACAGAATAGAGAGGGCTCTCTAAGAGCCCCGGTCCAACATACACATGTGCTTCTGTGGCCAGTCCAACCCAGTTGTAGGTCACATGACACACACAACCCATCATCACAAAAAAAAATGGCAAAAACACTCTACAGAGGAACGCCGTTTTTCATAATGAGAGAATACATAATTCTCGATTAGTATCGGCCACAGGCCTTGCTAAGCACACACGACAGCGACCAAACAATCTTTTCTTTTAGGAAAATAAAGTTTCTCCAGCAGTTTTAGCACAACCTCAGCAATCAAGCTATGGGTTACATCGCATCCCTACCACACAAAAGACACAATGTAGTGCAACATGTCTGATAGGAGGATGAAAAAGTCCCCAGGGAACCGGGGGAAACGCAATCCTCTTATTTTACCCTTAATACGGCCAGTTAAAACAGGAAAACCTGTTAATATGTGAACACACTGTTCATTGTCATCACAGGCTGAGAAAAGAACATTATTTTACTCACTTGTCACTAAGCATAGCTTCATAGGTTAGTTACCTTAGTTGTGAGTACACGGTACATATAAACACACATGATGTTACTCACACAACAACCAGATCATTTTCACATCTGTAACAACCCGATTTGCACGGAGAAGCTAACTGCCAGTGACAAAGACAGTTCACACATAACTCGCGTCGTATCCTAAATGCATTGCAGCAACACACGTTTTGGGAAAACATCGTTATTCACAAAACATTTAGAAAAGTAAAACCAGAAGACGTGTTATAAGGTCTGGTCAAACCTTGTCCTACCCGGAACGTAGATCAGCGAAGTGCAGTCTCAAGACACCGTAGAAACACAGCCGTCCTGTGTTGTTCGATCCGGGCAGCGTCGCCGCTCTACCCGTCGCAACGGTCCCTTTGTTGACGCAATCCTTGCCGTCCTGGCTCATGGCAGGGTCGACGAACATCCCCTGTCAAAGATGACGTCGTAGTCAAGAGTGTAAAACATGTTATAATCAAAGCACGTTCAACAGAGTAGCATTAAGCTAACGGCCGCTCCAACCGTCGGTCGCTATTACCCTTGCTCGCGAGACGCCGAGTGAACGGCGCACGCGACCAGAGGGGAGCTCACGGCGGCGCGCGAGTAGCCGAAGCTACCTCGCGCTGGCCTTGTCCGATAGCAGCAAGCTAACGTTTCCTAGCGATCACAACCGGCTAGCGCCGCAGCTAACAGCTGACTGGCTAACAGTAGGCCCAACCTCTGTAGGCCACGCAGTGATCCCAGCAGGCTAACGCCGCAGCTAACAGCTGACTGGCTAACCGTAAGCTAAGCAGCTATCACCTGAACTTGTACACAATGATATAACACTCACCCAGACAGGCCGCCGTTCTGAAACCCTCCTCACTTTTTAAGAGAAAAGAGAAACAAGATGTCAACACAGCTTTACAACTGTGATTTTACCAACACCCGACAGAATCAGCACAATACCAAACTGGCTTGTGTAGCTGACTTGAACATGGATCTTCCGCTATCGAACATCCATGCACATATCTCCTCGTGAAGGAATACTCTCATTTGGATATGAAAGAAGGGGCTTAACACGGGACAGAGAGATATCCACTCGTCCAGAAAACACAGGGATCACCAGTGTTAATGGTCGCGGCCCACTAGTTAAAACTAAAATGGCTTCAGACCAAGGTCTTCTGTCGCCTAGGAGACTGAACAAAGGACCCTAGCCTGGGGCCGGTTTTCATAAACATTATCAATTAGCCCCCATAGCACTAACAGACAAGTGGAGCCTGCCAGCAAACAGTACTCACCCAACCTGAAAACCCACCGCTTCTCACAACAGCGGCGCGTCCACAGTTCAGCTGTGCCCTGAAAGGTTTCACCCCAACCAACACAGCAAGGAACTGCAGTTGAGAGGCATGCAGCGGCGTGCTCCCAATACGAAAACCGGTGGAGGATTTTAGAATGATCATCATCTTCCAGACACTCCAGTACGAAGACAATATTGCCGTATTTTCTCGAAAATAGTGAGAGAGAAAATAAAGATATGATGTCAACGTATCTCCTTGTGCTTCCCTTCCCCGTAAACATTTATCTTTCTCCACGTCAAGTGGGCATATAGCAACACGTTGCTTGTGATGAAATTTGAGAAGGAGATGAGTGTGTGGCACCATCCCTGCTTATATAGGTAAGCGGATGGGGGTGTGGCCAGATGAATGCTGGCATTTAAAGGTACATTGTGAAATTATTCAGTGTATATATGCTGAAGTGAGATATATGCAATGAACGCTGAGTGTGAGCTAAGTGTGATACAGAACTATCGTTCAATATGTGAAAAAGAATAAATGTTTCCATCCATACGTTCCTGTGTTATACTGTGGTGAATATAAGAATGGTTTTAGAGCGGTCTGGGGTAATTCCCGAAATGCTGAGTTATAGCCTTATACGTTAATTCTACTATAGACGTTGCCGTTTCTTGCCTGTACACGCTACTATTCCCAAATCACATCTATGTCATAGGTAGTATGTTTCATCATGAATGCATGATTAATTCTGATTATTTGATTGTCAGTAACGGCATTCGTATTGAACACTAAAAGCGCTTATCAGCCCGATCGGTATAAAAGCATTGCTGGATCAAGCAAAAATGTACCTCAGATAGTCCTTACCTGTGATCGGGAGTATTCCAAAAATAATATTCCAATTGTTTGATCGCCATCTGGTACATCCGATGTCCATTTGGTCCATGGCATAACCCACCACAACATATGGATCAGGGATAGTTGATGCGCTTCAATGGAACCGGGAGAACCGCTCCACTCGGCCGACAAGGAAAAGTGAGACCGGAGACATTTGGCCGTTACACAGACATTAGGTGGGAAAACAGAGAAAGCAAAGAAACAAAAGGAAGAGTGGAGAGAGTGGAGGACAGGAGTGATGTGTTCGCGGGACCGGGTGTTAGTGAGGAGGCAGGCGGCTGAGTTCTGGACCATCTGCAGTTTATGGAGGGAGCGGGAGGTGATGCCAGAGTTGTACCCTTCCTGCTGACTTGTTGTACACAACTTGTAAGTTGCTTTGGATAAAATCAGCTAAATTACTGAATGTAAATGAAGTGTCATCAGGCCAGAGGAGGATAAGGGAGGAAGAAAGCTCCTATCAGAAGCCCTGCCATCACAGGTGCCTCCCACGCTCCAGTCTCAGGACAAAGACTTGACTGTCTCTCTTCTGCTATATATGACTTTGAAACTAGGTGGGAGAGAGAGAGAGGAGAGAGGAGAGAGAGAGGAGATAGAGGGGGAGGGGGGAGTGAGGGAGAGAGAAAGAAAGAGAGAGTAAGAGAGATAGATAGAGAGAGAGGGAGAGACCGAAAGAGAGAGAGAGAGAGAGAGAGAGAGAGAGAAAGAAAGAAAGAAAGAAAGAAAGAAAGAAAGAAAGAAAGAAAGAAAGAAAGAAAGAAAGAAAGAAAGAAAGAAAGAAAGAAAGAAAGAAAGAAAGAAAGAAAGAAAGAAGAAGAGCCTTCATAGCCTTCACTTTTGATGAAGTGCAAAATCACTGTTGAGCTTCAAATGATGCGGCAGAGCTAAAAACAGTAGAGTTAAGGCCCTCCCATAGTCGAGCAGACTGTACACAGAGCAACTCCGCGGAGGTCCGTGCGGACTCAAAGGGAGTCAAAGCAGACCCACAGCAGAGTGCAAAGTGCGAAGCTCCTATTTTCTGACGCGCGGACGTCCGCTGAGATCAAAAGCTCAAAGAGTCCGCGCGGACCTCCGCGGAGTCCGCTCTGTGTACAGTCTGCTCGACTATGGGAGGGCCTTTAGTCTCCTTCCTGTCTGTGATGGATGGTGTTCAGTTTCTCATCCTCCTTTATTATTATTGACTGCCAGCATCATCATTAACTGCTGGAGCGAAGAGAGATGATGCCACCAAGTGTCCCGACTGACAGCTAGGATTTTCACCCTTTTTTATTTGAAAGAGCACCCCCCCCCCCCCCCACAGGCTGAGAGGGAGACGGAGGAGAGAAGGTTCTTTATTGAGACAGTAGGAATACTGAGAGGGAGACAGAGGAGAGGAGACACAGGAGAGAAGGAGACAAGCAGACACAAGCAGACAAGGAGACACAAGCAGACACACAGACACAAGCAGACACAAGCAGACAAGCAGACACAAGCAGACACAAGCAGACAAGCAGACACAAGCAGACAAGGAGACACAAGCAGACAAGCAGACACAAGCAGACACAAGGAGACAAGCAGACAAGCAGACAAGGAGACACAAGCAGACACAAGCAGACACACAGACACAAGCAGTCACAAGCAGACACAAGCAGACACAAGCAGACAAGCAGAGACAAGCAGACACAAGCAGACAAGCAGACACAAGCAGACACAAGCAGACAAGCAGACACAAGCAGACAGGGAGACACAAGCAGACACAAGCAGACACAAGCAGACAAGCAGACACAAGCAGACAAGCAGACACAAGCAGACAAGCAGACACAAGCAGACACAAGCAGACACAAGCAGACACAAGCAGACAAGCAGACACAAGCAGACAAGCAGACACAAGGTGCTCCCATAGTCGAGCGGACTGTACACGGACTGGACTCTGCGGAGGTCCACTGGACTCTTTGAGCTTTCATAGTCGAGCGGATCTCCGCGGACCAATTTCCTACATGTCTCGCGCCAGTTTACACAATTTCCCCCCCGCTGTTCAACTTCCGTCATGTCGTCGTCATCCGATGTCAAAATAAAGAGTATGTTATCTCCGTTTCCAATATTTCGATAATAAAACGGGCAGTTTTACACACTTCATTTAGAAAAGCCATTCAAACATCTCAAGCCCTACTCTCTCTTGGCACGGAGCGAGTGGTCAGAGTAAAATGCAGACCGACGTCACATGAAATGCAGTTCGATGTCAACCAAAACGCCGAGCAGCGTTTTGTGTGACACCAAGTGGGCGCCGCGGACGTCCGCGCGTCAGAAAATAGGAGCTTCGCACTTGGACTCTGCGTTGGGTCCGATTTGAGTACCATTTGGGTCCGCTTTGAGCTTGCGGGAGTCTGCTCCGTGTACGGTCCGCTCGACTATGGGAAGGGCTACAGGCAGACAAGCAAACACAAGCAGACAAGCAGACACAAGCAGACACAAGCAGACACAAGCAGACAAGCAGACACAAGCAGACAAGCAGACACAAACAGACACAAGCAGACAAGCAGACAAGCAGACACAAGCAGACACAATCAGACAAGCAGACACAAGCAGACAAGCAGACAGGCAGACAAGCAGACACAAGCAGACAGGCAGACACAAGCAGACACACGCAGACACAAGCAGACACAAGCAGACAAGCAGACACAAGCAGACACACACAGACAAGCAGACACAAGCAGACAGGCAGACACAAGCAGACAAGCAGACACAAGCAGTCACACGCAGACAAGGAGACACAAGCAGACAAGCAGACACAAGCAGTCACACGCAGACAAGGAGACACAAGCAGACAAGCAGACACAATCAGACAAGCAGACACAAGGAGACACAGGCAGACAAGCAGACACAAGCAGACAAGCAGACACAAGCAGACACAAGCAGACACAAGCAGACACAAGCAGACACAGGCAGACAAGCAGACACAAGCAGACAAGCAGACACAAGCAGACACAAGCAGACAAGCAGACACAAGCAGACACAAGCAGACACAAGCAGACACAAGCAGACACAAGCAGACAAGCAGACACAAGCAGACACAAGCAGACAAGCAGACACAAGCAGACACAAGCAGACAGGCAGACAAGGAGACACAAGCAGACAAGGAGACACAAGCAGACAAGCAGACACAAGCAGACACAAGCAGACACAAGCAGTCACAAGCAGACAAGCAGACACAAGCAGTCACAAGCAGACACAAGCAGTCCCTCCAATAGTGGTGCTAAATGAAAAACCACAACACAGACATCCCCAGCCGAGTAATTTTCCAGTGTCCGTATGACAAAAAAGCAAGCGGTGGAAAGACATTACAAATTCCATGTTCAATGAACTGAACTAACTAAGCTGGTCCCAAAACAGTTAAAATAATCCTGGAGCTGCTCATAGCAGAGCAGTCCTCTGGGCGAAGTTAGTTTCATGAAATGATTTAGGAGCATGTGTGAGTAAAGATTATATCCTACAACCTACAGGGCCAGTGGCTCAGGAGGTAGACATATTCATATTCATATTAACTGCAGCTCAAACAGTGAGGAATGGGAGGGGCTGCTGAGCCCAATAGTACATTTCTCTCTCTTTATCTCTATCCATCTGTCTCTGTCTCTCTCTCATTCTCTCTCTCTCTCTGTCTCTCTCATTCTTGCTCTCTCCCTCCCTATGTCTCTCTCTCCCTCTCTCTTTCTCTCTTTCTCTCTATCCCTCTGTCTTTGTCTCTCTTTCTCTATCTCCCTCTTTCTCTCTCTCCCTGTCTCTCTTTCTCTCTCTCTTTTTCTCTCTCCCTCTGTCTCTGTCTCTCTCTTTATCTCTCTCCCGCTCTCTCTCTCTCTCCCTCTCTCCCTCTCTCTCTCTCTGTCTCTCTCTTTACGTGATTTGAAGTAGCCAAAAACGTTATTATAAGCCATTCTCCCTCTCTCTTGTCTGCTCGTGTGTGTGTGTGTGTGTGTGTGTGTGTGCGCGCCCACGCAGAATCAATTGTTAACATCCCAGAGTCTTGTACTGCTCCTAAAACATTTTCTTTATTATTATTATAAGAAAAACAAATATACTGTGATGTATACCGTTACATCTCTAAATATACCATGATATAATTATGATTAATCTGACAGTAATTTACCAAATATTCAAATGCAACACAGTAAAAATTAAGATGAGATACATCTACAGAAGGGGAACGACCCATTTCTAAAGACACTGGTAGTACATTTATATTTATATATATATTAGGGCTGACCCCTATTAAGTTTCAAGTTTCTTTAATAGTTGTCATACAGAAGTACAGAATTCTTCTTACTGTTACGCTCCAGAGACTGTGCAAGACAGATAAGTATGAAATAAAATAACATAGTATAGTATGTAAATTAGAAGTAAAAAAAATGAGGTCACAGTGTTCAGTATAGACATATGTACAATGTTCGATGCATATTAGGTCAGCTGACCCCTATTAACCCTATGGGTTAATCGCAGAGACGAATCGCATCGGCGATTCTAAAGAGACAATGCATGCGTGTGTGTTCCGGTGTGTGTGCTAAAAAAACTAACCGCTGTGTGTACCGCTAAAACATTGAGTGTCGTTGCATGCCGAATAAAGACCTCTGCAACAGGTCCTGCATTATTATTATTATTATTAGTCGATTAGTCGACTAATCGGTCGAAAGGAGCCGTAGTCGACTGCCAACCTCTTAGTCGAAGAAATAAAAAAGATTAATTTATAAAAAGATATTAATTTTTTTCTTTTTATCATCATTCTTTCCAAAAGAAAAGAGGCCTAGAAGCGTGGCTAACGCTAATGGCACGCATACCAGAGGCTAACTGCCTACGAAAACAGGCACAGAGGCACTGAAAGAGGATTTCACCCATCTAATGAACACACTAGACTAGACAAATATCAAGATGTATCCATCAGTGGACCAATTGCATGCTTTTGCAGAGAACAAGAAGCCTTCAGTCGACTCCTTCAGACATTAAGCACCCCACAGCCCAAATGGAATAATAAAAAAATATATATATATATTTCTTTTTTTTTGTCGACCAATAGTCGACTAACGGCACATTTTGGCCAATCATAGTCGACCATCCAAATTCTTAGTCGGGGACAGCCCTAACGTGTATATATATATATATATCCACTAATCTGTCTGAATATACCTACATATAATCCTTATATATACCTACATATACACCTGCATATAACCCATATGACTCTGTATAATAGCATGTACAATAAAGCTGTATATATATATTATATATATATATATATATATATATATATATATATATATATATATATATATATATATATATATATATATATATATATATATATATATATATATATATATATATATATCCACATGTGTCTGTACACACCAGCATAATCCTCTTTATCTTTGTAGATACTATATACAGTATCTGTATACATATCCCTTACCTACTCTTACTAGTTATGCTGCTGGCCAGTATGACTTACTATACTATTTTATATATTGTATACCCAGTTTAATCACCTGTACATTGTATATTACTGTTGCACTTTACTGTTACATTTGCACTCTGGTTGGATGCCAAACCTCTTTTCGTTGTACTGTACTTGTGCTGTATGATGGCAATACATTTGAATGTAATCTAATCTAAATACTGATATAAATCTTAGGCCATACCTTCAACCACAAGCTCAACCCCTAGCTACTAACTAACTAACTAACTAACTAACTAACTAACTAACTAACTAATTAACATTTGCCAAATACAAGAGGCTAGTGGCTAGAAGGCATCCTTACAGCAGGCAGCCTGAGACCACAGAAGAAGAGTGCTCCTGGAAAAAACGTCAGCTTTACGAATGACCACCATTAATGTAAGAATGAGAATAGAATTCTCAGGGAACATGGTACAGTAGATGTGTTTTCAAACAGCTGTGTTTCTCCCTGCAGTTTGTATTCTGTCGAGACTGTAAGGAGGACTTCCACGAAGGGGCGTGTCGCATGAGGCCAGCCCCTCCCACAGGCGACGCCCTGCAGGTAACGGAGCCTTCTGATCAGGGGCATTCTGGTGTCTCAGTGTTCTGTTCTGCCTGGCTGTGACAGGTTCTGCCTGACAACCATAGTCTCTCCTGTCACGCTTCACTGTGTCTTCTGACTCTTCACTACCCAATTAAAGCAACCTTAATTAAGCAACACATTCTGGAAGAATAGCATATATATATAAACTATATAATAGAATATCTGAATAGCCGCCCCAATCTGGCATTTTTTGGATTTCTTGAATAGTTTAATTTGTTGATAGAAAATACACTACTTGGAGCCTTCTAAACACATTTCAATAATACTTTTAATAATAATATTACTCAAGTGTTTAAAAACACAACACCAACACAAGTAAACATTTTGCAGCCACAAAATGCTAAATACATTTAGAAATTCATATTTACCTGTTGCCAAGTGTCAATCAACTAGAGAACAAGATAAGATAAGATATTTCCATTATTCCATTATTGATCCCTTGGGTAAAGGTGTCATAGCAGCATGGGGAAGGGGAGGTACAGGTATGGGCAAGGTAATAGTAGAAAGAATATAACACATATAGGTAATAACACATTTGAATATGAATATAAAATATTAATAAAAGGAAACACAAATGAAAACATGTCTACATTCCTATTTATTATTTTTGGTGGTGGGGCTTCATATTGTATGTGTTTACCTTCGGATCACTGATTGGGCCTTTAACAATAAACCTTGAGAAAAAGAATCAGATGTATATTATGCTTCTCTCGCTCCCTGGTCTATACTGCCCCCTGTTGGTCATTATGTTCTGTCATCAATATATACCAGATGTGACATAACCCCTAGAAATAATAGTATATTTGACTTCCTTTTTGAGTTTATTTTATTTTAAAATATTTATTTATTTTATTTATTTATTGAAGTGAAACAGTTCACCTAAGCATCAGACACCAGGTGTTAGGAGCCTCTCTGTTGATTGAAGCAGAGCTTTCCATCCTCCAATCTCACTGTGATGTTCATCCACATCAGTTCTGTCACCCACCACCAGGTGGCAGTGTTCCATCATGTAAGAATCATCATTTCCCACACACTGACTGACTCAGATTGTAGATAATAGATAGATAATAGTTTATCTATTATAATATATTTTAAAAGTATTTTCCCCATAAAGGATAAAAGACACACCAGCATCATATAACAGATATTTTATATGAATGTCTTGTGATTATCCTCCACATCGTCACACAGACCGTTATTCATATTATCAAAGACCTTCTTGTTCAGTCTGTTCTCCTTCGCTCTCCCTCTCTCTTTTATACTGACCTCTACCCCTCCTCATCCTCCTTCTCCTCTTCTCTCCTAGGCTTAGGCTTAGCTTCTTCCCCCAGGCCATCAGAGTCCTGAACAATGAACATTGAGTACCACAGAACACTGAACTATCCACACATAAGCACACATGAGCACACACACGACACGCACGCTGTGCACGCTCACACACTAGCAGCCACTTTAACACTTCAACATGAGAGGGCACACACTCATGCGCACACACTCACACTTATTGCCAAAAGGAAAAGCCACTTTAAATCAGTATTAGCAACAGTAACAGTGTATTGCACTACCAAAGCTACCTAGCATGTCCTATATGCTCTGTAAATAACTATGTACAGATACCGATTTTGATGTCACACCATGTTACCTGTTACCTGTTATTGCACAATTGTTTTTGTATTGGATTCTATTATATGTTGTACCCACTGTATTGCACATCGTTGCGGGCAAGACCACCCGCATTTCATTGTATACTCGTATGCCGTGACAAATAAAACTCTTGACTTGACTTGACTTGACTTATCTACCTCCTCCTCCACCACCTCTTCTATCTTCTTCTCTACCTCCTCCTTCTCCTCTTATCTCCTTCTCTACATCCTCCTCTATCTCCGTCTCTACATCCTCCTCCTCATCTTCTATCTCCTTCTCTACATCCTCCTGCTCCTCTTCTCTCTCCTTCTCGACATCATCCTTCTCCTCTTCTCTCTCCTTCTCTTCTCTCCCCTGCTCCTCTTCTATTTCCTTATCTTCTCTCTCCTTCTCTACCTTCTCCTTCTCTTCTCTCTCCTTCTCCTCTTCTATTCTTTATCCTTCTACCTCCTCCTTCCCCTTCTCTACCTTCTCCTTCTCTTCTCTCTCCTTCTCCTCTTCTATTCTTTATCCTTCTACCCCCTCCTTCTCCTCTTCTCTCTCCTTCTATACCTCCTCCTTCTCCTCTATCCGTATCCTCCTCTCCTCCTCCTCTTCTCCTCTCCTCTTGTTACAATGTGGTGTGGTGGTGCAACAGGACCCAGGAGCAGACAAGACAAGGCGGGCAGCGAGTCCAAGAGCTTTTTTTTTTTTTTATTTGTTTTACTTAAATTTGTATTATCAGTTTCTTGATTTACAAACAAACATCCACGTACAACATTACAATTGGCGGTCAAAATTATAAGAGACAGTACGATACAATTCGACAGATAAGAACTAAAAGATATAGCTGATAGTAGAAAATAATATCAAAATCAAATGAAGAGTTGACCTAAAATGAATTAACTAAAGGAAAAAAAAATATATATATATATATATATATATATATATATATATATATATATATATATATATAAAAGAATAAAGTGACATGGGTTCTTTGGTACCTTCATAGTTCATTTTCATTTCTATTTCTATTTCTCTTGTCTCCTTTTCACTCTCCTGTGATGTCGTTTCTTTTCTTCCTATACTCTTCCCACTTCTCCCATTTTGACTCAAACTTCTCGTCTTGTAGCCTCAGCCTATGTGTGATTCTCTCCATTTCCTGTATCCCACCCACTATCTCTGTCCATTGTTCCCTCGTCGGTGCTTCTACTCTATACCACATTTTCGTCAATGCTTTCTTGGCTGCTACTAATAATATCTTAATCAAGTATTTGTCTTCCCCCTGAATTCCTTCCTGTGTTAAGTTCAGGCATGCAGTCGTGCACACACGCAGTTACACGCCGTGTTAGTAGGTCACTGAGGCAGAAGTGCGCGCAATGATGTGCACGCGCGCACTCGTCGCGCCGTGCGATAAGTACCCGGCCGTTGTAGAAAGCAATAAAGCTACCCGGCCGGCACTTATCACCTAGACTTTGCATAATAATAGGATACCGATAGCATAACAATGAGAAGTGCCAAACCAAAATACAAGCCCTGGCTGTAGGCTACCAATTGGTGGGGGGCTGCTTGATCTCCCGACTAGAAGGAGGAGACAAGTTGTGCTTCAGTCTGGAGGAAACTGTACTTCTGTAAACTAACTCTAAGTTACATTGTTAATTTAGTTTGTATTTACTTTTCTAGTTTAAGTTAATTCAATTAAAGAAATTGTAACTACAATTACATTTAAAACATTGTTATGCATAATAATCATCTGTCTGTGCGCAACCGAGGGAACACGTGTGCACGCGCGGGAGTGCATGTGGCGTATGGGCAGTTCCCATATTACGACTGCATCACTGGTTAAGTTCCCTAAATACAATACTTGGCCTGTCTGGGGTATTTCATATCCTACTATTTCATTTATTATCTCTCCTATCTCTTCCCAATAGTTCTTTATTATCTGACATTATCTGAGTCCAAGAGTTTTTAATAAACAAAAACTCTCAGTAAACACTGGAAGAGGGGGAAAAGGGAAAACTAAATAATTATCTCTAAACGCTCAAATCTAACACGGGGAACACTTACTTGAAACATGGAACGTGAAACATGGACAGTGCAACATCGACAATGGACCGACACAGAGAACAGGAAACGAGGAACTCAAATACACCGGAACAAATTACAAACGAGAAACACCTGGGACGATTACAATTGGAGACACCTGGAAGGGGAAACAGACTGACAAAGAACTACAAGAAACAACACAAGGAACTATAAATATGGACGACAAGATAAAAAACAGACACTAACCAGACAAAACAAGCAGACTACAGACACTAAACAGAGAACCTAATACCAGACAGTAACTACAAACACTAAGACTAAACAGTTAACCTAATACAAGACAGTAACAGACTAACAGGGGAACATAAAGGAGAGAGAGAGAGAGAGAGAGAGAGAGAGAGAGAGAGAGAGAGAGAGAGAGAGAGAGAGAGAGAGAGAGAGAGAGAGAGAGAGAGAGAGAGAGAGAGAGAGAGAGAGAGAGAGAGAGAGAGAGAGAGAGAGAGAGAGAGAGAGAGAGAGAGAGAGAGAGGGGAAAGAACACTAAGGGACAGAGAGATGAGTAACACACATACAGGGACGGGGAGAGGTAGAGCAGGGGAGAACAGTCCATGGATTGGTGGGACGTAACACATATTCTCTCCTCCTCTTCTCCTCCTCTCCTCCTCAGGGTTATGTAGTAGACGACGAAGCAGCTATCCGTGCTCGTTGGGAGCAGGCCTCTCAGGACACCATTGATGAGACGACCAGAGCCTGTCCACAATGCAGGGTCCCTGTAGAGAAGAATGGTATCTATCTCTATCTCTCTCTCTCTCTCCTTCTCTCTCTCTCTCCCTCTCTCACTCTATCTCGCTCTTGCTCTCCCTCTCTCTCTCTCCCTCTCTCTCTCTCTCTCTCTCTCTCTCTCTCTCTCTCGCTCTCTCTCTCTACCTACCAACCACATATGTATGTGTACCATGCTGTCACACTAAACCCTCAGGGGCGAATTCTCAAAGGGATTGTGCAGCTTTTTCTGACGCTATGCCTGTGCAAATAGCCCCAAAACAAACCTTGCTATTTACAAAGCACTCGCAAGGGGTGAAATACATAAATACTGTGCTAACTGCGTTGCCATCATCATTGCGTCTCTGTGCGTCCATGCTATTTGAAGGTATTTAAATGAGTTAATATGGGTGGAAAATGTGCCCCTTTCTATGCAAATGAGCCTCATTGCAAAAACACTCCAATTCACAAAGGTCGGCGCTAATTGCCAGTTAAAGTGATGTTATTTACGTCTTCAGAGAGTTGGTGGTAACTAAGCACATTTATAAGGGGTGTCATGGCCAGCGTCTCTGGTGATCCGTTGGGTTAGGTAATAATCACAAAAAGTTAATAGAGCACATTCATGTGCTCCAGAATAAACTTTTAATTGATAACATTTCGTCAGGTCCATGAGGAGTCGACGCTGGAAACACGGTCAATGAAAAGTTTATTCTGGAGTATATGAGAATGCGGCTTCTATTCTCTGAAAGTCTGAAATTATTTTCACTGGCACAGTGCCTAACTTCGGCTGAGAGATTCAGCACCATGGACAGGTCTGCTCAAACTAATTTCTTTCGGGGTCACATGACAAACCAAATTGGACTATTTGGTACCATCAAAAAAGTGTTTGGCCAAAGGACTAGAAGAGCTATTGATTTGTCCGTTTTCTGTCTGCCATTGTCCTAGGACATGCATACTGTTGCATGGGCAGTATTTATACTATTTTACCATATCCGGAGCAAATTGCACTCCACGAGCCAACTGCGCTGCCAGATATCAGGAGCAAATTGCACACCGTATGGGAGTGTTTGCCCTAGTATATCATTTGCGCAATATGTATATATGTGTATATACATATAGGTCCTTAAGACGAAGCAAATGGTGGGCGAAAATCACATGCCGTTAAGGGTGCTATAGTATTAGCGGACGCAATCCATTCTTTGTGAATTCGCCCCTCAGTGTATCAGACGTTGTGTTTGTTCTTGCAGGTGGCTGTATGCACATGGTGTGTCCTCAGGCCCGGTGTCAGTTTGAGTGGTGCTGGCTGTGCCGTGTGGCCTGGAACAGGGAGTGTATGGCCAACCACTGGTTTGGCTGAAGCCGGTCAGGAAGGAAGGACTCTTGACTTCCACACATCACGAAGGGACGTCTGTTGGCATCGGGGTCACGTCCCTTTCAAACCAATTCACACAATTAATTTAACGATGATGGAGCCTGTGAAAAATTGCATTTTACATTTGTATGTATTTAGCTGACACTTGTATCCAAAGCGACTTACAAGTTCTGTACGACAAGTCAGCAGCAGGAAGGGTACAGCTCTTTAACAATGTTCATCAAACAGTGTTGAAACTTGAGTGCTGCAGTGTTGAGTGCATAGTAGTAGAGACATATTTCGTTCGAGTGGATTTATTGCAACCTTTGTTATGCTTTATTGTCATTAAACATCCACTTTGTTATTGCGTGGCTTGAATCCGCGGCAGTAAGCCTGATATTTATTAACATGCCTTTCAAGATGCGCTATTGATCAGGACATTAAAACACATCCTGCTCTCTCTCTCTCCTCTCTTTCTCCCCCTCCCCCCTCCTGTGTTATTCACGCATTATGCATGGCTTTTAAAACAATTTAATAGCCTAAACTTCGTTGTAACTTATTTAATTCACATGTTCTTTATTTCATTTCATTTTTCCCGACATAATGCTACCTGACCCGACGAGATCCGTCACTTGGTTGCATTACTGTACATTACATTACAGATGAAGTATCTTCTCAGAAAGTGGCTTTTTCTTTTAGTGGCTTTTTCTTTTACGTGTATTTACATCTAAATGCTTATTGGTCAGGCAGCCACGGCGGTGACGTCATTAAGTTGATTGCCATTGATGGGTATCATAAACAGCGTTTTGACAGTGCTCTGCTGATATCACCATGCAGATGGTATTATAAACAGCGTTTTGACAGTGCTCTGCTGATATCACCATGCAGATGGTATTATAAACAGCGTTTCGACAGTGCTCTGCTGATATCACCATGCAGATGGTATTATAAACAGCGTTTTGACAGTGCTCTGCTGATATCACCATGCAGATGGTATTATAAACAGCGTTGATCACTCTGGAGAGGCCATCAGAACATTGAACATTGACTTTAGCATGTCTATTTTATCATGCCTATTTTTTTACCCGTTTATTATGTCTATTTTATTAGTTTATTAGTATTACTGCACAATCAAAGCGGGCATGGCCACCCGCATTTCACTGTATGCCCTGTGTGTATGTGAATAAACCTCGTGTTATTTTAAATAATAAAATCTTGAAACTTGATTTGTCTTGTTTACATCAGGGTCCCCCATTTTCCTTATAATTAGTCTTAGCTGACGCTTTTATCCACTTTTAGACTTACAGGTCTGTACGACAAGTCATCAGGAAGGGTACAACTCTATCAGCTGAGTAACAATGTTCATCAAAGTGTTGAGTGCTACAGTGTAGGTTAGTACTATTAGGACAAGCATAATACATTATATAAATACTAGGTCCATAGGCCTAATACTTGGAGATTGCTCATCACTGGGGCATGTCATAGAATACAGTGTAATGACATAGATTTGCACGTACATAGCAGGGAAATATAATTCAACCTCCTTCCTAAAAATAATAGTCTGCTCTGGACTACAAAGAGTGACACGTTCAGCCGAACGCACAATTGGAGGGGGGCTCCCCACCCTCCAGAACATTTACTACAAGCGTTGCAAGGGCAAGGCTAAGAGAATCATTAAAGACTCCAGTCACCCGAACAACTGCCTCTTTGAACTGCTGCCGTCAGGCAAGCGATACAGGAGTCTCAAGGCGAGCACAGAAAGACTCAGAAGAAGCTTCTATCCCCAGGCCATCAGGCTGCTAAACGAACAATGAATGAACACTACACAACAACAACCACCAAATGCACATAGCACACACACCCACACGCACACACTCACTTTAAACAAACACACTGTAGCACCCACTCCACACACTTATAGCACACACCCACTTTAAACAAACACACTGTAGCACCCACTCCCCACACTTTATATTTATGGATGAAGGATTGCACTACAACTCGTACACCTTACTGTAAATTGTACCTAAAATTGTACCTCATCCCATTTCTGCTTTGCACTAGATAGTACTGTACATTAGTACACTGCATAGTATTGTGTATTGTATATTATATGGTAACTCAGAACATTGTACATATGTCTATACCGAACACTGTGACCTCATTTTCTTCTTCTAAATTCATGCTATATTATGTTATTATGTTATTTGATACTATCTTGTCTAGCACAGTCTCTGGAGCGTAACAGTAAGAAGCATTTTGTATGAAAGTATTCTGTACTTCTGTATGACAACTATTAAAGAACTTGAACTTGGTACACTACTGACATTAAAGACCACTTATTAAATTAAATTAAAACAGACATAATCCTTTCACTACCACACTACATAAGGTTAACCTTTCACTACCACACTACAGAAGGTGTTGTGTTTACAGTGCCACAAGACGTGACTCATTGTCATAACAATGAGACCTGGATAACCCCCAATAACTCATCAACACCTGCAGCATTATCTACAAACTATAACTTCACTCACACACCTCGACCTTCCAGACGGGGTGGAGGCACTGCCCTCATGACATCTCCTTCATGGGCTACAAACGTAACACCACTCCCAGAACTGTCACTCTCCTCTCTCGAATACCATGCAGTATCTGTCTCTAATCCTTTCAATCTCACCATTGTTACACTCTACCGCCCTCCAGGTCCGCTCGATCACTTCACAGATGAGCTGGACATGCTTCTTAGCTCCTTACCGGAAGATGGTACCCCTCTCCTTCTACTGGGCGACTTCAACCTGCCTGACTCATCTCAGTCAGTCATAGTAATCTCTCTCCTACAATCGTTTGACCTGACTCCCACTCCCATGCCTCCCACCCACAAAGCAGGCAACTCCTTGGATCTCATATTTTCCCGTAACTCCAGCATCATTAACACCACGGTAACTCCCCTACATGTATCTGACCATTCCTTCATATCCTTCTCACTAACTCTCATGCTTAACCGAAAGGTCTTCACCCCAACTCAAACAGTCTCACTCAGACGCAACCTGCCCTCCCTATCCCCCTCCACCCTCTCCTCTGACATACTATCCGCTCTACCTTTGAGTGACACCTTCTCTGCTCTCTCCACAGAGATGGCAACCTCCACCCTCCTTTCAGCCCTTGCAACCTCCTTCGACAAGCTCTGTCCCCTCGTTGAGAAACCTGCCCGCCGTTCCCCACCCAGTCCATGGCTGACAGATCCAGTGAGAGAACAAAGACAGGTCCTGAGAGCAGCTGAAAGGAAGTATAGAAAGTCACGCCTCACTGCTGACATCGACACATATCACAACCTCTTGTTAACATTCTCCAAAACCATCACTAATGCCAAAGCTTCTTTCTTCCACCATAGGATCGAGGCCTCTGCCAAGAATCTTCGCAAACTGCATGCTACCATGTCCTCCCTCCTCACTCCCCCCCCACCCCCCCCTCCCTCATCTTTCTCTGCCGAAGACTTTGCGATCTTCTTTGAGGAAAAAGTGGAGAACATCCGCAGCTCCTTCTCCCAACCCCCACCCATTCCAAATGCTGAATCGAGAACCTCATCCTTCACTCTGTCATCTTTCTCTCCCATTACAGAAGCAGAGACCCTGACACTGGTAACGTCAAACCGTCCGACTACTTGCCAGCTGGACCAGCTACCCTCTCCACTCCTCCAGACCATAGCACCAGACATCCTCCCATTCCTAACTGCAACCATCAACTCCTCACTCAACTCGGGGGTGGTCCCCACCTCCCTAAAACAAGCCAGAGTCACGCCGCTCATAAAAAAACCAACCCTGAACCCTACTGTCATAGGCAACTACCGTCCTGTCTCTCTTCTCTCCTTCCTTTCTAAAACACTTGAACGTGCTGTATCCAACCAACTTACTACTTATCTCTTACAGAATGACCTCCTAGACCCTAATCAGTCAGGCTTCAGGACTGGTCACTCCACAGAGACAGCCCTCATTGCGGTCACAGAGGCACTTCACTTAGCAAAAGCGAAAGGCCTCTCCTCTGTCCTGATTCTCCTAGATCTATCTGCAGCCTTCGACACAGTCAACCACCAGATCCTCCTTGCGGCCCTCGCAGGAATGGGAGTGGCTGGCTCTGCGCTGACATGGCTGTCATCATACCTCAATGACCGCTCCTACCAAGTGTCATGGAGAGGGACCCTGTCGGCCACCCGCCCCCTGCGGACGGGTGTCCCCCAGGGCTCGGTTTTAGGACCCCTTCTCTTCTCCCTCTACACTAAATCACTGGGTAACATTATCACGTCTCATGGCTTCTCCTACCATTGTTATGCCGACGATACTCAACTCTTCCTCTCCTTCCCTCCCTCAGATATCCACGTCTCTGTGCGGATCTCGGCCTGTCTGTCCGACATCTCAGCCTGGATGACGTCCAACCACCTCAAACTGAACCTAAGCAAAACAGAATTGCTCCACCTGCCGGCCAAATCCTCCCCCCTAACCGACCTTTCAATCACAGTCGAGAATGCAGCTGTGACTGCGTCCCCGACCGCCAAGAACCTTGGTGTTGTCCTCGACGACCAGTTGAACTTCTCTGCTCACATCGCAGCGACGACCAGAACCTGCCGATTCCTCCTGAGCAACGTCAGAAGGATACGCCCCTTCCTGACAAAAGAAGCCACCCAACTCCTCGTCCAATCAACAGTCATCTCCCGCCTCGACTACTGCAATGCACTGCTCGCTGGCCTCCCGGCCACTGCCACTAAGCCTCTTCAACTCATTCAGAACGCAGCGGCCCGCCTGATCTCAAACCTACCGAAGTCGGCCCATGTCACCCCACTTCTTAGGGACCTGCACTGGCTCCCCATTGCTGCACGAATCCGCTTCAAGGCCCTCGACCTAGCATACCGTGCGGCAAAGGGAACCGCTCCCGCCTACCTCCGGTCAATGGTCTCTAACTACACACCCTCAAGACCCCTACGCTCTGCATCTTCTGGCCGCCTCAGACCTACTCCTATCCAAGCTCCGGGAGGGTCATCAAAGAGAAGTCGCCTATTCTCAGTCCTTGCCCCACAATGGTGGAATGAACTACCCACCCCAGTTAGGACAGCCGAATCACGTCCAATCTTTCGCCGTCGACTAAAGACGCACTTCTTCAACCATTATCTGAATTAAAAAAAAAAAAAAAAAAAAAATCTAACCCTAACTAACCGTACTGTCATGCACTTGTCCTAATAAACTAACCTACACTGTAGCACTCAACACTTTGATGAACATTGTTGCTCAGCTGATAGAGTTGTGCCCTTCCTGATGGCTTGTCGTACAGAACTTGTAAGTCGCTTTGGATAAAAGCGTCAGCTAAATGACTAAATGTAAATGTAAATGTAAAATAACAAAATAGCCTGACTAGAACGCAGCAAGGTGCTAATTGCCCCCAGAGAGAGAGGGGAGAGGGGCTCCTCCTGGATTACAATGCATTCTGGGTAGGGTTGTAGTTGTTTAACATTGTAAGTGTAAAAGGCCATTTTCTCTGATTAGGTTTTGTGATAATCACCATGATTCATAGGAAGTAGCTTGATAAGTATCCCACCAAAATGTTCAAGTGATGGCTTATTTTGAAGGTATGAATCTCTACTTTCATAATATGTAAAAGAAAAAAAATTGAAGATCGTTCAACAAGTCCCTAATCTCTACGGCTAGTCACATATTAAATGGCGGTTTGGGGTTCTTTGATCTCATTTTATGATGATATTTCTGCTATGTGGGTACTGGATAGATCACGATAGAGAGGAACAAGAGAGGTACTGATTAGGTCACCATAGAGAGGGATAAGAGATGTACTGGATAGAGCACCATAGAGAGGAACAAGAGAGGTACTGATTAGGTCACCATAGAGAGGGATAAGAGATGTACTGGATAGAGCACCATAGAGAGGAACAAGAGAGGTACTGGATAGAGCACCATAGAGAGGGATAAGAGATGTACTGGATAGAGCACCATAGAGAGGAACAAGATATGTACTGTACTGGATAGAGCACCATAGAGAGGAACAAGAGAGGTACTGGATAGAGCACCATAGAGAGGGACAAGAGAGGTACTGTACTGGATAGAGCACCATAGAGAGGGACAAGAGAGGTACTGGATAGAGCACCATAGAGAGGAACAAGAGAGGTACTGGATAGAGCACCATAGAGAGGGACAAGAGAGGTACTGGATAGAGCACCATAGAGAGGAACAAGAGAGGTACTGGATAGAGCACCATAGAGAGGGACAAGAGAGGTACTGGATAGAGCATCATAGAGAGGAACAAGAGAGGTACTGGATAAAGCACCATAGAGAGGGACAAGAGAGGTACTGGATAGAGCACCATAGAGAGGGACAAGAGAGGTACTGGATAGAGCACCATAGAGAGGGACAAGAGAGGTACTGGATAGAGCACCATAGAGAGGAACAAGAGAGGTACTGTACTGGATAGAGCACCATAGAGAGGGACAAGAGAGGTACTGGATAGAGCACCATAGAGAGGGACAAGAGAGGAACTGGATAGAGCACCATAGAGAGGAACAAGAGAGGTACTGTACTGGATAGAGCACCATAGAGAGGGACAAGAGAGGTACTGGATAGAGCACCATAGAGAGGAACAAGAGAGGTACTGTACTGGATAGAGCACCATAGCGAGGCGAAGGGAGAGAGATAGAAAGTGACCTGTGATTAAGGCGATTAGCCAGGTTTGAACCCATGCCATGAATACCCACCGCTACACACAGTCTATCATTGAGCCACCAGGAACTGAATTGATTGACATATGAAAGTGAAATGACCCTGCCCATCCCTGGAATGATAGCTGCTACTCAGGAGACCACCATCATCATCATCATACATGTTGCTATGGTGAACTCACCCTCAGGAGACCGTCCATCATCATGAAGAGTAAATCATCAGTGTGTAGGACAGTATGCAAAATGTGCAGGAAACCAAATAATATGTTATGTGTGAGAATACTCAATAAAGCTAACCTATCAGAGACTCAAAGTGGTGACATAATTTGGACTCTGCAGTAACATAAACGCTGAGGTGGATTCACAGACACATGGACCTCATTGTCATTGTTCCCGTTTAGTTTTACTGCCTTTGTGTCTCCTCTTCTCTTCTCTTCTCTTCTCTTCTCTTCTCTCCTCTCCTCTCCTCTCCTCTCCTCTCCTCTCCTCTCCTCTCCTCTCCTCTCCTCTCCTCTCCTCTCCTCTCCTCTCCTCTCCTCTCCTCTCCTCTCCTCTCCTCTCCTCTCCTCTCCTCTCCTCTCCTCTCCTCTCCTCTTCTCTTCTCTCCAGACAACATCTCACCTGTTAATCATGTTGCCTCTATCTGTAGATCAGTGGCCCTTGACCCATGGCATGATGTTGTGCTGGATAGAAATCCATGATAACACTAGACATAAATTGAGTAAGACTATGGAGATGTCTCTCAGTTTATCACTAGCATGAATCATAATGGGCCTCGTTCCATTAAAGGTCCCTTAACTTTTTTGTATGAGTAAAACTAAAACCACTATTGTTTGGTATTGTAATAAAGTTCTACAGACTAGTGCACCTCTCCACTATCCTGTACAAGATGTTTTGAGGTGGGTTCCGCCCATAGCCTGTTGGTGCCTCTTCTCTCCCCCCAAAGGATTTTATGTTTTGTTAACGTTCCAATTTTTTAAAGCCAAATTGCTACTAACCCTAAATGACCAGGATGTGGCAGAGAACGCACTGACGCTGGTGGCGTCGGGTGATCTGCAACGCTAAGATCGTTTTAGCTAGAGATTTGTCCTGTTTTTAATAAACTGCCGCTTAAAATAATTGTAAATCCCCTGCCTTATCAGAGAGCGACATGTACATTAGAAGGCTTTGTTCACTGGACCACAGCTGCATGAACCAGAGACGAAGCGAGGAGCGAGGAGTCCAGCTGCAGCAAAGCCTGGAGACCTGGGAGCAGAAGGTACGTCTACTGTGTACAACACAGACCTTTAAACACCAATGAACACACTAGATAAGACGACCATAAACCACAAACTCCTCAAAGACTGATTGGCCTCTGAGTTTTATGGGTTTGTGTTCGGGTTACTGAGTAAGGAGAACATGTAGCAACATGTAGAGACAATTTAGGTGTACACAAGCAACTCAGGAGTAAAGGCTCACAGGCAGATTGATTAAATGGTAACAGTCAACCTCTACCATTTCTCTCTCTCTGGACCTCACATCTGTCTGGATGGGATGCAGTGGAGAAACTCTAAAAAGAATAAATATAGCATATCCTTCATATTGGAAGAACTTCAGCGCTCGCGGGTTCGGGGCTGGAGAGCGTTAGACGTTAGACGTTGGGTCACATCAGCATGAACAGAGGGAACCGGCTCAGGTCAACTGGGCTCGATAACCCAGGGCTGGAGCTGGAGGAGACGGTCGGTGTCGAGGTGAGACGTTCTCTCTGTTTTACACCAATGAAGGACTCAAGTGACCGTCAGCTCAGTCGGTATAATTGAAAAGTCAGTGGTCAAGAAATCTTAGTCAAGCTGTCATTATGTCAAGCTGTCATTATGTCAAGATGTCATTATGTCAAGGTGTCATTATGTCAAGCTGTCATTATGTCAAGGTGTCATTATGTCAATCTGTCATGTCAAGCTGTCATTATGTCAAGCTGTCATTATGTCAAGATGTCATTATGTCAAGCTGTCATTATGTCAGGCTGTCATTATGTCAAGCTGTCATGTCAAGATGTCATTATGTCAAGCTGTCATGTCAAGGTGTCATGTCAATCTGTCCTTATGTCAATCTGTCCTTATGTCAAGCTGTCATGTCAAGCTGTCACATCTACAGTAGCCTCCACTGTATACATTAGGGTCAGACTATCACTTGCAGGTGTTATATGCGTCATCAAGTTTAATACTAGTTGGAACGACAACCCAATTTTTGGATTGTTTATTCAGTCATCTTTATTTATTTTTATCCTTATCAATTTTGAATATACTTTTATTAATCCCCTTGGAGAAACGTGTCCTTTGCATCTATCCTTTCATCCATCCACTGGATTGAAACTTTGTCTGATCCTCACTATATAAATGTACATGTAGCACTGGGGACCAACTCCACTACCCTGGTCAAGGGCAGGAGTACTGTGTATATACCTAGCATGCATGTCTTTATGGTGAGAATGTACCAATATATAGTCGTATATATATTCATATATATTCGTTCTCCTCTCCCAAGTCGACATATTGCACCTTTATATTCAGGGTGCACAGCATCGGTCGCAACAACACTGGTATTTTAGAGAAGGTTTGAAACCAATACATCATAGCATAGCGGCCTACAGTGGCTCAGGAGGTAGAGCAGGGCGTCTGGTAGTCTGAGGGTTCCCGGTTTGATTCCGGCTCCTCCCGGGCAGCTTCCTTGAGCAAGATTACTTTTTTTTACCGGTACTTGATTATGGTGACGTGTATATGAATGCCTGTTCTACCTTGTTGCTTATGCTGGATGCCACTTATCATGGTGCGATAAGAATCATTACTGGCTGTAGATCTCTCACTCATCTCTGCATTTTGTACAAGAAGGTAGGTTGGCTGTCCCTGCCTGCTCCTAGGCTTCATCATTGGTGCATATTCCTCTATAAAGCATTACTTGGACTGTTACCTCTATATCTCTGTACACACCTTACCGTTGCGTCAAACTCTTCCTACAGCTTGCGTTCTCAGGACTTTCTATCCACCTTAGTCCCACGAGTTCGCACTGAGTTTGGGAAGAGGGCTTTTGTGTACTCTGCTCCATTTACCTGGAATGGACTTCAAAAATCTCTTAAAGTCCGACTTTTATTACTTTTTTTACAGTTTTAAAACCCTAATTACTGACCTTTTAATGACCGATATGGGAGTGTGCAAATGCTTCTCAGGATAATTCCTACTGGTTACTGTACACGCTGCATTAATGTTTGATCCTTAGCCTAACCTGACCATCCCTCTCAATCAATCCCCTGTGTGTCTGGACAATACTACTACTACGTGTAGCACCACATGTATTGGGCCCCTTACCTGCTCCAATTCCCACACACACACACACACACACACACACACACACACACACACACACACACACACACACACACACACACACACACACACACACACACACACACACACACACACACACACACACACACACACACACACACACACACACACACACACACACACACAGGGACGTGCACAGGACTTTAGAGGGGCAGGTGCTCAAAGGCTGAAAAGGGCACTACACTTGTCTGTATATATTAAACGAGCGCACGCGAGCACGATTTTTAAGGGCCCTTTTCGGGCGGGGGCCCCCTTTTTATGCTTTTTGGGGGGTTTTGGTGATCAAATATTGAATATTGAACTATAATAAGCAGTGCAGGAGCTCACTTATCCTTGAAAGACACTTTTATCACTGACTTAAAAGGCCCATACATCTCCATAAATGTTCAGGGGGGAGGGAATAAGTGCTTACCCTACAGACCCCAAGAAGTGCTGTATATTCTGTATTGTTTAATATAAATGCTTTTTTTTATTCCAATCCCGATTTGTATTTGAGATTCCCAAATCCCATCGGACTTCACTTCTTCGTGTCCCTCAATGAGTGTAATCCCAGCATTCAACTGTATGCGCCACAGCGGTTTCTATCATCATCATCATCACCATCACCACCCACACTATGCATAAAATATATAGGTCCGCGGAGAGGCACGGTGCAAACTGCAATGGAATATGGGGCATCTCTCTCTCTTTACCTAATATTTTGATTCTATCCTGACATTTTTCAGTTGGAAGGGCAGTATATATGCGTAACGACAAAAAGAAAAAGAAAAATCTTCAAAAAGGGCACTTTTTTGATGAGGCTCAAAAAGGCAGGTGCTCAAGCACCCCTTGGCCTCTATGTGTGCACGTGCCTGCACACACACACACACACACACACACACACACACACACACACACAAAAGGAAGGGGGTAAACAGGAAGTGCCACATGGGTTTTAAAACAAGAGGAGGGCTTCTGATTGGACAACTGGTGCTTTGATTGATGGCTGGGATGACTGCCTGGTTTCCAATTGTCTTGATGAATGACATGAACCTGGATCAGAGTAGCAGGTAGAGTGAGTGAGAGAGAGACGGGGAGGAGACACAAAAGGACAAACATACAACAGCCACATGCTGGAACGTAACAGCCTACTATTTATATTATAAACATGATGCTGTATTTGTTTATCTTTTCACAACCTCCCAAAATCCACATGAGGACCAGCCCCCCAGGTTGAGAGGCACTGCATTAAAGGTGACATGCATTATAAATGTCATTTTTCAGTCTCTAGCATTGTATTATAGTAATAGGAGTTAGTATCAATGTGTTTTAGTGTCTAAATACCATATTGGCGGATTGCTCTGATTCAGCTCAGATAATTTCCTGCTCCAGTAAATTAGGCCATCCTGATTTGAAGGCCTGAATGACGTTACTCAGGCTCTGGGTAGCAGACAGTGATGTGATTGGCTCTGTGTTTGTAGCTAATGCCCGCCCACAATCTACCTAGACTGACTGTACACAGCGAGTGGAAACCACTTCCTCATACTCTGCATGCACTCTGGAGGGAGAGAGTGAGAGAGAGCATTCAGGAGCACTTGGGGGGGGGGGGGGGGGGAACCTGCCGCGCGGCACACGGGAGAGTGAAAAGAAAAAAGGGAAGAGAGGGGGAGGAAGGGAGGCCCCCCCCCCCACAAGCTGCCACACGGCACACCCGAGAGGGAGAGAAAAAAAGAAAGGAAAAGACGGCCTGTCTTTTCTCTCTCTCTCTCTCTCTCTCTCTCTCTCTCTCTCTCTCTCTCTCTCTCTCTCTCTCTCTCTCTCTCTCTCTCTCTCTCTCTCTCTCTCTCTTTCTCTCTCTCTGTCTACCAGTCGCAGACTGTGTGGACTGACTGTCACTCAAAGTGCTTATGGGCGGAGCCAGGCCATAACAGCCTGAAATCTTGAAGCTGAAAAATGATGGTTTTGAGTACTTGATTAGAAATATAAAACAATGCATTTTTTTGAAAAAGATGTCTTCAATAGACTCACAGGAATTGTGTAAAGTTGCCCAAATAGTGCTAGGAATAGCAACGCATGTCCCCTTTAAGACAGCATTATGATGCCGCACCCCCTCCCCTTCCCCCACCAGCCCGAGAGACCAGTGGTGAAGTCTCAGACCCCCAGGACCTCGGAGAGACCAGCAGTGAACCCTCAGACCTCCAGGACCTCAGTGTCCAGCGCTGCGAAGGCTGTAGCCCAGTGGGCCTCCTACGCCTCCAGCCGCTGGAAACGAGCTGCGCGCAGAGTGAGGAGGAAACTGACTGGTATAAACACACTAATATGTACCATGAATGCAGTGATTTACTTACCCGTAGATACCAGAGTTGTACCCTTCTCTTCCTGCTGACTTGTTGTACATAAGTTGTAAGTCGCTTTGGAAAAAAGCGTCAGCTAAATGTAAATGTAAATGTCTACACTCTGTTGTTATCAGTGATGCAGTGGTGGTCCCACAGGGTACCACGCCGTCCTACTAGCAGTTTTCTGAGCAGAAGTACGCGCAGTCGCGCACGAATGTGCACGCGCGCGCACACAAAAATGTGCTCCACTCATGTGCGCTAAGTACCCACCGTCTTATAACAATAGCGCAGGTCATCAGGTGTCTTCAACTACACTACCCGGCACTTATCTATCACCTAGACTTTGCATAATAATAGGATACCAATACTAACATAACAAAGAAAGAGAAGTGCAAAACCAAAATACAAGCCCTGTGGGGGTTTGCTTGATCTGTGGAACTCTCACTATGTGACAAATGGTCCCGACTGGAAGGATGAGACATTTCTTATAAGTTGTGCTTCAGAAGGAAACTGTCCTTCTATAAACTGTAAGTTACATTGTTAATTTAGTTTGTCTTTACTTGTCTAGTTTAAGTTAATTCAATTAAAGAAATTGTAACTACAATATTGTATCCACAATTACATTTAAAACATTGTTTGTTTTTCAACCATATCTGTTGACAATATAATTCCTTTATATATCGAAGGCTACACCCTGCTACCTTTTTCAGCTTCTTTATTTCAAGGCAATATTTACAAAAACTAAACTAAAACTAGTAATTTCCTATACAAACATGTTTCCTACTATTTATGCATAATAATCATCTGTTTTGTGCGACCACGAGGGAACATGTATGCGCATGCGCGGGTCGGAGCGCGTGTGCACGTGGCGTCCAGGCAGTTCTGATATTACGACTGCATCCCTGGTTGTTATACAATATCCTTTACACACTGATGACGTTCTTGCCTCCAGGCGAGATCCTGGACGGTAAGTACACAGGTCTGGCTGAGGATGAGGAGGAGGCAGAGGAGGGGAG
This sequence comes from Notolepis coatsorum, assembly GCF_963971535.1. NCBI lineage: Eukaryota > Metazoa > Chordata > Actinopteri > Aulopiformes > Paralepididae > Notolepis > Notolepis coatsorum. The sequence goes on along the minus strand of NC_140173.1, from coordinate 62,703,253 downwards.
GGACGTCACAGACCAAGCGGCGACGAAAAGACTGCAGCTCAATAAGAAACTGCTGGACCACTTCAGAGAGCTGGCGGCCAGCAACCAGGACACTGACAAGGTGAGCCCGCTGACGCAGAATGACTTCTATAATGCTGTCATGACGTCAGCTGGGTCATGTGAGAAGTCCACAACGCAACACTCACAGAGCCCTGCTATAATGTTAGCTAGCTGCCCTAACATTAGCTAGCTGCCCTAACATTAGCTAACTGCCCTAACGTTAGCTAGCTGCCCTAATGTTAGCTAGCTGCCATAATGTTAGCTAGCGGCCCTAACATTAGCTAGCTGCCCTAACATTAGCTAGCTGCCCTAATGTTAGCTAGCTGCCCAAACGTTAGCTAACTGCCCTAACGTTAGCTAACTGCCCTAACGTTAGCTAGCTGCCCTAATGTTAGCTAGCTGCCCTAATGTTAGCTAGCTGCCCTAACATTAGCTAGCTGGTGCGGTACTGACGTTAGACAGGATGATAATGGCTTGAAGGCATCCTCCTTACAGCTGGCTGTGTTGCATTGTGGGTCCTCATCATGTGACCCGCCTGACATCACGACTCCTCCAATCACACCCACTACTTTCCTCGGACGAACTAACCCCCATGCATCAGTAAGGACAGAGTTCCACTCAGAACTAACCCCCGTGCTCCAGTAAGGACACAGAGTTCCACTCAGAACTAACCCCCATGCTCCAGTAAGGACAGAGTTCCACTCAGAACTAACTAGGGGTGGGGGGGGGAATCGATACGTAGTAGTATCGCGATACTTTGCGTGGCGATACTGTATCGATACAGGGACACCAAGTATCAATATTTAATTATTCAAAAAAAATTAAATTTTAAATGTTGTATTAAGGAAGTTGCATTGTTAATTCCAATATCTGTAATAGTACAGTAGTCCACACACACATGTGCATTCAGTTAAGTTGGAATATGACTGTAATACAAACAGTTCAGTTTGTCGGGTACATGCAACACAGATTACAGTGTTTACATCTGTCTGCTTGAGAAAATACCATGTTCTGCAATAAAAATTATTGAAGTGAGATGAACAGACTGAACTTTATTTTATTAGATAAAACATGTTGACAAAAAATTATGTCCCGCAATACTCGGCGTATCGCGATATATTTAGTATCGCGATACTATCGTATCGTGAAGCAAGTATCGCGATAGTATCGTATCGTGAGGTCTCTGGCGATTCCCACCCCTATGCTCCAGTAAGGACAGAGTTCCATTCAGAACTAAACCCTGTGCTCCAGTAAAGACACAGAGTTCCACTCAGAACTAACCCCGTGCTCCAGTAAGGACACAGAGTTCCACTCAGAACTAACCCTGTGCTCCAGTAAGGACACAGAGTTCCACTCAGAACTAACCCCCGTGTTCCAGTAAAGACACAGAGTTCCACTCAGAACTAACCCCCGTGCTCCAGTAAAGACACAGAGTTCCACTCAGAACTAAACCCCGTGCTCCAGTAAGGACAGAGTTCCACTCAGAACTAACTAGGGGTGGGGGGGGGGAATCGATACGTAGTAGTATCGCGATACTTTGCATGGCGATACTGTATCGATACAGGGACGCCAAGTATCAATATTTAATTATTCAAAAATGTTAAAATTTAAAAATGTAAATGTTGTATAAGGAAGTTGCATTGTTCATTTCAATACCTGTAATAGTACAGTAGTCCACACACACATGTGCATTCAGTTAAGTTGGAATATGACTGTAATACAAACAGTTCAGTTTGTCAGGTACATGCAACACAGATTACAGTGTTTACATCTGTCTGCTTGAGAAAATACCATGTTCTGCAATAAAAATGATTGAAGTGAGATGAACAGACTGAACTTTATTTTATTAGATAAAACATGTTGACAAAAAAAATGTCCCGCAATACTCGGCGTATCGCGATATATTTAGTATCGCGATACTATTGTATTGTGACGCAAGTATCGCGATAGTATCGTATCGTGAGGTCTCTGGCGATTCCCACCCCTATGCTCCAGTAAGGACAGAGTTCCACTCAGAACTAAACCCTGTGCTCCAGTAAGGACAGAGTTCCACTCAGAACTAACCCCTGTGCTCCAGTAAGGACAGAGTTCCACTCAGAACTAACCCCCATGCTCCAGTAAGGACAGAGTTCCACTCAGAACTAACCCCCGTGCTCCAGTAAGGACATAGTTCCACTCAGAACTAACCCCCATGCTCCAGTAAGGACAGAGTTCCATTCAGAACTGTCAGGAATGGAGGTAGGTGAGTTCCAATGGGTGAAGGCAATCACAGAGACGGAGAGTGTTTACTCTTGAACAGGTTCGACTTTAATAGTAAGAACACAAGAGTAATTTCTAAGAGAGATAAATGCTAAATAGCACCGGCAGGAAATAAGGTAAATAGGAGCTTATTGGAGGTCCAGAGTTGAACCGTCCGCGTTTTCCCCGAACGCAATTAGTGAAGACCTGACAATGAACAAGCAGAAGACAGGTAGGTTACATAGTACCAACATACCACACACACCCCCGTGACAGCCAATCAGGAACCACCCCTAAGTGACAGCACTAATTGACAGGGAAAGGACAGGTGACAAGCCCAGTGACATATGCCAGGAATGTGGGTGGTCACCGACCTCAGTCGGTGTCCAGAACGTAACACAGAACTAACCCCCGTGCTCCAGTAAAGACAAAGTTCCACTCAGAACTAACCCCCGTGCTCCAGTAAAGACAGAGTTCCACAGAACTAACCCCCGTGCTCCAGTAAGGACAGAGTTCCACTCAGAACTAACCCCTGTGCTCCAGTAAGGACAGAGTTCCACTCAGAACTAACCCCCGTGCTCCAGTAAAGACAAAGTTCCACTCAGAACTAACCTCTGTGCTCCAGTAAGGACAGAGTTCCACTCAGAACTAACCCCTGTGATCCAGTAAAGACACAGAGTTCCACTCAGAACTAACCCCCGTGCTCCAGTAAGGACAGAGTTCCACTCAGAACTAACCCCCGTGCTCCAGTAAGGACAGAGTTCCACTCAGAACTAACCCTGTGCTCCAGGACAGAAGCCAACGTGTTGCCAGGTGAACAAGAGGACGTCCTTGTGGTTGTTTTGTGCACTTGGGGCTCTTCAGGAGTAAACAACTGCCTCTATTCACAGGGTTCAAAGAGACCCTGCTGGTCTCTGACAAGAACAAGTTACAGGTTGAAAAAGCCCTCAGCTCGGAACTAGGCAAAATCTGCATATGGCTTGCCGACAACAAACTATCATTACACATGGGCAAAACAGAGTCCATTCTCTTCGGTTCAAATAACAAACTCAGCAAGACCGACGGCTTCTCGGTTACAGTGGGTGACAATATTGTCACAAGGAAAGATGAAATTACCTACCTGGGTTCCATCCTAGAGGCTAATCTTTCCTGTGACAAAATGGCATCCAATGTAATAAAAAAAGTCAACCAACGAACTCGATTCTTGTACCGGATCTCCTCTCTGGTAAACAAGAATACCCTGAAGACTCTAGCAGGAGCACTCATTCAAGGGTACTACGACTATGCTTGCACCTCATGGTACCAAAGCACATCAAAGGCACTAAAAAACAAATTACAAACATCTCAAAACAAGCTGGTCAGACTACTGCTTGACCTGACTCCTAGAACCCACCTCACCCCTGTCCACTTTGACAACCTAGGATGGCTTAGAGTAGACGACAGAGTACAGCAACTTGCAATGGGCCTGGTCTACAAGATACACTACGCGACCCAAAGGTCAGTGAATATCACGATCACAACACCAGAGGGAGCTCCACAAATCATGTTAAACCCAGATTCGGCTCAAACAAGGGACTAAACACGTTTCGCAATTATGCCACATCAATGTGGAACGCCCTACCCAAATGTGAATCACTACCCACTTTCAAAAACACTCTCAAAAAACACCTACGGGAGACTGCAATTCGAAACTGGCCCCTACAAATGTCCTAACCTAGTTGTACAGTAAATGACCAAGTATGGCTTTGTCAGTATCCAATGTACAGTGTACAATGTGTGTGTGTCCCCTACCCAACCCCCCCCCCCCCCCCCCCCCCCCCCCCCCACCTCCAATGTACAACCCCCACCCACCCACCCAACCCCACCCCACCCACCCAACCTCCTCCAATGTACAGTTTCTACGTCAAATGTATATACACTCTTTTTCTGGACACTTTTGTATCACAAACAGTACTGTATTTGCAAATCTGATATGTCATAAATGTATAGATGTACAGGCACGTGCACACATAGAGGCCAAGGGGTGCCTCTATGTCTATGTGTGCACGTGCCTGTACATCTATACATACAGCACCTGCCTTTTTGAGCCTCATCAAAAAAGTGCCCTTTTTGATTTTTCTTTTTCTTTTTATACTGTTACGCATATAGACTGCCCTTCCAACTGAAAAATGTCAGGCTAGAATCAAAATATTAGGTAAAGAGAGAGAGATGCCCCATATTCCATTGCAGTTTGCACGGCCTCCTCAGCATGTCTCTCCGCGGACCTATATATTTTATGCATAGCGTGGGTGGTGATGATGATGATGATAGAAACCGCTGTTGAATGCTGGTATTACACTCATTGAGGGACACAAAGAAGTCAAGTCCGATGGGATTTGGGAATCTCAAATACAAATTGGGATTGGAATAAAAAATGCATTTATATTAAACAATACAGAATATACAGCACTTCTTGGGGTCTGTAGGGTAAGCACTTATTCCCTCCCCCCTGAACATTTATGGAGATGTATGGGCCTTTTAAGTCAGTGATAAAAGTGTCTTTCAAGGATAAGTGAGCTCCTGCACTGATTATTATAGTTCAATATTCAATATTTGATCACCAAAAACCCCCAAAAAGCATAAAAAGGGGTCCCCCCGCCCGAAAAAGGCCCTTAAAAATCGCAGCCTTTGAGCACCTGCTCCTCTAAAGTCCTGTGCACGTCCCTGTAGATGTAGCAGTACTGTCTATCTGTATGTCATGTATGTCATATATGTTATGATGAATTGAAAATGGGGGACCCTGATGTAAACAAGACGAAAGTCTTTCTCTGGTCTGCATCCCCTTAACAATTGTATGTATTGAGCTGTACTGTACAGTACCCATTCTGCAATCTGTTAATAAACTTTTCAATCAATCAATCAAAACCCATGTAGTGGAGGTTGTGCTTTGATGAGGATGAGGATGATGATATAAAAAAGTAATGTATGTGTGTGTGTCTGTATGTGTGTGTCTGTGTGTGTGCATGTCATGTGTGTGTGTGTGTGTGTGTGTGTGTGTGTGTGTGTGTGTGTGTGTGTGTGTGTGTGTGTGTGTGTGTGTGTGTGTGTGTGTGTGTGTGTGTGTGTGTGTGTGTGTGTGTGTGTGTGTGTGTGTGTGTGTGTGTGTGTGTGTGTGTGTGTGTGTGTGTGTGTGCGTACGTGCGTGCGTGCGTGATCCAGATCTGCTTCCTTAAACAAACAGGCGCACGCCGCCTCTCAAACAACAGAAGCCGCTCTCTGACACACAGATCTGTTTAACACAATGTGGCGAAACAGGAAGTGACTCCGTGACAGCAGAAACTGCTGAGACCGTCATTTGGACGGTTGGCTGGATTGGGGGTGGCCAGCTGGCTAGCTTTTCAATCAATCAAGCTGGCAGTTCGTAGTGCAGTAGCTGGCTGGATAGCTGTTGTATTGTGGGTTAAGGTAGCCAGCTGGCTGGCTGGCAGTTTGTGGTGCAGTAGCTGGCTGGATAGCTGGCTAATGTTGGCCAATATAGCTGTAACTGAATGATGCTAGCCTTATGTGGTCTTATGAGTTTCAGTTCATAGGAAAATACTTTGACTATAATGGTCAGAAGTAAATTAACTGTATATACTCTCTTTTAGAAACTCTGTCTCTTAAACAGTACTGTATATCTTGTATGTCATAAATGGCTGGATGTAACAGTACTGTTTATCTGTATGTCAAATGTTATGATGAATTGAAAATGGGGGACCCTGATGTAAACAAAACGAAAGTCTTTCTCTGGTCTGCCTCCCATTAACAATTGTGTGTATCGAGCCGTACTGTATTGTACCCATTCTGCAATCTGTTAATAAAATTTTCAATCAATCAATCAATCTGTTATGCTTAACATGCAGTACTATTAACTTTACTTAATTTCTAAGATTAGATAATTTAGTTATTTTTAAATGTCTGATCTAAAGATAAACAAAGGGTTTTAAAAGTGTTATATTTATCTTCTCTTATAGTACCAGAGAGAAGCTGAGGAGAATCTACCAGCAAAAAAAGCAACATTTTGTTAAAAAAAAAAATATATATATATATATATATATATATATATATATATATATATATATATATATATTTCTTTTTTTTATTTAACAAAATGTTGCTTTTATATATATATTTATCTTTATTTTTTATTTTTTTACATTTTAAGATTTAACATTTTTCCCTGTGGTATCGAAAATGGTATCGAATATCGATACTTTTCAAGGTATCGTATCGAAGTTCGAAATTCCAGTATTGTGACAACACTTGTCAGTTGCAATGTGACAGCTCTGTCTACACATCATTCCTATTCCCTTTTAATTGTACATATATCATTTTTGTTTTGATTGTATTGTTCCACTTTTGCTTTGGCAATGTAAACTCATGTTTTCTCATGCCCATTGAATTGAGTGTGTGTGTTGTCTGTGTATGCAGAGTGTGAAATAAATGAGTCACGCTGCCTGCATGCCCAACGTGAGAAGTTAGTCTCGTCATTCTTGTAATTGCTACACTACACCGTTACAATGATATATAAAATATCATATTATATTATATACCCATTCAATATGCACATGACAGAAAATATTATATGCCATATAATATGTTCTGTCATGTGCATATTGAATGGGTATTACTAATACTATTAATACTAATACTAGTCGAGAGTAGGTCAAATTTTGGCTGGTAGCTCTCGGCTAGGTGGTAAATTAAAAAGTAGATCTTGGTTCAAAAAAGGTTGGGCACCCCTGCGTTAGGTTAACACCTCAGATTGGTAGAGTGGGGGGGGGGGTTGGTGGAGGGGGGGGTTGGTGGAGAGAGGAGGGGGTTGGTGGAGAGGAGGGGGGGGGTTGGTAGAGAGAGGAGGGGGGGGGGGGGGGTTGGTGGAGAGAGGAGGGGGGGGTTGGTGGAGTGGGAGCATTTTTGGACGAGGCTCATTTGCATAGAAAGGGGACTACCCTTTGTGGATCCTGCCCTTAGTGGTCAGATGTCCCCAATAGTTCTGCAGCCGTTAGTCGTCCAGCCGCTGGCAGCGGTCCATGCCCACGGTGCCATGATTTATGTATTGATAATATAGCCCGCCGCAAAACATGAATATTATAATACTGTATTCCACACACAGTGGTTCACATCACACTTACTCTACAGGCACGTGCAAACACACACACACACTAGGGCTGAGCCCAAACGCTCGAACGTTCGGACCTTCGTTCCTTACGGTGGCATTAGAATTCTAAATCAAGATTCGAATTTTACATTTTTAATATTTTTTTTTAATTTATATATATATATATCTTTTTATGTGTCTATTCATTCTGTTTAAACCAATCAGGGTTTTCTTCACAGTTGCAGATAAAGATTGGGCTACACTAATATTATAGTATTAAAACTGATGAGTTATATTCATTAAAGAAAGTTGATTTAATAACAAAAAAAAATACTAATTTAATCAGATTAATCACTTTATTCAAATTGAGGATTTAGTTTGAGGATATTTATAAAATTAAATGTACTAATTTGCAAAACGCTGAACTGGAATCAAGAAAGCTCAGAGAAATCTAGTTTGTGCCGGTCGACCGATTCCACTCCGGCGTCGCTCCCTCCTCCATGCGGCGAGCAGAATGCGTTGGGGAGTGTGTGCGCGTCACCCCTCGACCTCGCAGACGATGTCCTAACACCGCTTTGATCTCTCTCTCTATCTCTCTCATACACATACACACACATGTAGTCGAGCAAAAAAAAATCTCCTTTTATTCTATATATTTATTTCTTCTTCTAATTACTAGCATGTGGTTATCTATCTATCTTTATGCCAGCACTGTAAGAAAAAAAGCTGCAAGAAAACGGTAAATGTCTGGCATCAATGGCATCAATGGTTGTCAAATTACAGTAAAATCAAATACATTTACAGATTACAACCTTTATTTAATGGTTAATATTTTGATAAAACGTAATTTACTGTATTTCTATGGCATTTACACTTAAAGTAGAAAAACAAAAGTAATCTGTAAAATAATACAGTGAATTTCCCGTGAAAAAACATTTCTTTTTTACAGTGTACCCCGTGTGTGCAACAGGGTTTTATACAAACACACACAAACACACTGTCATGACTATATCACAGAGAGAGAGACACCTCTGATTGGCAGATGTTTATATCAGGGTGTTTGGCATCACCAGCCGGTCCTATAGTGAAGAATGGGTAGAGTTTCTCAGTGAAGGTGTGTTCATGAGTGTAGATGTGAGTCATGTCTTCAGGGTCGTAGAAGGACAGCTTCCCCCCGTCATAGTCCAGCTGTACTCTGATCCTCTGGAGGCTCCTCTTCAC
>NC_140173.1:62394636-62689636 GCF_963971535.1 Notolepis coatsorum | reverse complement strand
ACAGGCAGAATTTATATGGAGCTAACATATACCTGCCCCTACACACATACAGCATAAAACCAAACAGAATATACCCATTTAGCTCAAATGGAAACATCAACACACAACTAAATTAAATCAACATAAATAAACCCATTTTGTGTATCTATCAGTCAAACTACATATTTAGGTTCATTCATTTATACACACACACACACACACACACACACACATACACACACACACACACACACACACACACACACACACACACACACACACACACACACACACACACACACACACACACACACACACACACACACACACACACACACACACGTATCTATACATTTATATAATGTATTATTCGTATATTATACTTCTATATAATATATAATTTAATAATTTCTATTTTATTATAATATAACTAAATCATACTATTTATACTACACCATATTGGTATACAGTATTATACAATATTTTAATATATTATTATTCTATGTTACGCTGCTATATACTATATTACTATACTCATACTAGCCTATACTGCAATGCTATGCTATGTTATCCTGCTAAACTGCAATATTATACGAGAGGAGAGGAGAGGACACTGATGTTGCATATGAGAGGAGAGGAGAGGAGAGGACACTGATGTTGTATATGAGAGGAGAGGAGAGGACACTGATGTTGTATATGAGAGGAGAGGAGAGGACACTGATGTTGTATATGAGAGGAGAGGAGAGGAGAGGAGAGGAGAGGAGAGGAGAGGAGAGGAGAGGAGAGGAGAGGAGAGGAGAGGAGAGGAGAGGAGAGGAGAGGAGAGGAGAGGAGAGGACACTGATGTTGTATATGAGAGGAGAGGAGAGGACACTGATGTTGTATATGAGAGGAGAGGAGAGGACACTGATGTTGTATATGAGAGGAGAGGAGAGGAGAGGAGAGGAGAGGAGAGGACACTGATGTTGTATATGAGAGGAGAGGAGAGGACACTGATGTTGTATATGAGAGGAGAGGAGAGGACACTGATGTTGTATATGAGAGGAGAGGAGAGGACACTGATGTTGTATATGAGAGGAGAGGAGAGGACACTGATGTTGTATATGAGAGGAGAGGAGAGGACACTGATGTTGTATATGAGAGGAGAGGAGAGGATACTGATGTTGTATAACATGAGAGGAGAGGAGAGGACACTGATGTTGTATATGAGAGAAGAGGAGAGGAGAGGAGAGGAGAGGAGAGGAGAGGAGAGGAGAGGAGAGGAGAGGACACTGATGTTGTATATGAGAGGAGAGGAGAGGAGAGGATACTGATGTTGTATATGAGAGGAGAGGAGAGGACACTGATGTTGTATATGAGAGGAGAGGAGAGGACACTGATGTTGTATATGAGAGAAGAGGAGAGGATACTAAGGTCGCTTTCACACAGGGGCTGTTTGGTCCGGACTTTCGGACCAGAATTCGATAGTCCGGTTTTTCGGGTTTGTGTGAATGCGTGTCGAACTCGGTTCGCGGACCAAACAGGCGAACTCTGGTCCGCCTGAAAACGTCGGTCTCGGTTCGCTTCATCGGACCAAACGCGAACCAAATATAGGAAGTGATTATTATTACCACTGCTCGCAGCACTCACTGCAAAACAAGCACACTGCATCTATCTCTCTATCTATCTATCTATATATCTAACTGTGCATCTTGGGAAGAAGGAAGAAAAAACGCGGCTTATTATTATTACCGAGGCGCACGGCATTGGATCAATGGATCAATGCCACGTCAATACTATTATTACCTTACCACTGCTCGCAGCATTCATTCACTGCAAAACAAGCACACTGCATCTATCTCTCTATCTATCTATCTATATATCTATATATCTGTGCATCTTGGGAAGAAGGAAGAAAAAACGCTGCTTATTATATTATTAATAAAACAGCTACTTGTGGGCACTCATAAAAACAACGTGGTGTACAAGTTGTTTAGCGAGAGGATGGTGGTAATGTGCTTCAATAGAACAATGGATCAATGCCATGTCAAAACTCGCCTGCGCTGATCTGGAGGGGTCGCAGTCCACACACAGACACACACGCGCGCACGCGCGCGCACACACAGGCTCGCAGCCACACACACATTTCCACTGTCCAATAGCCGAGCGCCCTTTTCGACCTTGTGACATTGTTCAGAAGGTTCGGTGCGCCTCACAGATTTCTATGTGAACGCAGGCGAACCAAATGAAGAATGCAACAATGTTGCAACTTCACCACCAGAACCGCACCGAGTCCACCAAAACTATATATGAAAGCGACCTAAGTATTGTATGTTTTCAGCTTTAATCGATTCCGGAGCAGATGAGAGCTTCATTGATAGAGAAGTGGCTCGCTCTTTGGGACTGGAGCTTAGACCGCTTGAGTTCCCTCTAGAGACCAAGGCTCTTACTGGCATGCCGTTAGCCCAAATCAAGTTTAGGACCGTCCCCGTCACGTTGCTATTATCCGGTAACCATCGGGAGGAGATTAGATTGTACGTCATCTCCTGTCCTCATACACCTTTAGTGTTAGGTTTTCCTTGGCTTAGAAAGCATCATCCCCAAATTGACTGGTCCTCGGGAACGTTTTTGTCTTGGAGCAGCCACTGCCACGCTAGCTGCCTACATTCCGCCCGCTCGTCGCTTCCGGATTCACCATCTGCTCCGTCGAAATGGCGAATCTGTCTAACGTCCCGGTGCATTATCATGATTTAGCAACGGTATTTTCTAAGGAAAGGGCTTTACCACCCCATCGTCCTAGTGCTGGGCGATATAACGATAACGATAATTATCGCGATATATTTTTATAATCTATATCGAAAAAAAAATATCGAAATATATATATATATATATATATATATTTATATATTTTTTTGTGGCCTGAAACAGGGCAGTTTTAAAACCAGAGACAGTGGACAGACTTGTCTTTCTTGCCTGCAACTTAACACTTTAACTGCCGGGAAACGCTTTACAGCATCATTCCCGGCCATGCTCAAGTTGCCGAAGGACGCTTTACAGCGTCTTTAATATCAATATTTCAAAAATCTGTGATCGGATTCATATTTCCCCTCCGCTGGCCTGAGATCCATCAGGAGGACCCACTGAGCTCTCTGGCGGTTCAGGAGCGCCATCTGGTGGCCGATCGGCGCAATCGCCAAACAGGAAGTGCTGTGGAGGTTGTGCTGGTCGGCCATATTACTTCCGGGCACTCGGTTTGGCTCACGGCACTCTGGCTCATCACAATATATAGCGATCCATTGCCAATAACTCGATAAACAACATGATTTGGACGTATATAGTATTATACAAGCTGGAAATGGTTCATCAGGATAAACATCCCATAATCGAAAACGGTCTACACCACGCTGATCGTCCAACGGCGCGAGGAAGCCACGGTAAGATTCAGCTTTATTTTCTAACGTCTTCTATACTAACTGATCTGATGAACATATGACCCACTCTGGATGAATCATCTAATGCTGCCCACGGAATTATAAACGATCCCCCGCCCATCCGGTCATCATCAGATCATACGTAGATCATTCTAAAAGTACGTCCAATTGAAATTTTTTATATCGCCCCGATTGCCATCAAACTGTATTTCATCATCAATATAATGCATTTGGGGCTATAGATCACGTTCTGGAGAAAGCTGCAGAAAGAGATGAAAACTTGGGAACAGAGATCCTTCCTAATGTACCAGAGGTGGAACAGTGCTACAGATTGGGGACCCGCTCCATTGGCAATAACGCTAAGCCCAGAGTGATATTGGTTATACTGCGCCAAGTCAGAATAAAAGAAATGATTATTCGTGAAACTCGCAGGATGAAAGGCAATCTGAAATACATGGAGGTACCAATACACTGCTTTGAAGATTATTGTCGTGATGTAGTGGAACTGCGTGCCAAGTTCAAGACGGTGATGTCTCAACTATACCTGGAGAAATACAGACCCCTACTAATATACCCTGCAATACTTCGCATTGTCGATAAACAAGGAGCAAGGGTTCTCCTCAACTCGCCTGAAGATGCAGCCAAATTCTTGTCTGAACAACACGCAGAATAGTGTATAAATGGCCTTTTAATCTCAGTTATGCAAGGTCACCATATAGTACAATCTTTAATAACCGAGGATTTGGGACAGAGAGACCTACGTGCTCAGAGTTTTTGAATGCTTTCCCCGACGTGTTTATATTATTGCGGACATATTGGATTCAAGATTGGAACACTCCAGAACATACTGGAACATTCAAACAATGTAAAAATGACATATTGGAATAATCTAGAACATCGAAGCATTCTTTGATATATGGAACATTCTGGAATATCAGCAATACGTGGTCATTCACTCTACCAGTAGCCCCTCGGGGGAATAATCAACAGCTATCTAGATGCAGAACCACAGAGCCATCATAGCCGGCCGGCAGAAAGATCACTCTACACAACGATCATCGCCCACCCCGGTCAGGGGAAATGCTGCCTATACGTATTTAAAAACTGTTTTTTATTAATGGGAAATAATTCCACTACTTCTCCAATTTATACTTTAGATGTTTAAGCATAGCAATGCTCTTTTAAGATCTAAGTTAATGTTCTCTTCCTTTTACTTGTTTTTTTCTTTTTCATCCGCTCTCTCTGATTTATTGAGGCTCTCTCTTCAGTTCAATACCTTCATATTATTCATGGGTTACTATAAATTACACAAGTTCATATAAAAAGTGATTAGGGCATGACAATTGAAGCTTATTTTTGGTCTTTATTTTTAGTTTTATCTCATTTAAATTTTTATTTATTTATTTTTTACGGGAAAGTGGCCAAGCCACAGTCGACATTCTACTTATGGTAGAATTTAGAGTGTTAGATCCTATGGTATACATAGGAATGTTAAGGATAATTGGATCATTCTGGGATATCCGGTGGTGCAAGGGAGGGAGTCATACGCAAAGGTTGTGTTCATGGAACACAATCCTGTACGACTCTCGGTGGGAGGGAAGGGTAGGGGATTTTTATTTGTATATATGTATGTTTTTAAGCTCGGCTCTCAACGGGACCTCACTAGTGGGATGTATACTGTATCTATTATTGCCTCGCACTCTAGAAGCATTACCAAAAATTACAATGCAACATGTATAGACTATGGCTAGTTTGAATATAATGATATGGAACACCGGGGGAATAAATAACCAACTCAAACGCAAAAGCGTGCTCACACTGATGAAAAAAGAACATGTGGACATTGCTCTGCTAAGCGAAACGCACATTCTAGGGAAAGACATAGATAAATTAGCGGACAACATATACCATAATATCAGTCACTCCTCTATTGGTACGAGAACTCGGGGTGTAGCAATAGTCGTCAAACGTAAGTTGAATATTGTACTAAAGGGAGTATGGTCTGATGTAGAAGGTCGGATAACTATAGCTAAGATTGAACATAAGAACAGGAAAATAGCGTTGATAGCGGTATACGCCCCAAATTTGTACGAAGAGGATTTCTTCACTACACTAACCAATGCAATGTTAGACATTCCCGATTACTCATTTATAATAGGAGCGGATTTTAATGCCATCTGGAACCCAAGGATGGACAAATCTTACCTCGCCTTTTCCAGCGAACAAAAGAATTCATCGAAGGCATTAAAGGATTGGTCGAAGATTACAGGTGTAATTGACTTATGGCGGTTACTTAATCCCACGACCCGAAAGTACTCTTGTCGATCTGCGAGACATAATACACTATCCAGAATAGATTATGTCTTTGCATCACAGAGACTATTTGATAATTATGAAGTGGAAATGATACCCAACGCACTATCAGATCACTGTTATTTACTCCTTAAAGGTACATTTGGTATACTATCCTCCCGAGCCCCAAGATGGCGATTTAACTCATTGCTGCTTAATAACAAGGAATTCATTACACAACTCAAAGAAGCTCTTATAGTATTCCAACGGAAGAATGCAAACTCGGTGCAAGACCCCAGAATAATATGGATGTCGGTAAAGGGAATGATCAAAGACTTCACGGATAGCTTTTCCTCCAAAATGCGCAAGAATCAATGCACAAAACTGGCTGAGCTGGAAACGCTTTACTCAACGTTATTTAATTCTTTGAAATACAACAACTCAACTCGACTAGAAAATCAAGTTAACGTAGATCAATGCCATATACAGACAACAATCGGAAATACAAATACGCAGCACAAGACAACAGCAGTACTCCCATGGTTCCAAACCCAGCCACCTATTAGCCATGCGATTAAGAATTAATGCAACATTTGCAGATATAACTACCATTAGAGCACAACAAGTACTTGTAACAGATCCTGTAAAAATAAACGATACATTCAAAGTATTCTACTCCGACTTATATAAATCAGAAATGACCTTCGATCAAAACAAAATGGACACATTTCTTAATCAAATTATTCTCCCTAAACTTTCAGAGGATGACGCTAAACAGTTAGAAACACCGATCACACTAGAGGAACTCAAGAAGGCCATAACCGCAATGAAAAGTGGTAAGGCTCCTATCAGAAATGTACCTTTCTTGTTGGGACATAATTGGCCCCTTATTACTAAATATGATCTTATACTCAGTCAAGGAGGGGAACTTCCATAAGAATGACAATATTGCACTCATAACAGTCCTCCTTAAAAAAGACAAAGACCCCAACGAGTGCGGTAGTTATAGACCTTTAAGCCTCCTCGGAACAGATATCAAACTGTACTCTAAGGTATTAGCCATCAGATTACAAAAGCATATGACGTCTTTAGTTCACCCGGACCAAACTGGCTTTATAGGAGGCCGCCTGATCACTGAGAACATAAGACGAATACTGCACGTACTTGATGCCGACAAGGAGGACACCATACCTAAGGCGATGCTGTCCCTGGATGCTATGAAGGCCTTTGACAGGCTGGAATGGTCGTATCTGTGGGCAGTGCTAGAAAGGATGGGGATAGGAAAAGGATTCATCGATATGATTAAAGTATTATACAAAGACCCATCGGCCATGATTACAACAGGCACAATCATCTCCCAAATATTTCCAGTATCACGCTCTGCCAGACAGGGTTGTCCTCTTAGTCCCGGACTGTTCAATCTATCATTAGAGCCTTTAGCACAATATATAAGACAATCCCAATCCATAGAACCAATCGTAATCAAGGGCACACAACAAAAAATGTGTTTATATGCGGACAATGTAATATTGTTCATGCAAAACCCCAACACCACATTGCCTCATCTGCTCAAGTTGATTGAGGACTTTGGTGATTTATCGGGATTTAAGATAAATTGGCCGAAGTCGGCTTTCCTTCCACTGAACACCCCTGCAAAAAAAGACACAACCCTCCCAGGACAGATACCGATGGTAAAACATTTCAGATGCTTGGGAGTGGAAATATTCCCTACCATAAGACAAACGGTGAAGCACAACTACACAAAAATCCAAAACAAAATCAAAGACGACCTTGATAGATGGGCAAAACTTAAAAACACAGTACAAGCACGGATATCAATAGTTAAGATGGATGTACTACCTAAAATCAACTTCTTCAGTTCAATGCTACCGTTACCCCCTCCAGAGGGTTACTGGAAAAGATTACACTCCTCCACATACAAATTTATTTGGAATAACAAACCACCACGTATAAAAAGATCCACCGCACAGAGAAATAAAGCAGATGGTGGCATGGCATTTCCAGATTTTTTCCTATATTTTAAGGCGTACACATTAAGTCCATTGACAACATGGTTTGACTCCCAAGCATTAGCATCCTGGAGAAAAATAGAAGAAAACATAGTAGCCCCACATAGACTGAAGGACATAGCATACACTAAACTACCAATCAAGCACTGTGAACGAAAATTTTGCCCCATAATTACTCATGCGATCCGGATATGGCGTGAATCACAAAAAAAAAATCCTAACCCACAAAAATGGCACAATCATACTCCCTTATTCAATAACAATGCACTCTTAATTGGAAAACGACCTATAATATTCCCTATATGGGAAGAGCAAGGCATACACTCATTAGGGGATGTTTTTAACAAACAGGGTTTTTGTAGTGATAAAGAAATACGCAAAATCTTTTATCTCACCAAGTCCACATGGCTTTTTCACAAACAGTTAGAGCTTTGTTTGAAATCTCACGGTGTTCCATTAGACAGACCAATTGAACACCACAGATACCACAAATTCTTCTACGCAAGAGAGACATCGAGAGGTTTTGTTTCAGAATTTTATCATCAATTACTAACGTCCTCGTATGAAACCCTCCAACTTGACTCTGTCTGGAGGAGGGATATACCAGACCTGGAAAATGACTTTGATTGGCAAGGAGCCTGGGCAAATGTCCGACTTACATCAAGGAACCCGGATCATCAACAAATCAATCTTAACTATATTCACAGGACATACTTGACTCCTATAAGACTGTGCCGAATGGGGCTTAAACAAGATTCCAAATGCACCCAATGTGCAAATGGGGACGAAGGGACATTTATGCACATGTATTGGGACTGCTCACCAGTTAAGGCATTCTGGAAAGATGTGACCCAACAAATATCAAAACTCGTATCTTGGAATATACCTGTACACCCCTCGGTATTACTATTGAATGATGTTTTTGAGTTTGCAGTGAATCCACAGCTAAAGAGATTGGTTTTATCGGGTATCACAGTAGCCAAAAAGCTGATCGCATCACGCTGGTTTCAACCGGAAAAAATGTGCCGTAAAGTTTGGTTTCTTACATATCTCGATGTAATTTACCATGAAATATCTACAGCAAGAATTCTGGGTCTCAATGAATCCAAAATGTCAATGTGGTTAGAAGTGGTGGAGAGAATAAAAGCTAGCTTATAATGGTAGTGTCTGGTTAGGTGCGAGGGATAGTGGAGGTACTTCTCAAGGTGGGGTCCGGGAGGGGGGGGTTCGAGCTGAGCATATGTGTGTAGGGTTTTTTAGATAACAGGTATTAGGGGTATATCTTATATAAGACAACTAACTAAAATGTGATCTCATTGGATGTGCCCTGACAATTAATGCTTGTATATCTTATTGTGTGTTGTCATGTTTGTTTATATGTTTGTTTAAAAAATAATAAAAAAAATAAAATACAAGAAAGAGATGAAAACATACTTATACATTAGACCATACTTTACTATGAATATATGAATGAAAAAGTTTAACGTTGCTACACAATGAACAATACATATAGGACTTTGAATGGGCCCTAATAATGGCAATGTAGCAATAGAATTTAAAAAGTTATAGCCATGCAAAGAAGGGGTACTTCTCCATAGACAAATAGAGCCGGCAACCTATGGTATATAATGAATTTAGCCTTAGGCAATCAAAGTGTTAAAGTAATGGCTTTGCTTGTCCAAATGACAATACTGACTAAATTGAGATAAATTTTTCTCTTTTATTTTGTTTGCTTTCTAATTTAAAATACAGTTTGAAACCGTCTGTACACAGTATGCTATGTGTGCTAGCAGAGCTAGTCTCCAGTCATGAGTCACGGTGCACATGTGCGGTGGTTTGTCCACCAAAAAAGCGCCAAAAGATAGAAAAGAAACTAGCAGAGCCAGAACTGTTCAACTCCCCTGGAGCCACAGCCAGCAGAGAAGCCGGTTTACTTTCGCTTTCAAACCAGCGATATCATTTTTGGCCATATCGCCCAGCCCTACGATCATCCTTACGATAGTGCTGAACTGTTGCCCGGAGCACCTCTGCCAAGTAGTCGCTTGTTTAATGTCTCTCTCTAAAAATGTGCGGCAATGGAGAAATATATCCAAAAGTCACTATGGGAGGCTTGATTCATCCTTCGTCGTCCCCCGTGGGGGCGGGGTTCTTTTTTGACGGTAAGAACGACGGGACGCTGAGACCGTGCATTGATTATAGAGGCCTCAATAACATTACTGTGAAGAATACGTATCCACTACCTCTCATCAGTTCTGCCTTAGGTCCTCTACACAGTGCTACTGTGTTTTCCAAACTGGATTTGCGTAACGCATACCACCTCGTTCGCATTCGGAAGGATGATGAATGGAAAACGGCGTTCAATACCCCTATCGGTCATTTTTTATATCTAGTCATGCCTTTTGGTCTCACCAACGCTCCAGCGGTATTCCAAAATCTTGTTAATGACGTTCTCAGAAACATGAATGGACATTTCGTTTTTGTTTACCTTGACGACAATTTGATTTTTTCCAAGGACCTTGAGTCTCACCAACAGCCTGTCCGCCTAGTTCTGCAACGGTTGTTGGAGAACAAGCTGTTCATAAAAGCCGAGAAATGCGAATTCCATGTCTCCTCTGTATCTTTCCTGGGATACATCATCTCCGAAGGGCAGGTACAGATGGATCCGGCCAAGGTCTCAGCGGTTACCCAGTGGCCTCAACCCTCCTCCATGAAGGAGCTACAGCGCTTTCTGGGCTTCGCCAACTTCTACCGGCGCTTCATCCAGAATTACAGCCGCGTAGCCACACCTCTCTGTGCCCTGACCTCCACTAATTCCATGTTTCGCTGGTCCCCTAAGGCGGATACGGCTTTTCGTGATCTCAAGCGCCGCTTCGTCTCCGCGCTCTTCCTGACCCAGCCAGACCCCGACCTACAGTTCATTGTTGAGGTTGACGCTTCTGACACAGGGACAGGGGCGGTTCTGTCCCAACTGTCGCTTATGGACAACAAGCTCCATCTGTGTGCCTTCCTGTCTCGACGTCTATCTCCAGCAGAGCGCAATTATGACGTTGGCAACCGAGAGCTGCTGGCTGTGAAGCTGGCGCTAGAGGAGTGGCGCCACTGGTTGGAAGGAGCCACTCATCCTTTTATAGTTTGGACCGACCATAAGAACTTAGAATATCTCCAGTCTGCCCAAGCGTCTCAACTCATGTCAAGCCTGGTGGGCGTTTATTTTTGGTAGATTCAACTTCACACTTATCGCCCCGGTTTCCAGAATGTCAAGCCTGATGCCCTGTCTCGTCTCTTTTCTACGGAGGAGGCCAGTTCCGATCCAGATCCCATTATGCCCTCCTCGTGCTTCATTTCGGCTCTCACCTGGGACATCGAGCGCACAGTCAGAGCTGCCCAACGTGCCCAACCCGACCCCGGCAAAGGTCCACCTAATCGCCTAATTCGTCCCGGACACTGTTCGCTCTGCCTTGCTCCAATGGGCACATTCCTCCAAGCTCACCTGCCATACCGGCATCAACCGCACGTTGATTTTCCGACGCCAACGCTTTTGATGGGCCACCATGGAGGCGGACACACGGTCCTTCGTCGTGCTGGCTCGTCCCACATGCGCACAGAGCAAGACGACCCACTCAGCGCCTTCAGGCCTTCTCCATCCGTTGCCCTGTTCCACGCCGGTGGTCACACATGGTCGATTGACTTCGTCACAGGGCTCCCTACATCTGATGGAAACACCACAGTTCTCACAGTGGTCGACCGATTCTCCAAATCGGCTCATTTTATCCCCCTGCTAAAGCTTCCTTCTGCTAAGGAGACGGCACAACTCATGTTGCAGCATGTGTTCCGACTTCATGGTCTCCCTCAGGATGTTGTCTCAGACCGAGGTCCTCAGTTTTCGTCCCAGTTTTGGGGAAGTTTTGCTAATTAATTGGACCTTCAGCCAGCCTGTCTTCAGGATTCCACCCACAGTCGAACGGTCAGACGGAGCGTGCAAACCAGGACATGGAGACCACCTTGCGTTGCCTGGTCGCCTCTAACCCCACCACCTGGAGCCAACAGCTGGTCTGGGTGGAGTATGCCCACAACACTCTCCAAAATTCCTCCACCGGCCTCTCGCCTTTTTTTTCTTTCTTTTTTTCTGTTTCTGATTTCTCTGATTTTCTCCCCGTCCCAATTAGTTGTTGTGCCAATTCCCCCCCCTACCCTACCTGGCTGCTGTATGCATGTTCTCCTACGAGTCGGTACAAGGGCGTCCCGAGTCGATCGCACGCTTTCTCCAAGACATGCGCCGACAGCCAGTGATGTTTTTTCACTTGGCAGCGAGGACTCTCATTGGTGAAGTGTAACGCGTGGGAGGGCACGCTATCTCCACCAAGTCCTGCCCCCGCTGAGCAAGCGCCGAGACCTGACCTGTAGGCGTCGCTGTCCACAACGCCAGATTCCCACCCGCCAGCTTCCCCACCCCCTAATATTGCCAATTGTATTAGTGTGAACGGCCAGCCAAGCTGGTGGCAACGCCGAGAGCAGGGTTCAAACCCAGCATCTCCTGCATTGGTGACAAGCGCAATCTCCGCTATGCCACCTGACCGCCCTGCCTCTCGCCTTTTCAATGTGCCCTTGGGTATAAGCCTCCGCTGTTTCCGGATCAGGACGCAGGAGTTTGTGCGTCGCTGTGTCCGGGCGTGGAAGAGGGCCCGGTCCAGTCTTCTCCGCTATGTTACTCGCTACCAGCGCCAGGCGGATCGTCACCGTACACCAGCGCCTGCTATCGTTCCTGTCAAGAGGTTTGGTTGTCAACTCGGGATCTCCCTCTCAAGGCAGAGTGCCGCAAGTTGGCCCCTAAATTCATCTGTCCATTCAGGATCAACCGGATCCTGTCTCCTCCTTCTCCCACTCCACCCCCCCCCCCACCCCCCCACCCCCGGATTATCGAGAACGACCCCGCCTGGACTATCCGGCGGCTGCTGGACGTACGCCGCCAGGGCAGAGGGTTTCAGTACCTCGTGGACTGGGAGGGCTACGGCCCCGAGGAGCGCAGCTGGATTTCACGACGGTGGATCCTGGATCCATCCATCGTGACCAGCTTCCACGAGCAGCATCCTGATCGTCCTGGAGGGGGGGGGCGGTACTGTCATGGGTCTACCTTGTCAGTGCTCCTGCCTCTCTCTGTTCACTCTACAACTCTCATTATCGTTAACTAGTTACCGCTGGTTGTCATTAGAGACAGCTGATCTACGGTCTGGAGGCAGAGTGCCTCTGGGTATATAAACCCACCCCAGACGTAGAGAGGCTGTCAGATTGTAAACTCTCGTACCACGTTAATCACGTTACTATGTTCATGTTATATGCTCTGTTGCTAAGTTGTTCATCTCTATTCTCATCCTCTCGCATAGCCTGCTGGTTAAGACCTGGAGACACTGACCTGCCGGTTAAGGACCTGGAGACACTGACCTGCCGGTTAAGACCTGGAGACACTGACCTGCTGGTTAAGACCTGGAGACACTGACCTGCCGGTTAAGACCTGGAGACACTGACCTGCTGGTTAAGACCTGGAGACACTGACCTGCCGGTTAAGACCTGGAGACACTGACCTGCCGGTTAAGACCTGGAGACACTGACCTGCCGGTTAAGACCTGGAGACACTGACCTGCCGGTTAAGACCTGGAGACACTGACCTGCTGGTTAAGACCTGGAGACACTGACCTGCTGGTTAAGACCTGGAGACACTGACCTGCTGGTTAAGGACCTGGAGACACTGACCGTGTTCACAACCTTATCCTAATCTCTATTCTCATCCTCTCTCCTAGCCTGCTGGTTAAGACCAGGAGACACTGACCTGCGGGCTAAGCCCTGAAGACACTGGCCTGGTTCACAAAGTACTGCTCTGACCTACACTTGGCTGACGACAACTGCTCCTGCTATAACCCCGTCTGTCTGACTTCTATGCCCCTGTGTATATATCCTGGACATTACGAGAACCTCCTCTGTGTACCGACCCATGCCTGGACTTAGACTATTCTATTAAATATACCCATGTTGGGTTTTGCTCAGTTCTGCCTGCCGTGTCTCCTTGCCTGCACATTGGGTTCAACGCACAACCGTGATAGATGTTGTATATGAGAGGAGAGAATACTGATGTTGTATATGAGAGTGTGTGTGTGTGTCTTTGTTCACGTTTGTTTATTATTTGTCACAATAAAATACATGTACTATACAGTGAAATGCTTGATACTGTGTGTGTGTGTGTGCGTGTGTGTGTGTGTGTGTGTGTGTGTGTGTGTGTGTGTGTGTGTGTGTGTGTGTGTGTGTGTGTGTGTGTGTGTGTGTGTGTGTGTGTGTGTGTGTGTGTGTGTGTGTGTGTGTGTGTGTGTGTGTGTGTGTGTGTGTGTGTGTGTGTGTGTGAGCAGATCGTAGTGAGGCAGCCAGGACTCTGCTCGAGCTGGGGGCGGATGCTGGGGTGAAGGACTCTGATGGACAGCTGTGTATCACAGCCATGATTGGTCGGATGACCGCGGTGGTGAGTGAGGGACCCGCCCACGGTCTGATGCTTAGGGCTTTGATCACACTGTATAAAACCACTCCCCCTTTTAGAGTCTATGGTAACTATTGTAACTATGGTAACTATATGGTAACTCTATGGTAACTTTATGGTAACTATATGGTAACTCTATGGTAACTATATGGTAACTATATGGTAACTATGGTAACTATATGGAAACTGTGGTAACTATATGGTAACTATATGGTAACTGTGGTAACTATGGTAACTATGTTAACGCTATGATAACTATATGGTAACTATGGTAACTATATGGAAACTGTGGTAACTATATGGAAACTATATGGTAACGCTATGGTAACTATATGGTAACTATGTGGTAACTATGGTAACTCTATGGTAACTATGGTAATGCTATGACAACTATATGGTAACGCTATGGTAACTATATGGTAACTATGGTAACTCTATGGTAACTCTATGGTAACTATGGTAATGCTATGACAACTCTATGGTAACTCTATGGTAACTCTATGGTAACTGTGGTAACTCTATGGTAACTGTGGTAACTCTATGGTAAGTCTATGGTAACTATGGTAACTATATGGAAACGGTGGTAACTATATGGAAACTATATGGTAACTATGGTAACTCCATGGTAACTCTATGGTAACTCTATGGTAACTATGGTAACTATGGTAACTATGGTAATGATATGACAACTCTATGGTAACTCTATGGTAACTATGGTAACTATGGTAACTCTATGGTAACTATGGTAACTCTATGGTAACTATGGTAACTCTATGTAACTATGGTAACTCTATGGTAACTCTATGGTAACTATGGTAACGCTGTGGTAACTATGGTAACTCGGATGTGGAATAGGATGGAATAGACAGTTTGATCTGTGGTACTGCTGTAAATGTGTGATGTCTGTAATGTCTGTAATGTCTGTAATGTCTGTGATGTCTGTGATGTCTGTAATGTATGTACTGTCTGTGATGTCTGTGATGTCTGTAATGTATGTGATGTCTGTGTTGTCTGTGATGTCTGTGATGTCTGTACTGTCTGTGATGTCTGTACTGTCTGTAATAATGTCTGTAATGTCTGTAATGTCTGTAATGTCTGTGATGTCTGTGATGTCTGTAATGTCTGTAATGTCTGTGATGTCTGTGATGTCTGTGATGTATGTGATGTCTGTGATGTATGTGATGTCTGTACTGTCTGTAATGTCTGTGATGTCTGTAATGTCTGTAATGTCTGTACTGTCTGTGTTGTCTGTGATGTCTGTGTTGTCTGTGATGTCTGTGATGTCTGTACTGTCTGTGATGTCTAATGTCTGTGATGTCTGTAATGTCTGTAGCTACTGTCTGTGATGTCTGTAATGTCTGCAATGTATGTAATGTCTGTAATGTCTGTACTGTCTGTGTTGTCTGTGATGTCTGTGTTGTCTGTGATGTCTGTGATGTCTGTACTGTCTGTAATGTCTGTGATGTCTGTGATGTCTGTAATGTCTGTAATGTCTGTAATGTCTGTAATGTCTGTGATGTCTGTACTGTCTGTACTGTCTGTGATGTCTGTACTGTCTGTGATGTCTGTAATGTCTGCAATGTCTGTAATGTCTGTAATATCTGTACTGTCTGTGTTGTCTGTGATGTCTGTGTTGTCTGTGATGTCTGTGATGTCTGTACTGTCTGTAATGTCTGTGATGTCTGTGATGTCTGTAATGTCTGTAATGTCTGTAATGTCTGTGATGTCTGTACTGTCTGTACTGTCTGTGATGTCTGTACTGTCTGTGATGTCTGTAATGTCTGTAATGTCTGTAATGTCTGTGATGTATGTAATGTCTGTACTGTCTGTGATGTCTGTACTGTCTGTGATGTCTGTAATGTCTGTAATGTCTGTAATGTCTGTAATGTCTGTAATGTCTGTACTGTATGTAATGTCTGTACTGTATGTACTATCTGTAATGTCTGTAATGTCTGTAATGTCTGTACTGTATGTAATGTCTGTTTCAAGTTCAAGTTCAAGTTTCAAGTTTCTTTATTAGTTGACATGCAAAGATACAGAATACCTTCACATGGAATGCTTTTTTCTGTTATGCTCCTATGAGGATCATAGGACGCTTGGATCATACACATACAGCTCATTACAGTAATATTCCACAATTATTACATTTTAGATAGTAATAATGGTACAGAGCCTTGAGACAAACATATGCATATTCACCACCGCAAACAGACTGGCAGCCGTCATAGGCAGCGCCATTTACGGAAGGAGGGGGAAGTGGGTTGGGGTTGTTACAGGGCTGTAGGGGGGGGGGGGAGTGGGAGGGGGGGGGGGAGGTGGGGGGGAGTGCACAAGCCAAGTCCTGGGTGGGGGAGGTCTCCCTCACACGAGGCAGCCGACAGTGCAGCGCCAATGCAGAGGAAGGGGGGGGGGGGGGGGGGACTAGGGATTGGGGTTGTGGGACGCCGCTCGCCACTCTTATCTCCCAGAGAGCCTTCGACTCCAGAGCTCTCGGTTCGACCTTGGTCCAAGAATTTGTTTTGGCTGACTGACTGGCACAATTTATCCCAGCCACGTCCCTTTAAATTTGATTTGAATAGAGTGGAATATAACTCTATTGATTTGAGTGGAGTGAGTTTTAACAACTCCGTCCAAATGACTGAATGCATTATTAGTCCAAGTGTCCAAGTGTCTTATCAGTTCATTTTGGTAGATCCTGTGCGCGGTAAACAGATCCAAAATCTTCTTATTGCAGTCCAAAAGCTTCGATAATCCAAATAATACCACGTCTTCAAGTTTGTAGCCCAATTATGATGTCCCAATAGGCAGAGAGGGTTAGCCTTATCCTGCTTCTTGAAGAAAATATGCAATCCACTGATTAGATCCATTTAGAGTTGATTTGAGTATAGTCCGGCCACCGGCACGAAGCAGGGCATAGCAGCGTCAGGCTCCATGGTGCAGTAGAGGCGGCGGTAGGAACGGCCTTGAAGGCCTTGGGAGAGAGGAAAGAAATGCGACTTGTCTCTGCATTCTGTCTGTACTGTCTGTAATGTCTGTAATGTATGTAATGTCTGTAATGTATGTCATGTCTGTAATGTCTGTAATGATGTCTGTAATGTCTGTAATGTCTGTAATGTCTGTAATGTCTGTAATGATGTCTGTAATGCCTGTACTGTCTATAATGTCTGTAATGTCTGTGATGTCTGTGATGTCTGTTGGTCTCGTCAGGCCCATCTGGCACTGAGCCAGTTCCATGAGACGGACCGTATAACCAGACAGCAGTTCTACTCTCTCCACCTCCTGGAGCCAGAACCAGACGTTCGGGTCACGGCAGCACCGGGCCAGGGTGCCCAAGGTAACCCCACCCGCTCCAGAACCAACAGAACCACTGCATGAGTCCACACTAGAGGCTTTAGTAACTACTAGCTATAGTGTGTAATTAATCAGCTATTAAAATGGAGTGCACCACGATTACTTAGCATATAACCTAACTAGTTTGACTGTAAGTCATAATTAAATTAAGGCAAGTAGCCAATCAACGATCAAAGATAGTGTTCCATCGTCATGGTTACGGTGCACATTAGCTTTTTCTCATAGTAAGTTAGATCAATATTGAAATATCATATGAATAAATTAGGTCTCTACTGGATTACTGTGTTGCAAAATGGCATGTAATTACCCAGTAACGAAGGAATGATTCTGTGTGGCAGAAAAGGTGCTGTTATACCATTAGGAAGTATCATTCTGTGACATTGTATGTGCATGTATAACTATTTAGATGTTAGTTATGTTGTAACTGATCTCCTACCCTATAGGAAATGTGTAACTATTTAGTTGTTACTTAGTTATTTATGTTGTAACTAGGGATGTTCGATATTGGCTTTTTTACCTATACCGATATTCAGGGCCGCCTCAGGGGGTGTGCAAGCAGTGCGGTCGCACAGGGCCTCGCGGGAAGGGGGGCCTCGCAAAATAAAAAAAAATAAAAAATAAAAAAAAAATATTTTTTATTTATAATTTTTTTTATTTAATTTTTTTCTTTTTTTCTTTTTTTTGCGAGGCCCCCCTTCCCGCGAGGCCCTTTTTCATCACAGACCTAAAATCTAGTTTTGCTTATATGCTTATATATTTCACATTAGACACGTTTGTAGAATGTGTCTGACTTGTTCCTGGGTCTGCAGACATACTCACTATTGGAGCTCAGCCTCTGGGGTTCTGCAGCAGACATACTATTGGTTTCAACGAAGGGAGTGGTTTTACTTACATCATGTGTAGTACGCCGGCGTGAGTCAGCTGCGTTTGACTATTTCGCGCGTGCAGCTTTTGACTATTATGCTTAGTTATGCCAGCCAAGACGAAGAAAGAGGTCGGTCATTATCAGTCGGTCGGTCACCAAGGAACGTTGACGAAAGGCCTCTCGCTGGCGGGACAAATGGCCGGAGCCTTGTCATGGTATAGCCATGATGATGTCGGCTAGTAGCTAGCTTAGCTAAAGGCTAACTAGCGTTAGCTAACCTAGAGACAACGCATACAGCCAAGATGAAGAGGATGGTCGTTTGGCAGATGAACTTCGTCAACTCCACGCGGTTGTCTCCATCCTCTTGGACGTTTGGTGAGTGTTTAACCTATTCTATTAACTCTATTCTATTCCCGCCGTGGACATCTCTCTCTCTCTCTCTCTCTCTCTGGAGCTAAACTGGCCGACTAGCTGTTGTAGTACTACTAGTAGCTAACGGTGTGTGGCCTGGTGTCAGCACCTGTATGTAGCCGCATAGCTTGCTTCTGCGTTAGCTAATGGTTAGCGATAGCCTGGTTGAGCTAACTGTTAGCCAGTTAGCTGTTTAGCTACGACGTTAGCTGCCGGCTGCGCTCGGCTGGGAACGTTCGTTTGATGCTATCAGTTAGCCTTGAGTTAGCTGTTAGCTTGTGCTACGACCATTGACATTAGCCGTGAGAATAGCAGGGGGTTATTTTTGTCCCGCCAGCGAGAGGCCTTTCGTCAACGTGGAGACCTGTGTTGCGGCCTTTCGCCCTGCGTTCCTTGGTGCAGGTAAGATTAATGAAAATCATGACATTACCCCACTCTTCCTTCCTTCCCCTCCCGAATGTTTTGTTAATAACGATGTTTTTTTCCAGGCAAAACATATGTTACTTCACAACATTTGGAGATACGACATGTGCTGTGTGTGAATTCATTGTCTTGGTCGTTTGTGTAGCTTGGGTAGCGTTGGGCCGTTGGCCAAAGCTGTGTGTGGCCTGGTGTCAGTAGCCTACCTGGCTAGCCTTTAGCTGTCGGCCATTGGCTCCTTGCTGCTTTGTTTTCTCTGGTATAGACCCTCTTCTCTTTGGATTTAAGTGTTGATCTTTGTCCTTTTGGATCTATGTATATTCATGTTGCCTTTGTGAAGTTATCTTTTCCTTCTGTTTTGTTCTTTCATTAAAAGTTGAATATCCTTTAGGGGGTCATCTTTGCTTATCTCTCTCATACATGAACACACATGCTCTCTCTCTCTCTCTCTCTTTCTAACACACACAGTCTGCCTATGGCGGCCTTTCTCGATGGCTAGGCTGTGCTCGCTGAGTCTGTACCTAGTCAAGGATCTTCAGTCACAGTGCTCAGGTATTCTGCCACTGTGTACTCTCTGTTTAGGGCCAAATAGCATTTCAATTTCTTTCCAATGTGTCTCTCTCTCTGTACACTGTATATTGACTGTAGAACGGGAGCTCTCTCTCGCTCTCTCTCTTGCTATATGTTGACTGTATCATGCCCAGCCTCGGGCAGCGCTATTATTTACGAATATGTTGACTGTATGAAAAAAAAAAATATATATATAATTTACCTTTTTTTTTTGGGGGGGGGGGGGGCTCGCGTTTAAATCTCGCACAGGGCCTCGCATTTCTCCCAGGCGGCCCTGCCGATATTGTCCAACTCTTAATTTCCGATACCGATATCAACCGATATCAACCGATACCGATATATGCAGGTTTCCCCCCCCCAAAAAAACGGAATAATCTCAGGTAATTAACATTAATATCTTGTTGTGGAATTAACACAACATTATGCATACTTTTGACAATAAATAAAATCAGAATTTGTTCTTACTTGCTTGCCTGGGTAAATGAAGGTTAAATAAATGTAAATTAAAAAAATTTACGATTTTAAAAAATGTAAACCAATACAGATAATTTCCCATATCACATTTTAATGCCAATATCGGTAGGCCGATAATATCGGACATCCATAGTTGTAACTTATCTCTGTGGTGCAACCTCTTTAATTTTAGTGATGCGTAAATCACAACTTAGTAAGACCTTGTTCTAACAAGGCTCAGTTTGGATTTACACACAGCTTGTGTGAGTTATTTAGTAGAGCTTTAGGCAAATGCATATGAAATATGTCAGTACTGGAAATAGCAACACTGCATGGATATTTTCAGTTCACAAAGAATTCACTACATCAAAATGATGTTATCAGTCCTGGGTGATATTTTCTGAAAACTGAAAATGTGGATTTCTTTTTTCAAAGATATTTTTATCTTTCAAATGGCATGCAGTGGTGTGTGACCCAGCCCAGTGCAAAATAATACTTAAATAGATTCCAAAAACACAAGAAACATACTCATCTGATACTATAAGTGATATAGGACAGGCATATATAAGCATTATGCTTCAGTCTGTACCTTTTCAGTCACTGCCTGAATCAAAGATTGTTAAATGATTGTGTATATTGTATTGTGTGATGATGACTGAATAAATTACTACTACTACTACTACTACTACTACTACTACTACTACTACTACTACTACTACTACTACTACTACTACTACTACTACTACTACTACTACTAAACAACACGTCTCTTATAGCCTACGTCTCTCTATGACTCTCTAATGTTTTATTTGCTTTGATTTCCAGAGATAGTTGTCAAAGAGCCAATGTCGCCGGTAAGTATTTACCAAAATCACCACTGGCATGTTATCCACACTTAGAACCTTCAATCCAACTGTCATGTTTCCCAAAAAGAATATCTGAAATTGCTCAAATTGAAACATTGAGACAAAGAAGCATGTAAGTCCATGTTTGGACAGCTCATGTATTGTACGTTTAGGAATGCACCGATGTGAACATTTGAGCCAATAACCGATATTACTGATGCTGATATGATCTATATAATAATAATACACTTTATTTGTATAGCACCTTTCATAAAAAAAATATTGCAGCTCAAAGTGCTTTACAACAGAAAAAGACAGGCATAAAATGTGCACATAAAGTAAAATCACAGTTTTTCACATTAGGATCTAACATCCCAATAGACCACCTTGTTTATGGTTTGATTCAGTTTAAAAAAATATATAGACAATAATAAAAATAATAAGATGGAATAGACAGAGTAAAATAGTACAATAGTGCAGTGCAATCAAATAGTAGAATAGAATAGACATCAAATGAGCACATATAAAATCACATTTTTTTTTACAGTGGCAATCAAATAGTTCTGAATTACTGTTTAACAGTCGTCTTTACCTTCTCTGTTTGGTATCCACAGTTTAAAACCTGACAGTCTTCCTTCCTGTTTGATACCCACTTTGACCCTTCGAACCTCCCACTCAGGGTGCAATTCTAGGCATGGGTCCCCCACACAGTCCTGACAGTCTTTCTTCCTGCTTGATAGCCACACAGTTCAATACCTGACAGTTTAGAACCTGTGATAAAAGTAATAAAAGAGTAAAATAGAATGGACAGTGTAAAATAGTGTAATCAGTACAATCAGCAGCGGAGTGTATTAATTAAAAGGCTATGGTGAAGAGGTACGTTTTTAGCTTAGTAATTTTTAAAGATATTTAGAGATCTAGCTTCATAATGTCCATAGTGTGTTCCATAACTTTGATGCATAGTTTGCGAAGGCTGCATCCCCGATTCTCTTTAGGCTGTGATTTGGAACCTTCAATAGACCAGTAGTAGATGATCACAATATTCTAGAAGGCACATAGTTGACTAGAGAATTTGCAATGTAGCTTGGTCCTGTTCCATTTAGTGCTTTGTATATAAGGAGGAGGACCTTGAAATCGATTCTAAATGTTACCGGAAGCCAGTGCAGGGTAGCTAATACTGGACTGATGTGGTCTCTCCTCTTGGTTCTAGTTAGTAGCCTAGCTGCCGAGTTTTGAATGAGTTGGAGTCGTTCTGTGTTTTTTTTGGGAGGCAGGTGAGGAGTGCATTACAGTAGTTATGTCGGCTTGAGATAAAGGCATGGATCAGTTTTTCAGCGTCTTTTTGATTTATAAACACATTTCTATGATAATCACATTTTGTACAAACTATTTTTGTAAGCTAAAGTTTATTATTGTTTTAATATAGATATTATCTGTGCCCAGCTAGAGTTTATTATTGTTTTAATATAGATATTATCTGTGCCCAGCTAGAGTTTATTATTGTTTTAATATAGATATTATCTGTGGACAGCTACAGTTTATTATTGTTTTAATATAGACATTATCTGTGGACAGCTATAGTTTATTATTGTTTTTTGATATAGATATTATCTGTGGACAGCTGGAGTTCATTGTTCGTCAGGGGAAGCTGGACCTCATCATGCACCCTGTGGTTCTCAAGCTCATCGATGTCAAGTGGAGCCTCTATGGCAGGTAGATTATCTGATAGACCTCCTGTTCTTCGGTTGTGTTGTGTTGTGTTGTTGTGTTGTGTTGTGCTCTGCTCTGTTGTGCTCTGTTGTGTTGTGTTGTGTTGTTGTGCTCTGCTCTGTTCTGTTGTGCTCTGTTGTGTTGTGTTGTGTTCTGCTCTGTTCTGTTGTGCTCTGTTGTGTTCTGTTGTATAATGTTCTGTTGTGTTCTGCTCTGCTCTGTTCTGCTCTGCTATGTTCTGTTCTGCTCTGTTCTGTTCTGCTCTGTTCTGCTCTGCTATGTTCTGTTCTGTTCTGTTCTGTTCTGCTCTGCTCTGCTCTGTTCTGCTCTGCTCTGTTCTGTTCTGCTCTGCTATGTTCTGTTCTGCTCTGCTCTGTTCTGCTCTGCTCTGCTATGTTCTGTTCTGTTCTGTTCTGTTCTGTTCTGTTCTGTTCTGCTCTGATCTGCTCTGCTCTGCTCTGCTCTGCTCTGCTATGTTCTGTAATGTTATGTTCTGTTCTGTTCTGTTCTGTTGTGTTCTGCTCTGCTATGTTCTGTAATGTTCTGTTCTGTTCTGTTCTGTTCTGTTCTGCTCTGCTCTGCTCTGCTCTGCTCCGCTCCGCTCTGTTCTGTTCTTTTCTTTTCTGTTCTGTTCTTGTTATGTTGTGTTCTTGTTACATTTACAATGGTTAACCGTAGTCCCAGGGTTATACAACATTTGATATATAATGAGATATATATAATGTATATATATATAATGATGTATCATCTGTAAATGAATGGGTAAGAATAGAATAGAATAGAATAGAATAGAATAGAAATACTTTATTCATCCTGAGGGAAATTTGGCACTACAAATCGCTCACAGTAAACAGTAAACATTTAGGTAGACAAAAACAAAAGTCACGAATAAGAATGAAATAAGCTCCTTCTGTCAGCCAAGTCTGTGTATAATGGGTGGGAGGGGTTGTCCCTGATGGCATGGAGCTTAGCAAGGCTCCTCCTCTCCGCCACCCTCGCTAGAGAGTCCAGCTCCACCCCAACCACGCTACTGGCTTTCTTGACCATCTTATCCAGCCTGTTTGTGTCCCCTGCTCTCAGTCCGCTGCCCCAGCAGGTCTGTTATATATATCCGTTCAGTCTGTTTTTGTATAAGTGAAAGTTCTTAAGATAGAGAGAAATTAGATTTTTCAATTGCCTCTCTGCTGTTTAGTTCAGCACCGTGGGCAGCGCCAAGCAAGCCACAGCGCCGCTGTCCCAGCTGAAACGTATAAAAGAAAACCTGTGTTGAAAAACCATTGTGCCCCCCCGAGAACATTTTATGCCCCCCCACTAATTTGTTTTTGCAGCCTGGTCTGCTCGGTACAACAGCATAAGCACAACATAATTATAACTGTGGCCCACATTAAACGTAGGCCAACTGCCAAAACAACAACACCGGTCGGTGTCTGGTGGGACCACCCCATTAGGAATAAAAGATCAATACAGCGACCCCGGTCACGGTGATACCTGTGGACCACACAACTATTAATTACGGCGTGAACAGGCCTCTTAGCTGAAACATTGTGGAAAATATTGATTAAGCAGCAAGAAGATATTAAACAGAGTAAATCCAAATATTCAACATTCAATATTCAACAAGTCACCGTCAATAGCCTCGGAGCAGGTATGTCAGGCCGACTCACACCGGCAGCATTAATTCAACGTCAATTCCCGCGCATGCCCAGTCAGGGCAGAAGGACGGCTAGCTTGAATGAGCACATGGAGTCCTGTGCTCTCTGTGCCATTTCCCGGGTCAATCACCTCTTTCTTCACATACTCCTCCGCCCTTATTAGCGACCATACCTGCCGGTGTTCTTCTCCCTTCATTTTCACCGAAAGCCTGGCTTGGAATAGCAAAGTTGGGCGGAGGCCCAACTTCCACAAAAGGGACATGACCTCTCGATATTCCCCTCTCTGCGCTAGGACATCGGGCGTAAAGTCCTCGAAAATGGCCACTTTACATTCACCAAGGTGTAAATGCCCCCTCCTGGAGCGGGCCGCTCGCATAATCAGCCCCTTCGTGCGTAGACTGTGGAGCCTCGCAATAATGGGTCTAGGTGCCCGGTTCTTGTCGGACCTCGCGGGCCAGTTCTGTAGTCCGTCTCACACAATGGAGGGATGGCCAGAATGTCAAGGCCCACAATCTGCTGTAACAAGCCAGGCATGGAGTCCACGAGATGGTTTCCTTCGGATCCCTCTGGGACTCCCACAATACGGATGTTGAGACGTCTTCTGTCGGGACTGCATCTCACAGATCGTAGCTTGCATCCCGGCCACCTCCGACTGCTTGTTGAGCAAGGCCCCCTCCAGGAATAGTAGTCTCTCAGCCTGCTTGGAAGTTTCTTTGGTTAGGGATATTATTTCAGTTGCATTAGCCGTGGCTATTGAATTCAGCGATTCCACTCTCTCCATGACCAAATCAATTGCTGTCCTGATTTGCAACGTAACCGTTCGTCCAAAGCTCTCGAATAGCTCATTTTGCGTCCTGGCTGATTAAACCGCAGCGTTAGCTATTAGCCTTTAAGAACGTATTTTGGGGAGCCTAGCTGAAACACAACCTCACCCTATGCTGCCTGGCCAGTGGCCACGCCTCATTCGTCATCAGAACATTTCTGAAGGTGGTAGGACTCTGACCGATAGTGGAAGTCGTTGGTGTAGACAGTGAAGAGGAAGGGAGTTGCTCTTGCCAGTCTGTCCGACACACAGCTCTGTAGGAGCACATACTGTGGTCTGCCCGTCAGATATTCAACAACCGAGGACACCAGGGGGGCCTCTACCTGCATCGCCTCCACTGCTTAATCTTACTCCTAGAACCCACCTCACCCCTGCCCATTTTGCCAACCTAGGATGGCTTAGAGTAGACGACAGCGTACAGCAACTTGCAATGGGCCTGGTCTACAAGATACACTACACCACTAAGGTACCCATGTACATGTCGAGGTACTTCCCAAAGGTCAGTGAATACCACGACCACAACACCAGAGGGAGTTCCACAAATCATGTGCAACCCAGATTCGGCACAAACAAGGGACTAAACACGTTTCGCAATTATGCCACATCAATGTGGAACGCCCTACCCACAGCCGTGAAAAAATTTGAATCCCTACCCACCTTCAAAACCGCCCTCAAAGAGCACCTACGGGAGGCTGCGATTCGAAACTGGCCCCCGTAAATGTCAGAACACCCTCCCACCCGCCCACCCCCTCCTAATGTACATTTCCCTCCCCCTCGTATGTATATATTTACTGTTAGGATCTCTGTTTAACAGTACTGTATATTTGCATATCTTGTATGTCACAAATGTAACAGTACTGTATATCTGTATGTCATGTATGTCATAAATGTCATGATTAGATTAGATGATTAGATTAGGGGGGCAGAGACTAGCCGGGGCCACTGTGTCAAACCTGTTGTAAAACAGGTTTAGCTCATTATCACATGTCTCCATCCACTCCCCTTTCCCCGCCGGTTTAATGTCAGTTATGGCCGTTTTAGAAGGGGGATGATATTGACCGTTTTCATCCCACCTCAACTAAAGTACTGGTAGGGTCTGCTTTTCAGTCCAAACTGATTTGATGTGATGATTCTCTAGTTTTCTCTCCAACGTTCTCCTGTAGTTGTCTTTGGCCTCTCTGAGGTTGATTTTCAGAAGCCCCTGAACTATTTTGACCTCCTCCCTGTTGCCTGCGTTGAAAGCCCTCTTCTTGTTGCTCAGTAGGGCTTAGATGTCCTTAGTGACCCATGGCTTGTTGTTAGGGTATAGCAGGTAACAGTCCCTGAAGGGACATTGGAGTCCACACAAAAATGTATGTAGTCTGTGATGCACTCTGTGAAGTGGCAACAATCCAAGACACAAGGTTTCTGTACTGGTTCTCGTGACTCTGAAATACAACTACTGATACTACTAATACTGTCCAGGAAGGGGGCGTGGCTTCTCCTTCTTCTCAACTTCCTTTTTATTGTCGCCTGGACAACCGTGGCCATCTCTGTGACCATCTCATCTAATTCATCTATATCCTCCCCAGACCGACAGCCATATTATGCTTTCCCTCAGGTAAGGACACACAAACATGCACTCACGCACGCACACACGCACGCACAAACATGCACGCACGCACATATGCACATGCACACACACAGTCGTCCTCCCTCTACCATTTCTCCACAGGACTGGTGGCGTGTGCTGGTAGTGGTGGTAGCCCTGCTCCTGACGCTGGAGGAGGTGGGGAGGGAGGTGGTAGAGATCTCTCGCTCCAGGAGGAACCTGCGCCGCTGGCAGACATGGTCGGAGAAACGCATCAACGCCGACCTGCGCTGCACTCACCCCATGTGGCCAGAGGTACCAGTGCACACCACCAGGGGGCAGTGTTTCCTGGTGTCTTAACATTATGGGTTGGGACCCATAATGGGTCATGTGCAGTATGCACTTGAGGGGACCCTCTTTTTTGTTAAAGAGAATTGTTATTGACCCAGTAATATACATTATAGATAGAGTGTCCTTATTTTTCCCTTTAGGGGTCATTCATGGGGGCTCCGGTATTTTTTTTTGGGAGCATTGGTGTTCAATTACCTGTTGAGTTTAGCTTTGTTGTTCAATTACCTGTTGAGTTTAGCTCTGGTGTTCACTTACCTGTTGAGTTGAGCTTTGTTGTTCAATTACCTGTTGAGTTTAGCTTTGTTGTTCAATTACCTGTTGAGTTTAGCTTTGTTGTTCAATTACCTGTTGAGTTTAGCTTCGTTGTTCAACTACCTGTTGAGTTTAGCATCAGTGTTCAATTACCTGCAATTTAATTGTGTTGATATGTAGATGTGTTGATGTGTAGATGTGTTGATGTGTAGATGTGTTGATGTGTTGATGTGTTGATGTGTTGATGTGTTGATGTGATGATGTGTTTCTGAAGGAGCGACATTTCTTAGAGGAACAAATCAAGCAGGTCCACAAGGTGAAGGGGAGCTACAGTCGAGACATCTGGTACTCACACACACACAAACACACACACACACACACACACACACACACACACACACACACACACACACACACACACACACACTTACACACATACACACACACACACACACACTTCGTGCCACTTCCATAGCCATGAAGTGCTTTGAGAAGCTAGTAAAGGGCTACATCTGCTCCTCCCTCCCCATCAACATGGACCCCCTGCAATTTGCATACCGCCCCAACAGGTCCACGGAGGACGCCATATCCCATGTGCTGCACACAGCAGCATCACACCTGGACAAGAGGCAGGGGAACTATGTGAGAATGCTATTCATCGACTACAGCTCGGCATTCAATACCATAGTCCCCTCCATACTCATAGCCAAGCTCAGGGACCTGGGCATGGGCTATGACCTCTGCCAGTGGGTCTTGGACTTCCTGACTGGCAGACCCCAGGTGGTGAGAGCAGGCAACTGCACCTCCTCATCCATCACCCTCAACATAGGGGCCCCCCAGGGCTGTGTTCTGAGTCCCCTCCTCTACTCCCTGTACACACACGACTGTGTGGCTCAGCGGAGTAGCAATACAATCGTCAAATTTGCTGACGACACAGTGGTGGTGGGCCTGATCTCTGCCAACGACGAGAGGGCCTACCTGGAAGAGGTCAAGGTCCTGGCGGGATGGTGCCAGGAAAACAGCCTCTCCCTGAACGTCAGCAAAACAAAGGAGATGATTGTGGACTTCAGGAGGTCGGGGGTCAAGGACTACAGCCCCCTCAGCATCGACGGGGCACCGGTTGAGAGAGTCAACAGCTTCAAGTACCTCGGAGCCTACATATCCGAGGACTTGACATGGACCACACACATTAACAGTGTGGTGAAGAAGGCACGACAACGCCTCTACTTCCTCAGGCGCCTAAGGAAGTTCCAAGTCAGCCAGAAGATCCTTAAGAACTTCTACTCATGTACAATAGAGAGCATCTTGACCGGCAACATCACCTCCTGGTTTGGGAATAGCACTGCAAAAGACCAAAGCAGACTACAAAGAGTGACACGTTCAGCCGAACGCACAATTGGAGGGGGGCTCCCCACCCTCCAGAACATTTACTACAAGCGTTGCAAGGGCAAGGCTAAGAGAATCATTAAAGACTCCAGTCACCCGAACAACTGCCTCTTCGAACTGCTGCGGTCAGGCAAGCGATACAGGAGTCTCAAGGCGAGCACAGAAAGACTCAGAAGTAGCTTCTATCCCCAGGCCATCAGGCTGCTAAACGAACAATGAATGAACACTACACAACAACAACCACCAAACGCACATAGCACACACATCCACACGCACACACCCACTTTAAACAAACACACTGTAGCACCCACTCCACACACTTTATAGCACACACCCACTTTAAACAAACACACTGTAGCACCCACTCCCCACACTTTATATTTATGGATGAAGGATTGCACTACAACTCGTACACCTTACTGTAAATTGTACCTAAAATTGTACCTCATCCCATTTCTGCTTTGCACTAGATAGTACTGTACATTAGTACACTGCATAGTATTGTGTATTGTATATTATATGGTAACTCAGAACATTGTACATATGTCTATACCGAACACTGTGACCTCATTTTCTTCTTCTAAATTCATGCTATATTATGTTATTATGTTATTTGATACTATCTTGTCTAGCACAGTCTCTGGAGCGTAACAGTAAGAAGCATTTTGTATGAAAGTATTCTGTACTTCTGTATGACAACTATTAAAGAACTTGAACTTGAACTTGAACTTCCCGTGGGCGTTGAGTCCGATCCTTGAGCCGCACACCCGTCCAGAGATGGCGCAAGGGAAGCCAGATACCTGGGGGATGCCAGCCGCCCGCTGGTGTCTCGTCGTTGTGTGCGCCTCTCAGATCTTCGGTCTTGGTTTGCTTGGTGTATTTGGGGAACTGCAGTGGCACACACACACACACACACACATACTTACTCACACACACACACACACACACACACATACTTACTCACACACACACACACACACACACACACACACACACACACACACACACATACTTACACACACACACACACACACACATACTTACAGACATACTTACACACACACAAACACACATGCTTACACACACACACACACACACACTTACACACACACACATACTTACACACACACACACACACACACACACACACACACACACACACACACACACACACACACACACACACACACACACACAACACATATACATACACACACACACATACATTACACACACACATACACATACACACACATACACACATGCACATACAGATACACATGCAGACACACACACACACACACACACACACACACACACACACACACACACACACACACACACACACACACACATACGCACCCACACACCCACACACATACAATGCGCATGCACACATGCATAAACATCCAATGCACTCTTTCCTCCTTTGTCTCAGGAACATATTTGATTGGGTGGTGTACCTCCTGCTGACAGCTGTGTTCGGGGTCCATGTGGCGGACATCTTCCTGCCAACACATCTCCATGACGACACGCTGCATGTCGTTAGCCTGAGGCTGTTTGCTGTCGTCATCATCTTCCTCTGGCTGAGGCTGATGAAGCACGTCAGAGCGTTCAGGTAATCCTCAAGTAGAACTCACTTCAACTCAAAAATAGAGTGTTGGGACAGTTTAATTGTACTGAATTCAAGTGAAATGAACATGTATTTTATTGAGTTTGTCATTATATCAACTTATTTGATAGAAAATAAAGTGTTTAAAGTGGAATTGTATTGAATTAAAGGTTTCTCAGTAGATTGATTCAAGGATCACTATAGTTCCTTGTCCTTCAAATGACCAGAAGGAAATAACTGATCCTAGATCAGCAGCATTATATTGATTAAATACCAATTCATGA
Organism: Notolepis coatsorum; assembly: GCF_963971535.1. Lineage (NCBI taxonomy): Eukaryota > Metazoa > Chordata > Actinopteri > Aulopiformes > Paralepididae > Notolepis > Notolepis coatsorum. The sequence continues at coordinate 62,658,850 of NC_140173.1, read as the reverse complement.
ACAGAAAACATAAGCGGAGGTGGATTGGATCTTTACGAGGACACAAGTGGCCTCATGGTAACGTAACAGATCTGTCGAGCTCCCTGTCCTGTTCGCAGTAAGAGGAAAGTAGAATGGTAATCAAACACAGCAGCTACACTGACCATGAGCACAGCAGCTCCTGTACATCATCTATTGTTTAGGAGCTGAAAGGGATGAATTGGTGACATATGGTCAGCGTGCCGGTTTTAAAGAAGGTTACATTGTAGCCACACCCCATACCCCACTCTCTTTACGTTCCCATGGCAACCACTGGGAAGTGTCGGGTAACCATGACAACAAAGGAACAAGATCAGGGACAGGAGACGGGTCCCTCCCCATATGGCTACTTGCCCCCAGGTGAAAATAGGATAAAAAAAAAACCATTACAAGGGCATTGTCTCATGATATCAATCAGTGGTGAAATGTGATATGAAACCATATTTGCGAGTATAGCCTTGTGATGCTGTGTCTGTTGTTCTCTGGTCTCCAGGGTGATGGGACCTTTCATCGTGATGCTGGGGAAGATCGTGGGGGACGTGCTCCGCTTCCTCTTCCTCTACGCCGAGATCTTCATCCCCTACGCTTGTGCCTTCTGGATCATATTTGGAGGTGAGGCGACTCGGGCTGTGACCAGTAGTACTGACCTCGGGTCAGCTGGGAGCCGCTGCTGTGTGTTGTTCAGGGTGTTGTCTAAAAGGAAGACAATGGCCAGCCATATGGCTAGTATACCCTAGTATACCCTAGTATACCTATATGAAAGGTAAGCCATGTTTGAGTCTTGTCTGTCCTCCATTCTCTATTTCTGTATCTAAAAATAACCCTGACTATTCAAGGAAGTATATTACACCCTAGTACACACTACAAAGAAGTAGTGTGTACTAGGGGCTTAAATAAGTGCATGCTAGATATAGAGATGAGATAGATAGAGATAGATAGATAGATAGATAGATAGATAGATAGATAGATAGATAGATAGATAGATAGATAGATAGATAGATAGATAGATAGATAGATAGATAGATAGATAGATAGATAGATAGATAGATAGATAGATAGATAGATAGATAGATAGATAGATTAAAAATAAATTAAAAATAAAAAACCAACCCTAACTAACCTTACTGTCATGCACTTGTCCTAATATACTAACCTACACTGTAACACGCAACACTTTGATGAACATTGTTACTCAGCTGATAGAGTTGTGCCCTTCCTGATGACTTGTCGTACAGAACTTGTAAGTTGCTTTGGATAAAAGCGTCAGCTAAATGACTAAATGTAAATGTAATGTAGATAGATAGATAGACAGACAGACAGACAGACAGACAGACAGACAGACAGACAGACAGACAGACAGACAGACAGACAGACAGACAGACAGACAGACAGACAGACAGACAGACAGACAGACAGACAGACAAGCATGTCTAACACACTGCTCTGCTGCCTGCCTCCAGGCAAGCCCGAGGTGCCCAGCATGCAGACGGTGCCAGGCCTCCTCTACAGCCTGTACCGCATCACTCTGGTGGACGAGTATGAGTTTGATGCCATGGTGGCCGTGGACTCCATCATGGCCCACCTGCTGTGTGGCACCTTCCTGGCCCTGTCCTCCGTCCTCTGTGTCAACCTGATGATCGCACTGCTGTCTGACACCTTCCAAAGGTGTGTGTGTGTCTGTCCATCTGCGTGTGTGTGTGTGTGTGTGTGTGTGTGTGTGTGTGTGTGTGTGTGTGTGTGTGTGTGTGTGTGTGTGTGTGTGTGTGTGTGTGTGTGTGTGTGTGTGTGTGTGTGTGTGTGTGTGTGTGTGTGTGTGTGTGTGTGTGTGTGTGTGTGTGTGTGTGTGTGTGTGTGTGTGTGTGTGTGTGTGTGTGTGTCCACTTGAGGTCTACTGGTGTGTGTTATACTGTGTGTGTTTCTATCTAAGAGTGTACAACAATATACTGGTGTGTGTTACACTGTGTGTGTGTGTGGTGTGTGTGTGTGTCTCTCTCAGAGTGTACGACAACGCTCTGGCCAACGCAGTGATGCAGCAGGCGTCAGTCATCCTGCAGGTGGAGGACTCCATGCCCCACCTCCGTCGTTTCTATGACAACCAGTACATCCACCGTCAGTGCTCTCCGCTCGTCGAGTTCTACGACGACGACATCGGCAGGAACTCCCTCTACCACCAAGAGATGAAGAACATCACCTGTCAGATCAAGGTGTACACTGAACCGTGTGTGTGTGACTGTGTACGTGTATGCGTGTGTGTGTGTGTATGCGTGTGTGTATGCGTGTGTGTGTGTGTGTGTGTGTGTGTGTGTGTGTGTGTGTGTGTGTGTGTGTGTGTGTGTGTGCGCGTGTGTGTGTGTGTGTGTGTGTGTGTGTGTGTGTGTGTGTGTGTGTGTGTGTGTGTGTGTGTGTGTGTGTGTGTGTGTGTGTGTGTGTGTGTGTGTGTGTGTCCACCCCGTATAAAACTGCCATCATAAAAAGCGTCTGTTTGAGTGCATTGAGTAGAAAGGACTGATGTGTTTGTGACGCAGTAGGTTTGATTGATTGATTGATTGAAAATTGTATTAACAGATTGCAGAATGGGTACAATTAGTGATGCTCGATATTGGCTTTTTTACCTATACCGATATTGTCCAACTCTTAATTTCCGATACATATATCAACCGATATCAACCGATACCGATATATGCAGAGTTTCCCCCCCAAAAAATGGAATAATTTCAGGTAATTAACATTACATATCTCTTCTTGTGGAATTAAGACAACATTATGCATATTTTTGACAATAAATAAAATCTGAATTTGTTCTTACTTGCTTGCCTGGGTAAATAAAGGTTATAGAAATGTAAAAAACCGATACCGATATTTTCCGATATCACATTTTAATGCCGATATCGGCCGATAATATCGGTAGGCCGATAATATCGGACATCCCTAGGTACAATACAGTACGGCTCAATACACACAATTGTTAAGGGGACGCAAACCAGAGAAAGACTTTCGTCTAGTTTACATCAGGGTCCCCCACCAGGGTGTTTTTTGTAGGATGGAAGGTGACGTCCTCTCTGCTCTTCATTTGTCTGGATGTTGTAGGAGACCTTAGATGAGTTCCTGGGCCTCCAGAAGGAGGTGAACCCGGTGGCAGCGGACCAGCCTGACGAGTGTACGAGAGGCTCGGGGTAAGTAAGCACTTCCTGTTCCGCCGTAACCATCCCTGTATGTATCCTGTGTAATAAGCTCGAGGTCTTCAGATGATGGGGTTTTACACAACAGGTGTCCTTTTGACGAGGGTCGGTGTGTAGAGTAGAGTATAGCGCCAGGACCGCGGCTCTCGTTTAGAAAAGGTTCTCACGAGCACAAACGTTGTGCTTACGGACAAATCCAACAGGGCTTTGAAAGTATCTGAACCGGCAACGGATTTGAAGGTGTTTCTTTACTCATGTGCTCTGCTGTGAAATTGTAATAATAATGAGAAGAAGAAGAAGAAGAAGAAGAAGAAGAAGAAGAAGAAGAAGAAGAAGAAGAAGAAGAAGAAGAAGAAGAAGAAGAAGAAGAAGAAGAAGAAGAAGAAGAAGAAGAAGAAGAAGAAGAAGAAGAAGAAGAAGAAGAAGAAGAAGAAGAAGAAGAAGAAGAAGAAGAAGAAGAAGGACAGCGTGTCGAAGTGTCCTTGAGCAAGACACTTAACCCCTAACTGCTCCCGATGAGCAGGTCGGCACCTTGCATGGTCGCCTCTGTAGAATGTGAGGAACAAATTGTAAAGCGCTTTGGATAAAAGCTGGATATAACATGCACCATTTACCATTTGAGGTGGGATTGGAAGACTGCAAGGGACTCTTGAATCTCCAATGTCTTGGGGGAAAGAGAGTTCCAGAGCCTGGGAGCTGCCCTGGAGAAGAGCTCATTCAAAACCGTGAAGGTTGGACTTGGGGGTGGAGAGAAGAGGTGGGGTGAGCTGAGGTGGATCAGAGGGACAGAGGGCGTTGGTAGGGGAAGATGAGGTCAGTGAGATATGGGGGGGGGGGGGGGGGGGGGGGGGGGGGGGGGGGGGGGTGCAGATGGTAGTAATGGGGAAATTGTAAAAGTGATCTTGGATCATCAGTATCTAAGGCTACAGTTTTCGGCTCACACTCATTGATATGTACTTCTCCTTTCCACCAGTAGGAGGTGCTCCTCCACCCCAGTGCTGCAGCCACAGGCTCATGGAGAACAGCTGAGGGTCCTGCAGAAGCTGCAGGTGGACCAGAGCCAGGAGCTCCGAGCTCTGAGGGCTGACATGAAGGACCTGCAGGCTCTCATACAGCAATTGGTCCAGTCAAAGTCCAACCCCTGACAGTACTACTACATTTATTTATTTTGCATTTATTTAAAAAATGTTTGGACCTTATGGTGTTCTTGTTTTGTTCTTGACTTATTGTGATGTTTCTTCTTGACTTGTTTAACGTTACCAGCCATGCAGTGCGCCTTACCCCCCTTGAATGCCACCACCCACTTCAATGATGGCGCTCTCATATTTGCAAACGCATAAACTATGTCTTAATTATGGCTATGTGTCTAATCTGGCCGTCGCTTATCAATGACTTGTTTGCAGTCACAATTGTCGAAACGGATTGTTTTTTAATCGGTTCATTTCCGTTTTATACCATTTTGAAAAACTCTCGTTCTTTGGAAAGTTTCAGGAAAATATAAAGATTCTGTGATAAACGCCCTTTACTGGAATATTCTGGAATACACAAAAAACGTTGTAATTTTTTGGCCTATTTATGAATCGTTTTCAAATAAACGCTAGATTATCGATAGTATATGTGTACTTATGCACGCTATATAAGCGGGCTGAAAAATCAAATCTCTTATTTCCTGATCGCACAGACACACACACACACACACACACACACACATATGGCACATGCTGATATCTCTGTGAAAAAAGGTCTGATTATCCTAAGACTGGTCAAATAGATTCCTTACCTCAGATCAAATGTTCTCCAAAAAGATTATTCCAATTCCTGATCGCCATTCCAAATATCGATCGCGTTTATTGATCCAGCGCTGGGTACTGGAAATATGTATTCCACACTGTTTTGCGGCTCTGCAATGACTTGGATCCCCTCGGGTGGCTTGCCCAAGAAGTAAAATGAGGAAGCTGGATTCCCCCCCCCATGTGTTTCATTCAGTCTAATCCAATGGGGTGCAGTACAACGGGGAGAGACGATAGGGGGCGGTATTTTCCCAATGGAGCTCAGAGAGAGTTTGCAGCACTAACGTGAGACTAGATTGATGAAATATGGATTCAAATCACTAATAAAAAAAAGAAGCAAGATTTATCATCGCTGGCACTCAACGGTTGGCATGAACTAACGATAAATCTCGTCGCTGGCACTCAAAGTGTTAAAGAAGACGTGTACGGCCCATGGGGACATTAACGTGTGTTGTCGGGCCTTACAAATAAAATTGATTTGATTTGATTTACTAGCAGCATCTTTCTACGTAAACAAACAAACAAACAAACAAACAAACAAACAGTAAACAGCTGAAATCATAAACAGTGACATCACAGGACCAGCTCTCTAGCAACACAGGGGTGACAGTGGCTCTGGGGGTAGAGCAGTCGTCTGGCAATCCGGAGTTTCCCGGTTTGATTCCCACTCCTCCCGGGCAGCGTGTCGAAGTGTCCTTGAGCAAGACACTTAACCCCTAACTGCTCCCGATGAGCAGGTTGGCACCTTGCATGGTCCCCTCCGCATGTGAATGTGTGAGTGAATGGGTAAAAATGTGAGGAACAAATTGTTTAAAAATGTCTACCATGTGATGACATTCTTGCAAGCCATTCCATTTACCTCCATAAACCACACTAAGAATAAGTCAATTAACTGCTTGAAATTACTTGTATGTCGTGCCCTTTTGACTCACCCTGACGCCCAGTGGTCAGCCTATGAAGGGACTCACCCTGACCTCCAGCAGTCACCCTATGTAGGAACTCACCCTGACCTCCAGCAGTCACCCTATGTAGGAACTCACCCTGACCTCCAGCAGTCACCCTATGTAGGAACTCACCCTGACCTCCAGCAGTCACCCTATGTAGGAACTCACCCTGTTGCCCAGCAGTCACCCTATGTAGGAACTCACCCTGACCTCCAGCAGTTACCCTATGTAGGAACTCACCCTGTTGCCCAGCAGTCACCCTATGTAGGAACTCACCCTGACCTCCAGCAGTCACCCTATGTAGGAACTCACCCTGACCTCCAGCAGTCACCCTATGAAGGGACTCACCTTGCCATTTTCTGGGCCTCTATCGGTCACCCTCCTGTCTGAAACCTAGTCGAACCCAGTGGCACCCTGTCTGAACCCTAGTCGAACCCAGCCAGACCCCTGTGCCGAATAAGGATGTTTAAATACCCCTAGTCCTAGCAAGGAGGCTAAAGGTTCCCCTGCCCTCTGAGGTCTGGCTACTCCTAGCAAGGAGGCTAAATGTTCCCCTGCCCTCTGAGGTCTGGCTAATCCTAGCAAGGAGGCTAAATGTTTCCCTGCCCTCTGAGGTCTGGCTAATCCTAGCAAGGAGGCTAAATGTTCCCTTGCCCTCTGAGGTCTGGCTACTCCTAGCAAGAAGGCTCCAGGTATGGCTGTCCTGTGTCCTCTTTTATTCTACAATAAATACACCTTATTTAGTTTCACTGTCATCTGTCTGTTCACCCTGCATGTGGGTCCTTCCACTACATCAACCCTAACCTAGGAAACCTCGTAATGAGTCTTCTAAAAGGGTCTATTTTAATACTCAATTATATTAAATAGTTTATTAAACTGTGGATGCTTTATTTGTTATAAAACTGTGTGAGGCCTAGTGGGAGGGGCAACCAGAGATAAAAGGGCTGCCTTGGCCCAAGGACAGTCAGTCTTGACTTGGCTTGTTTACAGAGGAGTAATCATGTCTATTTTATTATCTATTCTATTTTATTTTATTATTATTTGTATTTTTTGCACAATCAAAGCGGGCATGGCCACCTTCATTTCACTATATGTCTTGTGTATGTATGTGACGAATAAATCTCTTGAATCTTGCTCTGGAAATCCTAATTGTTGATTGTTGTTTTTTCTTTAATATACTGGAGTTATTGACAAACTCCTTGTGTAATAACTGAACATCGTATGTGTAGAATATTTCTTTTTTCTTTTTCTCTTTTCCACCTTTTGGCATATTTGTAAATATTATCACCTTTAAAATAAAGTACAATAACTATATGTTCTGACTACGCCTGTGTTTTTTTTACAATTTTATGAGGAGTTTAAAATATTACCCTGCAACAACAACAACAACAGAAACTGGATTATTACATAATTATTTAATGTGATGGCGCTTTGAAGGAGGAATTTCCTGAACACCCCTTGGTATCTTTTCTTTTGTATTTTATTTTTTTATTATTTTTTAAACAAACATATAAACAAACATGACAACACGATAAGATATACAAGCATTAATTGTCAGGGCACATCCAATGAGATCACATTTTAGTTAGTTGTCTTATATAAGATATACCCCTAATACCTGTTATCTAAAAAAACCTACACACATATGCTCCAGCTCGAACCCCCCCCTCCCGGACCCCACCTTGAGAAGTACCTCCACTATCCCTCGCACCTAACCAGACACTACCATTATAAGCTAGCTTTTATTCTCTCCACCACTTCTAACCACATTGACATTTTGGATTCATTGAGACCCAGAATTCTTGGTGTAGATATTTCATGGTAAATTACATCGAGATATGTAAGAAACCAAACTTTACGGCAAATTTTTTCCGGTTGAAACCAGCGTGATGCGATCAGCTTTTTGGCTACTGTGATACCCGATAAAACCAATCTCTTTAGCTGTGGATTCACTGCAAACTCAAAAACATCATTCAATAGTAATACCGAGGGGTGTACAGGTATATTCCAAGATACGAGTTTTGATATTTGTTGGGTCACATCTTTCCAGAATGCCTTAACTGGTGAGCAGTCCCAATACATGTGCATAAATGTCCCTTCGTCCCCATTTGAACATTGGGTGCATTTGGAATCTTGTTTAAGCCCCATTCGGCACAGTCTTATAGGAGTCAAGTATGTCCTGTGAATATAGTTAAGGTTGATTTGTTGATGATCCGGGTTCCTTGATGTAAGTCGGACATTTGCCCAGGCTCCTTGCCAATCAAAGTCATTTTCCAGGTCTGGTATATCCCTCCTCCAGATAGAGTCTAGTTGGAGGGTTTCATACGAGGACGTTAGTAATTGATGATAAAATTCTGAAACAAAACCTCTCGATGTCTCTCTTGCGTAGAAGAATTTGTGGTATCTGTGGTGTTCAATTGGTCTGTCTAATGGAACACCGTGAGACTTCAAACATAGCTCTAACTGTTTGTGAAAAAGCCATGTGGACTTGGTGAGATTAAATTTTTTGCGTATTTCTTTATCACTACAAAAACCCTGTTTGTTAAAAACATCCCCTAATGAGTGTATGCCTTGCTCTTCCCATATAGGGAATCTTATAGGTCGTTTTCCAATTAAGAGTGCATTGTTATTGAATAAGGGAGTATGATTGTGCCATTTTTGTGGGTTAGGATTTTTTTTTTGTGATTCACGCCATATGAGTAACTATGCATGAGTAACTATGGGGCCAAATTTTCGTTCACAGTGCTTGATTGGTAGTTTAGTGTATGCTATGTCCTTCAGTCTATGTGGGGCTACTATGTTTTCTTCTATTTTTCTCCAGGATGCTAATGCTTGGGAGTCAAACCATGTTGTCAATGGACTTAATGTGTACGCCTTAAAATATAGGAAAAAATCTGGAAATGCCATGCCACCATCTGCTTTATTTCTCTGTGCGGTGGATCTTTTTATACGTGGTGGTTTGTTATTCCAAATAAATTTGTATGTGGAGGAGTGTAATCTTTTCCAGTAACCCTCTGGAGGGGGTAACGGTAGCATTGAACTGAAGAAGTTGATTTTAGGTAGTACATCCATCTTAACTATTGATATCCGTGCTTGTACTGTGTTTTTAAGTTTTGCCCATCTATCAAGGTCGTCTTTGATTTTGTTTTGGATTTTTGTGTAGTTGTGCTTCACCGTTTGTCTTATGGTAGGGAATATTTCCACTCCCAAGCATCTGAAATGTTTTACCATCGGTATCTGTCCTGGGAGGGTTGTGTCTTTTTTTGCAGGGGTGTTCAGTGGAAGGAAAGCCGACTTCGGCCAATTTATCTTAAATCCCGATAAATCACCAAAGTCCTCAATCAACTTGAGCAGATGAGGCAATGTGGTGTTGGGGTTTTGCATGAACAATATTACATTGTCCGCATATAAACAAATTTTTTGTTGTGTGCCCTTGATTACGATTGGTTCTATGGATTGGGATTGTCTTATATATTGTGCTAAAGGCTCTAATGATAGATTGAACAGTCCGGGACTAAGAGGACAACCCTGTCTGGCAGAGCGTGATAACGGAAAGATTTCGGAGATGATTGTGCCTGTTGTAATCATGGCCGATGGGTCTTTGTATAATACTTTAATCATATCGATGAATCCTTTTCCTAACCCCATCCTTTCTAGCACTGCCCATAGATACGACCATTCCAGCCTGTCAAAGGCTTTCATAGCATCCAGGGACAGCATCGCCTTAGGTATGGTGTCCTCCTTGTCGGCATCAAGTATGTGCAGTATTCGTCTTATGTTTTCAGTGATCAGGCGGCCTCCTATGAAGCCAGTTTGGTCCGGGTGTACTAAAGACGTCATATGCTTTTGTAATCTGATGGCTAATACCTTAGAGTACAGTTTGATATCTGTTCCGAGGAGGCTTAAAGGTCTATAACTACCGCACTCGTTGGGGTCTTTGTCTTTTTTAAGGAGGACTGTTATGAGTGCAATATTGTCATTCTTATGGAAGTTCCCCTCCTTGACTGAGTATAAGATCATATTTAGTAATAAGGGGCCAATTATGTCCCAACAAGAAAGGTACATTTCTGATGGGAAACCGTCTCTTCCAGGAGCCTTACCACTTTTCATTGCGGTTATGGCCTTCTTGAGTTCCTCTAGTGTGATCGGTGTTTCTAACTGTTTAGCGTCATCCTCTGAAAGTTTAGGGAGAATAATTTGATTAAGAAATGTGTCCATTTTGTTTTGATCAAAGGTCGTTTCTGATTTATATAAGTCGGAGTAGAATACTTTGAATGTATCGTTTATTTTTACAGGATCTGTTACAAGTACTTGTTGTGCTCTAATGGTAGTTATATCTGCAAATGTTGCATTAATTCTTAATCGCATGGCTAATAGGTGGCTGGTTTGGAACCATTGGAGTACTGCTGTTGTCTTGTGCTGCGTATTTGTATTTCCGATTGTTGTCTGTATATGGCATTGATCTCTATTTTTAGTACGTTAACTTGATTTTCTAGTCGAGTTGAGTTGTTGTATTTTAGAGAATTAAATAACGTTGAGTAAAGCGTTTCCAGCTCAGCCCTCAGCTCGGAACTAGGCAAAATCTGCATATGGCTCGCCGACAACAAACTATCATTACACATGGGCAAAACAGAGTCCATTCTCTTCGGTTCAAATAACAAACTCAGCAAGACCGACGGCTTCTCGGTTACAGTGGGTGACAATATTATCACAAGGAAAGATGAAATTACCTACCTGGGTTCCATCCTAGAGGCTAATCTTTCCTGTGACAAAATGGCATCCAATGTAATAAAAAAAGTCAACCAACGAACGCGATTCTTGTACCGGATCTCCTCTCTGGTAAACAAGAATACCCTGAAGACTCTAGCAGGAGCACTCATTCAAGGGTACTACGACTATGCTTGCACCTCATGGTACCAAAGCACCTCAAAGGCACTAAAAAACAAATTACAAACATCTCAAAACAAGCTAGTCAGACTACTACTTGACCTGACTCCTAGAACCCACCTCACCCCTGCCCACTTTGACAACCTAGGATGGCTTAGAGTAGACGACAGAGTACAGCAACTTGCAATGGGCCTGGTCTACAAGATACACTACGCGACCAAGGTACCCATGTCAAAATACTTCCCAAAGGTCAGTGAATACCACGATCACAACACCAGAGGGAGCTCCACAAATCATGTAAAACCCAGATTCGGCTCAAACAAGGGACTAAACACGTTTCGCAATTATGCCACATCAATGTGGAACGCCCTGCCTAAAGCTGTAAAGGAATGTGAATCACTACCCACTTTCAAAAACACTCTCAAAAAACACCTACGTGAGACTGCAATTCGAAACTGGCCCCTACAAATGTCCTAACCTAGTTGTACAGTAAATGACCAAGTAAGGCTTTGTCAATATTCCAATGTACAGTGTAAAATGTGTGTGTGTCCCCTACCCAACCCCCCCCCCCCCCCCCCCCCCCCACCTCCAATATACAGCCCTCACCCAACCCACCCAACCCCACCCCACCCAACCAACCTCCTCCAATGTACAGTTTCTACGCCAAAAGTATATACATACTTTTCTGGACACTTTTGTATCACAAACAGTACTGTATTTGCAAATATGATATGTCATAAATGTATAGATGTAGCAGTACTGTCTATCTGCATGTCATGTATGTCATATATGTTATGATGAATTGAAAATGGGGGACCCTGATGTAAACAAGACGAAAGTTTTTCTCTGGTCTGCATCCCCTTAACAATTGTATGTATTGAGCTGTACTGTACTGTACCCATTCTGCAATCTGTTAATAAACTTTTCAATCAATCAATCAATCAGCCAGTTTTGTGCCTTGGTATCTTTTCAAGAGCGCACCTACTTTTAAAAGATAATCTACCAGCAGACCGACCTAGTGATTGGTCAGAATCAGATCTTGAGGGATGTTATAGATGTGGTTACTGTCCTCATTGTAGTAATGTGGGGCGATCTACATCTGTCATAGCTAGACACACTTTGCATACTTGTACTGTAGTGTACATGATAAGATAAGATAAGATATTCCTTTATTGATCCCCTTGGGGAAATTCAGGCATCATAGCAGCATGGGGAAGGGGGGGGGGGTACAGGTAGTAAAAACAACACAAGCAGTGTAAACAAATAGGTCAATATAATTTACTATCTAACTAACTGAAATATATATTCACAGTATTCACAGTGTCACATAAGGTGCAGTATGCATAAGGTAGTGTTATAATTTACTATCTACTGAAATATACATTATTCACAGTATCACAGTATCCACATAAGGTGCAGTATGCCTAAGGTAGTGTTATTGTCCTCCTTGGGTTCCTATTAGTCCTAGGTCAATGTCTGGCAGCAGTCGCTGCCCCCTGTTGTGGAGCCTGGAGGCCGCTAGTCGCTGCCCACTGTTGTGGAGCCTGATGGCCGCTGGTATGAAGGACTGTCCGAGGCGGTTAGTTGAGTGTCGGGGGGGTATGAGTCTGTGGCTGAACGGGCTTCTCATCTTGACCTAGCTCGTCGTAGAGGGGGTGGTAGGGGTTCTCCATGATGGCAGCCAGCTTCCTTCTCATCCCCCTCTCTGCCATCACCTCTAGTCTAGGTAGCTCGACTCCCACCACGGAGCTAGCCTTCCTCACCAGCTTGTTGAGCTTGTTGGTGTCCCTTGAGTTGATGTAGCCTCCCCAGCATGCCACAGCATAGAAGAGGACGCTGGCCACTACAGACTGGTAAAATGACTGCAGCAGTCTATTGCACACGTTGAAGGACCTGAGTCTCCTCAGGAAGAACAGCCTGCTCTGTCCCTTCCTGTAGAGGGCCTCTGTATTATCCGACCAGTCCAGTTTATTGTTCAGGTGTACCCCAAGGAACTTATATGAGTCCACCACCTCCACCTCCTCCCCTCGGATGGTGATGGGAATCGGAGGGGGCCTCTTCTTGCCCCTCCGGAAGTCCACCCACCAGCTCCTTGGTCTTACTGGTGTTGAGTTGGAGGTGGTTGCTGTCGCTCCACCCCACAAAGCTCTCCACCAGGGCTCTGTACTCCTCCTCATCATCGTCGGTGATGTAGCTTACGATGAGGAGTCGTCTGAGAACTTCTGCAGGTGGCACCCGCTTGAGTTGCGGCAGAAGTCTGAGGTATAGATGGTCTATGGACCATCTTCCAGACTGGAGCAGTCCCCCCTCCTGGTGATGGCAACCAGCTGAGAGCTTCTCACACCCCACTGGTTAAAGACTAGTTTCCGGTGCCTTTATACCAGACAACCAGCTGAGAGCTTCTCCCACCCACTGTCTTCCGGTTCCTTTATATCAGCACAGCAGCTGAGCGCTTCTCACCATAGATATATACACTATATGGCTCAAGGCGGAGTCTCCCGCGTAGTTCATCTGCGGCCATCTTGCTTGAGTGGACTACTGCTTTAATGTGATGGTCTGCACAAACAAAAAACTCTTAACTCGCTGAAATCTTGACAGATTTACAAACGGTTTGGTTTATTACAAACGTTATTAACGTGGCTATGATTCCTGCTCGGAAGAACTTTTGACCAGTGGCCTTGTTACATGCCTTCTCTATTTGAACGACCACATCAAACAAGAGGTGGACGCGGGCAAATACTGTGGCATGGTCATGCTGGACCAGTGGACCTCCAAAAGGCCTTCGACACTGTCAATCACTCCATTCTGATTGACAAGCTAAAAGCAATTGGTTTTGATAGTACATCAGTGAGCTGGATGCAATCCTACCTGGAGAGGAGAGAACAGATGGTGGAGGGTAAACGGTACACATGTCAAAATACTTCCCAAAGGTCAGTGAATACCACGACCACAACACCAGAGGGAGCTCCACAAATCGTGTCAAACGCAGATTCGGCTCAAACAAGGGACTAAACACGTTTTGCAATTATGCCACATCAATGTGGAACGCCCTACCCACAGCCGTGAAGGAATGTGAATCACTACCCACTTTCAAAACCCTCTCAAAGAGCATCTACGGGAGGCTGCAATTTGAAACTGGCCCCTGTAAATGTCCAAACCCAACCCTCTCCAATGTACAGTCCCCACCTACTCAACCCCCCTCCCCAACCTCCTCCAATGTACAGTTTCTTCCCCCTCAAATGTATATACTCTCAATGTATATAATGTATGTACTCTCTTTTTAGAAACTCTGTCTATTAATCAGAGTTTCCAACGCAGGGTCTATATGACAGGCGTTGTACTCTTAAACAGTACTGTATATTTGTAGATCTGGTATGTCATAAATGTCTGGATGTAGCAGTACTGTCTATCTGTATGTCATATTATGTTATGATGAATTTAAAATGGGGGACCCTGATGTAAACAAGACAAAAGTCTTTCTCTGGTCTGCAGCCCCTTAACACTTTGAGCGCCACTCACGGCTAATCTCGGGTTTACGATTGTGACGTTGAAAGCCACGTCACGGCTTTTCTCAGAATATTTTTTTTTCTTTTTATTAGCGATCTAAAATCATATTGCATCACGCGAGCCTACCGTTGGAGATCCAGAGGCCGCCGGCGATCAGATGTGAAAAAGCGCCCCCTATCATCTCCCAGATGGTAAATCACCCTTTTGGAATGGACTCAATGAAAATGGATGGGGAAAAAAAATATTCCAGTCCACATTTTCCAGTCCACTGATGCAGCCGGAGTTACCAGAGTTCATTCTGGAGCCTCTGAGCCGCGGCGAGCATGGGTTATACTGTACACACGTTGGATCAATATACTTATCGATTTTTTCGAATGGTGATCTGGAATTGGAATATACCATTTGGATACCATCTGATGTCAGGTAAGGAATCTATGTTATCAGTGTTAGGATAATCAGACTCGTTTTCATAGAGATATAAGCGTTTCCACTATATGTGATATGGCTGTTTCACAGTAAAAGCCATGAGGAAATAATAGCAGCGATGATCAGTGCACGGCACGAGCGTGCGTGCGCACACATATACTATCGACCATCTAGCGTTTATTTGAAAACGATTCATAAATAGACCGACAAATGATAACGTTCTGGAATATTCCAGTAAAAGGCGATTATCAGGGAATGTGTTGTTTTTTCTTCGAAAACCGAGTGGTTTTCAAATGCTATAAAAAGGAAATGAAGCGATAAAAACACAATCTGCTTTGCCAATGTTGACTGGAAAATGATTCTTTGATAAGCGATGGGCAGATTAGACACATAGCATAATTTAAAACATAGATTAGGCGATATTAACGTTACATGGGCCGTGGACCGTGGCATCAACGGGGTAAAAAGGAAAACACGGCGTGGCGCTCAAAGTGTTAACAATTGTGTGTATTGAGTCGTACTGTATTGTACCCATTCTGCAATCTGGGACATGTACTGCTATTCCTAGCACTATTTGGGCAACTTTACACAATTCCTGTGAGTGTATTGAAGACATCTGTACGTTTTTTTTCTCCAAAAAATGCATTGTTTTATATTTCTAATCAAGTACTCAAAACCATAATTTTTCAGCTTCAAGATTTCAGGCTGTTATGGCCTGGCTCCGCCCATAAGCACTTTGAGTGACAGTCAGTCCACACAGTCTGCGACTGGTAGACAGAGAGAGATAGAGAGAGAGAGAGAGAGAGAGAGAGAGAGAGAGAGAGAGAGAGAGAGAGAGAGAGAGAGAGAGAGAGAGAGAGAGAGAGAGAGAGAGAGAGAGAGAGAGAAAAAAAAGACAGGCCGTTCTTTTTTTCTCTGCCTCTCGTGCTGCGCGGCAGCTTGTGGGGGGGGCCCTCCCTTCCTCCCTCTCTCTTCCTTTTTTACTTTCTATCACTCTCCCGTTCGGAGGTATGTGTGGCGCGGCAGGTCCCCCCCCCCCCCCCCCCCCCCCAAGTGCTCCTGAATGCTCTCTATCTCTCTCTCTCTCTCTCCCTCCAGAGTGCACGCAGAGTATGAGGAAGTGGTTTTCCACGCGCTGTGTACAGTCAGTCTATGTAGATTGTGGGCGGGCATTAGCTACAACCACAGAGCCAATCACATCACTGTCTGCTACCCAAAGCCTGAGTAACGTCATTCAGGCCTTCAAATCAGGATGGCCTAATTTACTGGAGAAGGAAATTATCTGAGCTGAATCAGAGCAATCCGCCAATATGGTATTTAGACACTAAAACACATTGATACGAACTCCTATTACTATAATACAATGCTAGAGACTGAAAAATGACATTTATAGTACATGTCCCCTTTAATACAATTTTCAATCAATCAAGATGGCCACCATGTGGCAACGTCGGTCTCCGTTGGCCAGCAACGCGGGTGGCCTCTATACTTTAGGCAACTGGCTTGTCCTTCCGCGTTCCCGTTTTGCGCTCTGATTGGCCACGCACGTTTCTGGTCATGTGACATGTGCGCCAATCGTGGGATGGCAAGTTTTTGCATGGTTAGGCTTAGGCACTCTTTCGAAGTTGGTTAAGGTTAGAGTTTGTCTTAGACCAGTGGCGGCTCGCCACCGGGGGCGCTAGGGCGCCGACCCACCTGTTAAATGAGAGAAGAAGAAAAAAAACTTTTTTGTTTTTTGTTTTATAGCCCTATAAATAATATAGTATGTTTGTGTTTCCAATGCACAATATAACGTTAATATATAAAATAAAAAATACTTGTTTTCCTGAACAGGAAGTGACATATTTTTTTGTATTTCTCGGCCCGGGCTAGACGCAATAGCGCTCTGAGTGCGCGTCACTGGTTGATCGCTGTATCCGTCGCAGCCAATCAGTGCGTAATGCGTTGTGCGTTGAAATATGACTATTATGTTGGAATCCGGGCGCGATTTGAAGCGGTCTAGGCAGCAGCGTCAAGAATTTCTGTAGCCGCATTTCGCGGAGACGCTCTCTGATTGGCCGACGTCAGTTTTTTTTTCCGTAGCAGCATTTCGCGGAGACGATCTCTGATTGGCCGAATCCAATTTCTATGTTCCAATTCTAGCTTGGTGGTAAAGATAGTTGTGTTGTTGTGACTGAGATGTGAGCTATTTGTCTTAGAGCGTGACTGCAAGTTCTTTCGACGGTTAAGCTTAGGCACTCTTTCAAAGTTGGTTAAGGTTAGAGTTTGTCTTAGAGCATGGCGATAGAACGCCAGGTAGTTTGCAGTCTGTTCGACGCGGAAATGGACAAAGAAATCAAGTACTGTCTTGTTGTGGTGCTAACAGCTAACAAGCTATATGGCGGATCGGATGCAGTCTGGACAGTGGACAGTGGTCTGGATCTGGATATACATCATCAACAGCGGATTATACACTTTATCAAGCCCACCACGTTTCAATTAAACAAAGTGAGTTTATGCTGTTGTGAGATGCAGCTATTTGTTGTTATCTCACACAGTACTTGTTGGCTATAAGCTATAATAATGGATGCAGTGTGGAGGGACATGCACAATGGACAATGCCATGGAGTGGATATATACTTTATCAAGCCCTGCTGCCTGCTCTGCTGTCAATTTAACAACAACAACAACAAGGTAGATTTGCAATACTCTGTCTTAGCTGGTGAGTCGCGATCTTTTTCTCTCTCTCTCTCTCTCTCAGCCACTCAGCTAACGCTTCTCTCTCTCCCTCTCTCTCAGCCACTCAGCTAACGCTTCTCTCTCTCTCTCTCTCTCTCTCTCTCTCTCTCTCTCTCTGCGTGTGTTTGGAGACGGAGCGAGTTTTGTTTCTAACTTTTCTATTTATATATTGTGTTTCAAGTTGTGAATTAGACTGTACTTTATTTGACTGGTTGTTGTGTGTTGTTGTAGTAACAGCTGAGCGACTCGTTCATAAGAGCCGATTCATTGCCGTGAGCGTGAGTCGAATCGCCCACGTCTTGCCATGAGTCGGTTGCGTGGTACATGTTTGCAAAATGTTTTGGTATAGCGCCCCTAGTGGAGAAAAATCCAGCAGCCGCCACTGTCTTAGACTTAGATGTTGATGGGGGACCCTGATGGAAACAAGACAAACGTCTTTCTCAGGTCTGCATCCCCTTAACAATTGTATGTATTGAGCCGTACTGTATTGTACCCATTCTGCAATCTGTTAAATAAAGTTTTCATTCATTCATTCATTCATTAGAGCATGGCGATAGAACGCCGGGTAGTTTGCAGGCTGTTCGACGCGGAAATGGGCAAAGACACAGCTCGTCACGCTATTGGGCGCACATGTCACATGACCAGAAACGTGCGTGGCCAATCAGAGCGCAAAACGGGAACGCGGAAGGACAAGCCAGTTGCCTAAAGCATAGACGCGCGCGGGTGAGTCATCTTAATATATTCTATGTTTCTCACACCCACTCTGACACCCACTAGCAGCTAAAGCTGGCTTCCGGTTCCTGTATACCAGCCGAGCATCACAGAGAGGAAAGCAGGGAAGATGGCGGCGGCCGAGTCGGATCGTGAAGTAGTACCGTCCGCTCTCTGTTCTGAGTTCCTGAGTTTCTCCGCTAAGGACACCGCCTCGGTAGGACAGCTTCTCCCGTGATGATGAGTGTTGTTTACCGTGTTGTGTGGCTTGTGTGATGCGGAAAATAGTCTCGTTCTTTTTTGACTGCGTGGATTTAAATATTTGTCTCATCTTGTTTTTCACCGGAGCGATGCCCCCCCCTCTCCTCTCTCCTAGCAACCAGCTAAGCTAAGCTAGCCTCGTCCCCACAGAGATAGCTCGTTGGTGCTAACGTTAGCTAGCTTAGCTAGATTAACATCTGTCTGTTGATACATTGGTGATAACAACAGTTTGCCGTTCTCATTAGATACATACATAAATCGGCCTTTTTTAAGTAGGTGCCGTCTTTATGTTCGCGTAATCAGTGTTTGTACATTTGACTGCTCATACTTAGCATCACAGTTAATGTGATGTTGTTGTTGTTCTCGAGCTGCTGTCAAATCCGCCCCAACGTTACCTAACACAGCAGTCAGTCGCTACAAGACACACTCCAGGCGTCTGTTGCTGTTTGTTTTCACAACAATGAGCTTGTTAATGAGATACTTGTAACGCTAACGAGGAGTTGTGTGTCATAAATGTATAGATGATGTAGCAGTACTGTCTATCTGTATGTCGTGTGTGTCATATTATGTTATGATGAATTGAAAATGGGGGACCCTGATGTAAACAAGACGAAAGTCTTTCTCTGGTCTGCATCCCCTTAACCCTTTATCTGCCAGGGATTATTCTGATCTTAATCCACTGTCTACCAGTACTGTAAGTTTATGGAGATGTTCCCCTTCTTTGCAGGGCTAGAACTTTTTAAATTGTATTGCTAAATTGACATTACTATGGCCCATTCAACGTCAAGTATCTATCGTTTAGGATGTAGCAACATTCTACTTTTTCATTCACATATTCATACTAAAATACGGTCTAAAGTATAAATATGTTTTTATCGTTTTCTGCAGCATTCTGCAGAACGTGATTTTTAGCCACAAATACATATATTAGAATCATCAAATGTAGTTTGATACAGATTGACGTCAGATAAAAAAATTCAATTGTACAAGGTCCTAAGCGTCATGCCTCATCATCTGCTGGTGACCGGGGGGGGGGGGGGGGGGGGGGGGGGGGGGGGGGGGGGGGGGGGGGGTTATAAGTCCGTGGGCGACGTTAAATAATTTATGTAGTATGGGCGATACATAGATCACAGCAGTTTATATGGATCCTAATATTCAAACACGCTGAAACTTACCGCAGCTTCCTCTGACCGCTGGGTGGTCAGCGTGGAGCAGAAAGTTCGCGATTATGGGATGTTGATGTATGCGATCCATTTCCAGGTTGTGTAATAATATATGTCCAAATCATGTTGTTTATCGAGTTATTGGCAACGGATCGCTGTCCAGTGTGTCGAGCTGGAGTCCCGCTAACGATAGCGAGTGCCCGGACCGAATATGGATGAGCACCACTTCCGGCGCGTCACTTCCTGTTTGGGTGATCCGCCGATCGGCCACCAGATGGCGCTCTTGAACCGTTGGAGAGTTGAGAGGAGATCAACAGGAGATCTCAAGTCTCCGTGGGTGAAATATGATTGCCATCACAGATTTTAGAAATATTGATCTCAAAGACGCCTTACGGCGTCATTGGCAGATTACGCATGGCGGAGAATGACGTGGTAACACGTCATTGGCGAATAAAGGGTTAACAATTGTATGTATTGAACTGTACTGTACCCATTCTGCAATCTGTTAATAAAGTTTTCAATCAATCAATCAATTGTGTGCCCAACAGACCAGTGTTGGCAACTACACAACTACACCAATAACAACACCAGACATTTACATTTAGTCATTTAGCTGACGCTTTTATCCAAAGCGGCTTACAAGTTCTGTGCGACAAGCCATCAGGAAGGGCACAACTCTATCAGCTGAGCAACAATGTTCATCAAAGTGTTGAGTGCTACAGTGTAGGTTAGTTTATTAGGACAAGTGCATGACGGTACGGTTAGTTAGGGTTAGATATGTTTTTATTTTTTATCTTTTTAATTCAGATAATGGTTGAAGAAGTGCGTCTTTAGTCGACGGCGAAAGATTGGACGTGTTTTGGCTGTCCTAACTGGGGTGGGTAGTTCATTCCACCATTGTGGGGCAAGGACTGAGAATAGGCGACTTCTCTTTGATGACCCTCCCGGAGCTTGGATAGGAGTAGTTCTGAGGCGGCCACAAGATGCAGAGCGTAGGGGTCTTGAGGGTGTGTAGTTAGAGACCATTGACCGGAGGTAGGCGGGAGCGGTTCCCTTTGCCGCACGGTATGCTAGGTCGAGGGCCTTGAAGCGGATTCGTGCAGCAATGGGGAGCCAGTGCAGGTCCCTAAGAAGTGGGGTGACATGGGTCGACTTCGGTAGGTTTGAGATCAGGCGGGCCGCTGCGTTCTGAATGAGTTGAAGATAGGGCTGGGCGATATGGCCTAAATATGATATCACGATATTTTCTGACCTTTCGGCGATACACGATACACATCACAATGTTTTTCCTTTTTTACCCAAACAATTCATTATGAGGCTTACCAAGACAGTATTTGAGTTTGCAAGCGAACATTAAAGACAAAAGACTCATGCATTTAGCATTTTTATATTATATATTAGATTTAGATTATTGGATTCTTAGATTATATATTTAGCATTTTAGCCTTTCGTTTTTTTATATTATATATTAGATTAGATTTAGATGATTAGATTACATATTGTAACTATTTATTTATTTACATGTATGTATACATTTATTATTTGAACGGCTTAAGGCTATATCTGTACTTGATGTTTGTTTGTTGTGTTGCATACTTGAAATAAACTTCAATCAAATCAAACCCCCCCTCTTAAAAACAAAAACCTGTGTTTAACCTAGCCATCTATAAAACATCATGCTAAAACTGTGAAACAAATGTCCTACTCCCCTAAAGAAAGAAATACATAGCAAACATGACTCAGTTATCCAATAGTGCTGCTGCTTTTTATTTTGTTAAAATTTTAGTTAATAAGACTAAAAGACTACAATATATATGACTACAAGGGCCAGAAGCCCACTTCATGACGGCTTCCTGTCCTCTCATTCCATTTCCGGTTTTCCGGTTAACGTTACATTTTCAACAACAGATTGCTGCTAATTAAACACTTCATGGAAACGGAGTAACGTTAACGTTATGTCAAGTTCATACGTGTAGTGTAGTATGAACTCCACATAACGTTAACATTACTCCGTGTCCACTGTTGCTGCCACTGTTGCGTCGCAGATGCATGGTACACTCTGTTAGCTCCGTAGCTAATCCGCTCATAAACTAACTTACAGATAGCAGTACCGTTAACGCCGGAGTTTACTCCTGGGTTTCAGGGGGCATCCCTAGCACTGAGCCACCACCGCCTCTCTGGCTAGGTGTGTGCGCTTGCGTGCGTGTATGTGCGTGTAGATGACGTAATTTTGGCAAGTGTGTGTGTGACTGACTTTTTTTTTCTGCAAGAGGGAGAGGCGAGAGAGAGGGGAAAGCATTTAGCACTGCGCTTGTAAGTCTCATCTCAGCCGCGGCGGCCTCTAACGCGAGGGCAAAACATCACGATATCCGCGATACGTTTAAAAAGTGTATTGTTAATGAACTGTACCCGATATTTATATAATATCGTCATATCGCCCAGCCCTAGTTGAAGAGGCTTAGTGGCAGTGGCCGGGAGGCCAGCGAGCAGTGCGTTACAGTAGTCGAGGCGGGAGATGACTGTTGATTGGACGAGGAGTTGGGTGGCTTCTTTTGTCAGGAAGGGGTGGATCCTTCTGACGTTGCTCAGGACGAATCGGCAGGTTCTGGTTGTCGCTGCGATGTGAGCAGAGAAGTTCAACTGGTCGTCGAGGACAACACCAAGGTTCTTGGCGGTCGGGGACGCGGTCACAGCTGCATTCTCGACTGTGATGGAAAGCTTGTCAGGGGGGAGGATTTGGCCGGCAGGTGGAGCAATTCTGTTTTGCTTAGGTTCAGTTTGAGGTGGTTGGTCGTCATCCAGGCGGAGATGTCGGACAGACAGGCCGAGATCCGCTCAGAGACGTGGATATCTGAGGGAGGGAAGGAGAGGAAGAGTTGAGTATCGTCGGCATAACAATGGTAGGAGAAGCCATGAGACGTGATAATGTTACCCAGTGATTTAGTGTAGAGGGAGAAGAGAAGGGGTCCTAAAACCGAGCCCTGGGGGACACCCGTCCGCAGGGGGCGGGTGGCCGACAGGGTCCCTCTCCATGACACTTGGTAGGAGCGGTCATTGAGGTATGATGACAGCCATGTCAGCGCAGAGCCAGCCACTCCCATTCCTGCGAGGGCCGTGAGGAGGATCTGGTGGTTGACTGTGTCGAAGGCTGCAGATAGATCTAGGAGAATCAGGACAGAGCAGAGGCCTTTCGCTTTTGCTAAGTGAAGTGCCTCTGTGACCGCAATGAGGGCTGTCTCTGTGGAGTGACCATTCCTGAAGCCTGACTGATTTGTCTAGGAGGTCATTCTGTAAGAGATAAGCAGATAACCGTATCTGCTTCTTCTACCTGCTGCGTTTTGCCAACAAGTCCCTCTTCCTGCTCCACTAAAAGCAGTCAACAACCCAAACCTTTCGACCTCTGCTTACTTGGGCCTAACAAAAATAATAGTTGGTTTCAGGTTGGTTGTCAGTTTGGCCATGGGTAGGTAGGGAATTTATTTTATTTTATTTTTTTATTTTATTCTTTCCCATAGGGAATTTCTTTATTTAATTAAAATGTTCACAACAACATGGATGCATGTACTCTGCCAGCATGTTTAATATCCATAATACTAAATGTTTGACTAAGATTTCTATAAAACTTTATTCTAAAAAAAAAAAAATCGGATTTTTTTTTTTTTTTTTTTTAATATATAATTTTTTTTAAAAACTCATAAAATATATTGGGTCGCACCTAAATCGGCAGGGTCGGTCGGCAACCTGAAACCAACCATTATTTTTGTTAGGCCTTAGTGGCTTTTCTTCTGTAATGCTAGTGCAGAGCTAATAATGTGTGTCAATGAATACGATTAATTGAAAATGGGGGGGACCCTGATTTAAACAAGACAAAAGTCTTTCTCTGGTCTGCATCCCCTTAACAATTGTGTGTATTGAGCCGTACTGTATTGTATCCATTCTGCAATCTGTTAATAAAGCTTTCAATCAATCAATGTCATCTCCAGCAGCAGTTGATATTAGTGCAGAATGTGATTTTTTTTCAGGGGTTTTCTATTTGTTTGTCACAGTTGGCACATCTTTTTTCTTCTACTCAAGATGCCCATGTTGCTGGTTTTTCTTCCTTGTGTCCTTTTTGTGGTGTAATTCTATCGTTGAGATAGAAAATGTTCAATGTGTCTAAAATAGCTTTCTGAACCCAGTTCCCTGCATGATGAGCAGAAAGCAGCCTGCTAGGCTACATATAAGAACCTATGGCAGCTAGAGTTGCATGCTAACCTACTACACAGACTCCTTGTTGTAATCCAGGTTAGTGGGTCAGTCATACATTCAGCGTTATGGCTCAATTTCAACTTAAGAGCATGTTACATGTTTACAAATGCCTTTTCCGCGATGTCGGCTTAATCTACAGTAGGCTGCAGTTGATAACGGTTAATTGTGTCACTGGGCCAAGCTCTGCTACTAGTTGATTTGAGTAGCACGATATGTCCCTCGAAAGCATGGAGGCCCACAAGTCGTTGTGAAATTGTGTGTCACAGACGGTACGAGTCCAGAGTTGTGGTTGTCTGCGTTTGTCTCACTGCTGCTAATCAGGATTACATGGACAGTGTTTGCTGATGGCTCCAGAACAGCTGTGCCGTTTTCCCAGGAGAATGTTGCTTGATCACCACCAGCACAGTATTGACTCGCCATGTTACTATCCGGTAGCTCTGCTCTGCTCTGCTCACAGAACGCTTAACAACATCCAGGTTCTATGGCCCTGGTGAAATTGGACATTTCAAGTTTCTTTATTAGTTGTCATACAGAAGTACAGAATACTTTTATACAAAATGCTTCTTTCTGTTACGCTCCAAGTATAAAATAGAAGTCAAGTATGTGGACAAAAGTGTTCAGTATATACATGTATACAATGTACAATGCAGAGTAGAAGTAACTGAGTTACAAATACTATACAGTGCAACGCATAAATGGGATGAGGTACAATTTACAGTAAGGTGTAATGAGGTATGGGTGTAGTGCAAATTCTTTACCAATAAATATAAAGTGTGTTGTTTAGGTGTTCTAAAGTGGGTGCTGCAGTGAGTTGTTTGTTTAAAGTGAGCGTGTGGGTGTGTGTGCTGTGCGTGCATTTGATGGGTGTTACATAGTGTTATTGTCATTTAGCATTCTGATGGCCGGAGGATAGAAGCTTCTTCTGAGTCTCTCTGTGCTTGCCATGAGTTTGGTTCTTTTGTAATAATTATATGGGAACTGCACTGAAATTTACCATTATTCAATGCTGGGGCAATTAATCACATTTTAAAACAAGACTATCGACTTTTAGCCAAGTCATGTTTTTATGTCGGGTTGTGGTGCTGAGAGACGGGAGTCGGAGGCGGAGTTACAAAGCAGACTGTAACTCCTTTAATATTCATCAGCACAACTACACGATACAGTACGTTACTGGAAAGCTAGAAAGAATGCTTCGTGCCACCGCCTAAATCAGATTGTTCGATGTTCTAGAACAGTGGTCACCAACCTTTTTAAGCCCAAAATCACTTTTTTTTTGGTGAAGGCAAGATCTACCTATTGAAGTGTTGAGAGAAAAAGACAGCCAAGATTGTACTTTAAAGTAAATTACTTTTATCTGCCTGTATTATTTCTAATTACATGCAATGCTTTGGTCCAACATCAAACCGTCAAAGTAGAACTGTAATATGTACTTTCTCAGTCAGTGCTAAGTGCAGTCATCTTATGCAGCATCACTTTTCACATCAAAACAAAAGTAGAACTGTAATGTGGACTTTCTCATATTATTAACATTGACAAACATATTTACAATTAGCATTTTATAAAGTAGAACTGTAATGTGTACTTTCTCAGTCAGTAGGGATGGGTACCTTTCACATTTGAACCGATACCGGTACCGGTACCTGTGAATCGATACCGGTACCCAACGGTACCTTTTTTCGGTACTTTAAATTATTTTTTTTTTTTACTTTTTTTTTTTTTTTTTTTTTTACTTTTTTCTTTTCATGTCAACGTTCACACGCACAATATATGCTTACCTAGGATTTGACTTGATTCAACAACAAAGCAGTCGGAGCAATGACAAGCCGAAAACTGTCGACATTTAATTTACCTACCTCAGTTGTAAAAAAAAATCCAAACTTCAAATAACTACAATTTCGACAGTTTTCGGCTTGTCATTGCTCCGACTGCTTTGTTGTTGAATCAAGTCAAATCCTAGGTAAGCATATATTGTGCGTGTGAACGTTGACATGAAAAGAAAAAAGTAAAAAAAAATTAAATAAAAGTAAAAAAAAATTTAATAAAATTTTTTATTTTTAATTTTTTTTCAATTTTTTTTTTCGGTTTCTCACTTGATTCGATACTCGGTAGTACCGACGTGTTTCGGTTCGGTACCTCAAAAGTACCGAATTCGGTACCCATCCCTATCAGTCAGTGCTAAGTGCAGTCATCTTATGCAGCATCACTTTTCACATCAAAACAAAAGTAGAACTGTAATGTGGACTCTCATATTATTAACATTAGAAAATGCTAATTGTAAATATGTTTGTCAAAGTAGAACTGTAATGTGGACTCTCAGGGAAAGATACAAAAATAAATAAAAAATTTCAGGGAAAGATCTACAGGGAAGGTCTCAAAGATCGACCAGTCGATCAAGATCAACGGGTTGGTGACCACTGTTCTAGAATGTTCGGCTATGACATCATCACAAACTTTCCAGAATGTTCGGGCGGAACTAGTAGTGAATTATGTGGGTGAATTATGTACCATTACAATCACTACAGGGTCATGTTTTTCAGTTTAAATATATTTAAAGTTAACACTTTGATCGCCATGGTTCAAATTCATAATTTACCATCCCTAGCCAGCTCTATTTGTCTATGGAGAAGTTCCCCTTCTTTGCAGGGCTATAACTTTTTAAATTCTATTGCTAAATTGCCATTATTATGGCCCATTCAATGTCCTATATCCATTGTTCAGGGTGTAGCAACGATATACCTTTTCATTCACATATTCATACTAAAATATGGTCTAAAGCAGTGGTTCTCAACTGGTCTAGCCTCGGGACCCAACATTTTCCTTAGTCATTAAGTCGTGACCCAAAATTTTGAACCACTATGATTTATGTAAAAATAAACACAAAAAAGTGCAACAAAAGTGCACCTATTGCTAAAAACCCAATGAAATCAAATAATAATAAATAATTATGCTTAGCAGATTTCTTAGCTTAACATAACAGACCTAAGTTTGGGGGAACTAATGGGATAACTGGGGTTGCAACAAAAGTGCAACTAGGGCTAAAAACCCAATGAAATTAAATAATAATAAAGGTGCAGTTGCCTGCTCTCACCACCTGGGGTCTGCCCGTCAGGAAGTCCAAGACCCACTGGCAGAGGTCATAGTTCAAGCCCAGGTCCCTGAGCTTGGCTATGAGTTTGGAGGGGACTATGGTATTGAATGCTGAGCTGTAGTCGATGAATAGCATTCTCACATAGTTTCCCTGCCTCTTGTCCAGGTGTGATGCTGCTGTGTGCAGCACATAGGCTATGGCGTCCTCCGTGGACCTGTTGGGGTGGTATGCAAATTGCAGGGGGTCCAGGTTGATGGGGAGGGAGGAACAGATGTAGCCCTTCACTAGCTTCTCAAAGCACTTCATGGCTATGGAGATGAGAGCTACAGGGCGGTAGTCATTGAGGCAAGCTGGCTTGGATTTTTTGCGTACAGGGATAATGGTGGACTTCTTCAGACGGGTGGGGATGACAGCCTGTTCTAAGGACAGGTTAAATATGTCAGTGAATACCGGGGCCAGTTGGTCGGCACAGACTTTTAGGACGCGGCCGGGGATACCGTCCGGTCCTGCTGCCTTCCTGATATTCACTTTCTTAAACGTCCTCCTCACCTCATGTTCTGTTATCCTGAACACTGAGTCTCCATCAGCAGTGCCCCCCCCACTCCTCCATTGCAGTGGTTTGTAGGCTGGTGCTGTTATTCCCAGCCTCAAACCTCGCATAGAAGGTATTGAGATCATTTGCCAGTTGGATGTCACTGTTCAGTTTGAGGGAGGTGCCTTTGTAATCTGTCATCGTTCTGAGGCCCTGCCAAATAGCTCTATAGTCAGCCTGTTCATATTGAAGTTCAATTGAATCCATGTAGCGCCTTTTTGCTTCTATTACTGTCCTCCTAACATTGTATCTCACCACCTTGTGGTCATTCATGTGTTGCCTGTCACAAGCCTGGCGTTGTATGCTGAGGTGCGCGCCTTCAGAGCTTCACGGACGGATTTGTCTACCCAGGGCTTTTGGTTTGGGTAAACTCTAATTGTGGTAGAGGGGATTGTTTCTTCTACCAAAGTACAAACAAAGTCCAGCACTGTTTCCGTGTAGTCATTAATATTATCTGTGTT
This sequence comes from Notolepis coatsorum, assembly GCF_963971535.1. Taxonomy (NCBI): domain Eukaryota; kingdom Metazoa; phylum Chordata; class Actinopteri; order Aulopiformes; family Paralepididae; genus Notolepis; species Notolepis coatsorum. The sequence goes on along the minus strand of NC_140173.1, from coordinate 62,630,857 downwards.
ATCGCGGAACACCCCCCAGTCTGTACATTCTAGTGCAGCTTGGAGCGTCTCCTCCGACGCCACCATCCACCTCTCGCGATACTACAGGAATGCGCTTGAGACTTTGTTTATACTGCGGTACAAGAAAGATGGCGTCGTGATCTGACTTGCCGAAAGGACTGGCAGCATGTGATTTTTAACCGCTCTTAAATTGCGAGTAGCAATGGTCTAAAATATTCCCGCCTCTGGTAGAAGAAGTCACATGCTGGTAGAATTTTGGCAGCACTTTTCTCAGATTAGCGCTATTGAAATCACCCACAACCACAATAGCAACATTAGCTGCTTGGAGCTTGTTTACCTCGTTGTGGAGCTTGGAGAGTGCGTCGCCTGTGTTTGCTTGTGGTGGAATATACACTCGGATCAGAATGACCGACGTTAATTCTCTCTGGAGAAAGAATGGCCGGCACTTGATGGATATATACTCCAGGTTTGGGGAGCAGTGGTTTGAAAGCTCCTTCACGTTGCCTGGATCACACCAATTGTTGTTCAACATGAAAGCTATTCCACCTTCCCGCTTTTTACCGGAATCTTCCTCTGTACGTTTGAATACTTGTTACAGTAATCCTTACAGTGACGGCTTATTCACACTCTTCCTCAGTGTTCCGGCAGGTGTTGACTTTCTTACAGTTGCATGCTTCGATACATGCCATGTGACTCTTCCTGAATATAATAGAGTAGAAGATAATTAAAAGATTATAGCCAGCTCCCGTACAAGTATATTCGAACACATGATACAATTGTCCTTACAGTGATTTATTCTGTTCCTTCATTCCTTTTTTTCTCTCTGTTATAGGCATTATGTTCACAATTCTGTTAACGACAAACAGTCTAGAGTATACAGTCTTGCAGGTGGATGTAGAGATGTAGAGATCCAGCTTTCATGTAGAGATGCGTACATCGGATTCTGTCATAGTGAGCCAAGAGTAGAAGCAGCACATCTGTGTCACGCGCTGACACAACGATTGTTTCCACTGGAGCCTGGATGAGAAAATCAGACGTGTATCAGCTTCCTCATGGTCAGCACTCAGAGAGGAGACTTCAAGATCTGGATCTGTTGACTTGACAGTTGTCGCTTCAGCAAACCTCTCTGATACTACAACTACAGGTTCATCGTCCGGGCTGTGTTCTATCAGGTGGTTTGAGAGTAGTTGAGCGATATCTGATTTGTTGTCTTCAAGGGCCATGAAGCTCGACCAATCGGCAGGAACTGGAACAGACTTTTTGATTTCACGACGTACTGGTCTGTGGCGCTGTTTGCGTTTCACCCTTGTGCCTGTTTTGATGGATTGGTCATGGTATCTGTCAAAGACGACATCTACCCTCTGGTATTTTGCTCCCATCTTCAACACGGTGTCAGTGAACTTGTTGGCATAGTCACCAAATGTTGTAGTGTCAGGTGGCTTTCCGAGTGCCATTACCAGAGCTTGGCCATCAATGCCCAGGCAGCTGGGTCCCTGAAGGGTAAGATCTGCAGGGGTTTTAACTTGTTTCGTCAGTATATTTGCGAACACAGACTTGTTGGTGGAATGTAGACTCCCGTTAGTTGTGGCCAGAGATGGTGTTTTGCTTGTTCTTGGAAAGTTGCACAACTTCATACAAAGAGGCAAATGTCTTGGCTTTGTTCTTTCGAATGGGTGATTTCAGGTTCAGGTGCTGGTCACTATCTGGACGTTCACACAAACGTTTGTCCACAAACATGTTCAGTTGTGCCTGTCCAAGGTGTTTGGCTGGCGACGTGATTAAATGGCTCAGTGACTATCTTTATAATAGGGAACAGTTTGTTTCCATAAATGGCGAAGACTCTGACAGGGCAAAGCTAGTCTGTGGGTTCCTCAGGGCTCTATACTTGGCCCCCTTTTATTTTTGATTTATATAAATGATTTTGCTTGGGTATCTCCTAGAGTATTCTCGATCTTGTTTGCTGATGACACCAACATTATAATGTCACATGAGAATTTTGCAGTATTAATTAGGGAAGCAAATTATGGTTTATCTTGTGTCTCAGATTGGTTCCAGACTAATAAGCTATCGTTAAATGTAGAAAAATCAAATTTTATTGTATTTTGTAATAAAGGTAAAAGTTATTCGAAAAAGGAGGCAAAGCTATTAATCAGTAACACCGAAATCAAACAAGTAACTTCAACAAAGTTTTTAGGGATCCTAGTTGATGATAAACTCAATTGGAAAAAACACATTGATCATGTTTGTAAAAAAGCAATGAAGTCAGTAGGTATAATTAGGAAGGTGTGTTCATTGATAAATAGAAGTTGTTTTTTAATCGTCTATTATAGTCTTATCTTTCCTTACATATCGTATTGTAACATAATTTGGGCTAGCACTCATCCATCTCATCTACAAAAAATTATTTTACTTCAAAAAAGATTTGTTAGACTGGCAACCCTCTCAGATCGATTTGAACCATCTGCTCCTCTTTTCAAGAAATTAAACATTCTGACTGTCTGAGGTTAATTCTTTACAGATATGTATATTTGTGTACAAATGCATTCATGATCACAATCTACCAAATGGTTTTAATAGTTTTTTTTTCTTTTAATTCAGATGTTCATTCATATGCTTCACGTCAGTCCAGGGACCTGCATATACCTTATTGTGGTACTTCACTTAGGCAGTTCTCAGTGAGGTATAGAGGGCATAGCTGTCAACACGCACGGTTTTACCGGGATTCTCCTGTATTTCGACCCTCTGCACGGCGTCTTTACGGCGCACGGATTGGTACGTATTTTGTACTAATTATTATTATTATTATTTTTTACAAAATGGGTGCAATTCTCCTCCGTGACGACAGGTGGCAGCAGTGTAGATTAGACCGTTATCACAGGAAGTCAGACCGGGAGACGGTTGCCAGCCGAAGAAGAATAAGAACAGAACAGCGAGCGGATTTGCTCAGAGCTCAGGGGAGAGACTGATGCGGCACCGAGGGTGTCAAATCAACTTAGCCAGTGTCTCTTGATTGCCCACTCTGTGGCTTTTGTCTCTGGAACAAAGGGTTTGCAAATCTTCTGTGGATAAAACAATACAAAGTTACTGTGTATGTGATGCAGGAAGGAATGTGTAAATGTCTTGGTGAACAGCCGTTTGCTCTGCGCCTCGGCGTCCCCCTCCTTCACTCTGACGCCCAATTTCCTGAATGCGATTTATAAATAATAATTTATCCGTTTTAAAAGTTGTCGTGAATCGTCATGTTATGACAAATACAGTTACTGGTAACTCGCAGGCATTGCAGAGATATTGAGGAAAAACACAAAATCGCATTGGCTTTTTTTCTATCTCACATTTCTCTGTAGACACACACTGTTCCAAAATTATATTCCCACTGCTAAATTAATGACCATAGGTATTTTTTTATAGCTTTAACGAGTTGTAGTATTAATATGTAGCCTACAGTTATGAAGGTATAAAGACACTATGGTAATACATTGATTGATTGCTTTTATAGTTTCACAAACACATCAAGACAAATCACAAACACAAAGAAATAAAAAGAACAATAGTATGATGCCAGACACTGTCACATCAATGAACAAACATACACCATGTCGTATGCTTTACACTAAGGACGCAAGGGGCTGATTCTCTGACATATATACACACATTACATATATACACATACACATATATATATATATATATATATATATATATATAATATATACACCAGCGCCGCCAATAGATAAAAAAAATTAACTAATCAATCTCACAATTTTCTGTAATCAATCTAGATTAAAAACAGCATTTTTCTACATAAAACCGAAGCTTGTAACAGATATTTACTTGAGTAAAATCATGGAATTAATGTAAAATCAACACAAAGAAAGTATATTTAGATTCAAAGACTATTTTAATAGCTGTCTTTGAATACAGTTTCTCTCCTGTGAAATACAAATGTTCAACAAAACCATAATTTACATAGCATTTACACTCTAAGTAGGAAAAGTTTACCCTACAACGAAATGGCTGGGTACATACAGGTTTTGACCAGCAGATGGCAGCGACGAGGCAGCTCCATTGGGAGGGGGCGGGGCCGGGTTGGAGGGGGCGGGCTGAGGGGGCGGGGCCAGGAGAAGGGGCGGGGCTAAAACGTGCACGTTTTCTCAAAACGAAATGTTGACAGCTATGATAGAGGGTCCAATCTTTGGAATGCAGCTGATCCTATGCTAAGGAAATCTCCATCTCTGCTTATTTTTAAAGCAAACTACAAAAAAATTCTCATCCAAAAGTAGTAGATAGATAACAGGTCATACATGTAGGTATGCATTTGGTTATGTGGGTGGGTAGGTTTGTAGACAGGTGGGTGGGTTGTTATATATTATTATGTACACAGTATATGCATGTATGTACTGTGTGTATGTATGTTTGTATTAACACAAATCTTTTAATGTATTCTGGTCAGGGGAGGAAACTTAACTTTTTGGCTTACCAGCCAACTGGCGAGTAGATGATTTTTTTTACCAGCCAAACTGATTTTTTTACCAGCCAAAAATAAATCGCTAATTGTGATAATTACTTCTTTGTATGTCTTCCTCTAAATTGATTTTCAATCAATCAGTAATAATCACACCGTGTCTCTACTCTTTAAAATATTTATTAGCATAAAACATTAATAAGTGTCTCTACTCTCCACAATATTAGCATACAACATGTATTAATCACACTGTCTCTACTCTTCAAAATATTAGGATATCACATATTAACATGAAAGAGGGAACTATTCTGGACTGGGTTGGGCTGAACTGGGCAGTGAAAGATGCTGAGCTGGACTGGGTTGGGCTGAACTAGGCAGTGAAAGATGCTGGGCTGGACTGGTCTAGGTTGGACTGGTCTAGGTTGGACTGGGTTGGGCTGGACTGGTCTGGGCACTGGGCACAGTGGGCAGTGAAAGAACCAAGCATTTCACTGTAATGTAATAGCTAAATAAAACAACTTGAACTTGACTTGTTACATTTGCACTCTGGTTGTATGCCAAACATATTCTGGTTGTACTGTACTTGTGCTGTATGATGACAATGCATTGGAACCGAATCTCATGACAATGATAGGGGTTCAGCAGGTGTATTCTGAATGCAAAGTATGACAACATCACCGTTGTGAAGGGCATATGGGCGAGTGGTGATATGGGGGGAAACCCGGTAATAATAAAATGTCACTCGGCTGCATTTAAGCAAAGCCGCTCAGTATAGTCCACTATGTTGAATGGTCGTTATGGTAGCTTGATGCTAGGTAGCTAGCCGGCTAATGCTGGTTAGCCTCACGCCCACTTGTCATTCTCATCCGACTCGAAGGAGAACGCTGTGTGCTGTTGTTCGCCCCCATGTCAGACCGCACTGATATCCGAAAGCGACGACTCTACATGCAATTATTTTCATCCACGATGTGTTTTTGTCTAAGTTTGTCTACGTTGTCAAGCCGGTGACAGGAGTTTGTAGGTCCGCGCGCAGTGGTCTGTCCACTTCCCCTAAATGCGCGACATCTTCTAGAAAACGAGTGTTCATTGGAGGATCTTAGAGCGCATCTGTACAACGATGATGTTCATTGGTTATGGTCGGATTATTATGAGGCGCAAATGGGAGGAATCAAGGGGGGAGTCAGAGTTCGGCTTGTGCCAGTGAGCGAATCAGCAGATTGCAGAATGATTTTTTTGTTTTGTTTTGTAATTGCTAGTACTCGCCAGACTGGCGAGTGCTCTTCATGAATCACTCGCCAAACGTAAAAAATACTCGCATTTGGCGAGTAAAGTGGCCTAATTTCCTCCCCTGATTCTGGTATTTTATAATATGCATATTTTTGTATGTTTGATTTTATGAAACAGGGGACGTTCTTGATAAGCCTCTAGGCTTCTAACTTCTCCTTCACAATCGTTATAACGTACACCGGTTCCTGACAGGGAGCGAGCGAACTAGAGGCGCGCGACACTGTCCTGATATGAGACGGCGCGTGTCCGAGTGTGTCTGTGTCTGTGTGTGTGTTACCTGGAAGCACACGTGGGGGGGGGGCCAAAGCCGCCTGCGATTCTTGACCAATAAAAAGTGTTTAGGGGCGGGACTCGGCCGCGTAATCGCTCAACTAGAGACACAGCGAGCGAATATCTGAGGGGTGGACGACATCGCTGCTCAGTTCGCTGTCGCTCGCGGCAGGTCAGGATAGTCTGATTGAAACGAATACATTTTAATCATTTTCGCAATCACGCTCGCTCGCGTCGCTCCCTGTCAGGAAGGGGTGTTATTATGTATTGTTTTTACTTCTGTTTAACTGTGTTAATAAACAAACAAACAAACAAAACAAAACGCTAACGTAACGTTAATTTCGGTCTTTAACATGATGTGGTCATAAAGGTAGAGCCATATGGAATCCGCGATCACGGAATCGCGGACGGAATCGCGGAATTGAGCAATAAAAATGGAATCCACTATAAAAAAATAATTTTTTTTTTTTTTTTTTGTGGGACTTGTACAGCACTTTGTTCAACTTTGTCAGTGCTGTAAAGTTTAAACCTTTTAAAATCTTAGACAAACAAAACACTTTGCTTTCATGAAATATTGTAAGCCGTCATTTGAGGCTTTATAAAAGCAGCACAATGAACACAAATCTGTCAGTGCCGAGTCCGACCTCATCTTAAATAACAAACAGCATTGCTAACAAAGAGAGGCAGAGTTGATTTTGCAAAAATATATATAATTTTTTTTTTTTTTTAAATCAATTTTTTTTTTCATATTCGAATCCCATGCCCATCGAACAAAGCTTCGAAGCTTCAAAGTATTTAAGACGGCCCTATTAAATGGACTGTTATATCTTATTAAATTGTGGACATTTATTCATTCCCACTTATTAGACACTATTTCTGATGGTAAAATGAGCGTACAAAGCAAAATACAGAATTCTGAAATATTAAAACGGAAAAAACGGAATTTGGAAAAAAATTAAATGGAATTTGGAAAAAAATAAAATGGATTTCATATGGCTCTACATAAAGGAATGGCAAGGATTGCAAAGCACGTTAGATGCATTTGACCCGTTGCGGAATAAAACGGCAGGGATTTGTTATGGGTCGCAAAATAGGCACACTAGCCTGCGTCTATACTTTCCGTAGCCACATTTCTGGCAGACGTTCTCTGATTGGCACTGACTGACGCTCTCTGATTGGCCACTGACATGTTTGCCCAATAGCGTGACGAGCTGTGTCTTTGCCCATTTCCGCGTCGATTACAGCCTGCAAACTACCTGGCGTTCTATCGCCATGCTCTAAGACAAACTCTAACCTTAACCAACTTCGAAAGAGTGCCTAAGCTTAACCGTCGAAAGAACTTGCCGTCACGCTCTAAGACAAACTCTAACCTTAACCAACTTCGAAAGAGTGCCTAAGCCTAACCAGTGTAGAAACTGACGTCGGCCAATCAGAGAACGTTTCAGAGAACGTCTGCCAGAAATGCGGCTACGGAAAGTATAGACGCCACTAGCCTTGCTCTGTTTCAGACGCCTACTGCTGTGTGCTGTTGAGCCGAGCGGATACGACTCCACAGGATTTTCAAAATAAGAGTATCGCAATATGAATAGATCTTTTTACCTTGCATCGATCCTATTGGATCATTGATAATATATCGATCTGGATCGATGTATCGTCCCACCCAGCGTTTCCGTTAGCCGGTAATTAGCGGTATTTGACCGGCAAAATCTGTTGAAGTCCGACATATTTAATCTCTCCGGTCTTAATGTCCGGTGAAAATAATTCCCTGAGTCTAAGCACAATTTGATTATTTGAATTGTATTAAAATAGGCTAAAATTAAATAGCCTATGCGATGAACGAAACAATCATTACATTTGTTTCATCGTTGCTTCTAATATTGACAACGACGTTGTCAGCGAGAGCTTAGTGCTGGGTGTGCGAGTGCATGTGAAGCTGCAGAGCCGGAGCAGCAGCAGCACAGTGCAGCACAGTGCAGTACTCCAATTCAGCCATTGGCAATTCAGCTGTTAGGTGGGGGGCGCTGCTGTGCGGTCCCCAGATAGAGCCAGAAAAGAGCCAGAAAACAGCTGAATCTGCTGCTCTGCATACATACTCTCGCAAATAAGTCGTTGGGAGGTGGAGAGAGAGAGAGTCGTCACGCAAACCCACGATAATGTTGCCGTCTCTCTCTGCCAAATTTCTCAGTTCTTCGCTTGATATAATTAATACAAATGTTTGTTGTCATTCTTTTGCCTATCAATTGTTTTTAAGCTCAATAAACTCTGACCGGAATTTCTCTCATTTGACCGGTAGATTGAAATCTACCGGACACTGAGGCCGGCAACAATTTTTTCTAACGGAAACCCTGGTCCCACCCCTACCTGATGCCATCAGCTGTTATTGAAGGCTTGGCAGTAATTGCCTCTTATTAGTAACTAGAAGGTTAGTGCTTGTGGCCTATAGATAGATGTTGTCTAGGTGGTGGTAATTGTAGCAGAAGTCGGGCTGCTTGGCTCTGGCAGAGGCCCTGAGGCACCAGACCACTGGCCACCAGCTCGGTCTGGATTGCAGTGGCTGGTAATGTGATACTCGGGGAAACCTGCATGCAGACTGTGGCAGTGCAGCAGAGAGCGAAGGGAGCATTACGTCAAGGTGTGTGTATTTGTGAATGTACGTGTCTGTGGGTTTGTGTGTGTGCGCGCTATTATAGTCGTTCACACTCGTTTGACATTGGCTATTACTGTGCCATGAAAGCTCTCCCCCTACATTCCACACAGTAGTCTGTGGCGTTGCTCTGCTGAATACATAACATTTACTGGATGAACCCGATCTACCCGTGGTCATTTAAGGTCCACATGCTGCTTGTATACATTTGACATCTGTCACCCAGCTTACTAAGGTAACACTATACAAAACGGTGCATGCTAAGGTGGGCCTAGTGTTGAGACTGAGCTTATGCCATTAGTATTTTAGTGAATATCTAGTTATTTGCAATAAAAATCAATCTAGACCAAACTTGTGTTTGGCATGGACATGGCTGTTTGCCAACTCACCAGTTTACCTTGTTCTCCTTCAGTCATCTTGTAACTGCCAATAGTATGCTGCCTTTTTGCTGCCAGTGCATGAGTCACCCGAGACAGATTTTGTAGTATAATTGGTCGGTCGACATAAAAGTTGGGCTGCAGGGAGTGACGGATCCTCGTAGGTAGATCGTTTGTGTGACTTGGATCTTTTTAAGACAGAGGGGTGAAAGAAAGGCTCATGCCCGATGCTAAGCCATGCAGTCTGAGTCATAAAGACAGACGAATAGGAACCTGCTGCATGAGTCAAGTTAGGTAAACAATCTTGGTTTATTAATTTTTTTACGTCCCTTTGGCTTTCATATCTGTCTGTGTGTCACGTTGCTGACAAGCTTGGGTGTCCACAGTACCGGAGGTCTGGGGAGAATGTTGTTAAAAAGCAGACTGTCTGAGTTCAAATGCTGTTTGAACAAATGTCCTTCACATGCTCCCTGAAGTGCCTCTGTTTGTCTCTCTGTCTGTCTGGTTTGACTTATGATTATATCCCACAGCATCAGCACCTCTTTCTAATCATGGTTTTGACCGTAAGACCTCTTGGCGAGAACCACAGGTGGGGTTTTGTGAGATTATATTGCAGATACCTTTTCAATAGCGCCTGGCTAAACGTCTACCATGTGCCTGCAGAGATAAACGGAGGTCTATATCGGAGCGTTCACAGAACCGCGGAGTCGACAGTTCCAGTTTAATGCAGACGAGGCCGTTGGGGACGACTCGGGCAGTGTTCTTTTCTTTAGGCTGTATTGTTGACTTAGATTAGAACGTTGTGTCCGCATTTCAAAGAGCAGATGGCTCATGCATTCACTCCCATACAGTCAAAACACAGACTACAGGCGGTTAGGAGTCGGGTAAACGTGAGTCGGGTAAACGTGAGTCGGGTAAACACACAAGTGAGTCATCTAGTGATGTATATCTATGTCCTCACACCCCACTGGTTAAAGACTAGCTTCCGGTTCCTTTATACCAGACAACCAGCTGAGCGCTTCTCACACCCACTGTCTTCCGGTTCCTTCATATCAGCACAGCAGCTGAGCGCTTCTCGCACCCACTGTCTTCAGGTTCCTTCATATCAGCACAGCAGCTGAGCGCTTCTCACACCCATTGTCTTCCGGTTCCTTCATATCAGCACAGCAGCTGAGCGCTTCTTGCACCCACTGTCTTCTGGTTCCTTCATATCAGCACAGCAGCTGAGCGCTTCTCACACCCACTGTCTTCCGGTTCCTTTATACCAGACAACCAGCTGAGCGCTTCTCACACCCACTGTCTTCCGGTTCCTTCATATCAGCACAGCAGCGAGATTCTCACACCCACTGTCTTCCGGTTCCTTCATATCAGCACAGCAGCTGAGAGCTTCTCACACCCACTGTCTTCCGGTTCCTTCATATCAGCACAGCAGCTGAGAGCTTCTCGCACCCACTGTCTTCCGGTTCCTTCATATCAGCACAGCAGCTGAGCGCTTCTCACACCCACTGTCTTCCGGTTCCTTTATACCAGACAACCAGCTGAGCGCTTCTCACACCCACTGTGTTCCTTCATATCAGCACAGCAGCGAGATTCTCACACCCACTGTCTTCCGGTTCCTTCATATCAGCACAGCAGCTGAGAGCTTCTCACACCCACTGTCTTCCGGTTCCTTCATATCAGCACAGCAGCTGAGAGCTTCTCGCACCCACTGTCTTCCGGTTCCTTCATATCAGCACAGCAGCTGAGCGCTTCTCACACCCACTAGTTAAAGTTGGCTTCCGGTTCCTTTATACCAGCTTAGCAGAGAGAGGGAAGCAGGGAAGATGGCACTGTCCGCTCTCTCTCGTGACTTCCTGCGTTTCCTTGCTAAGGACACCGCCTCGGTATGAAAGCTTCTCCCATGATGAGTGTTTATATCGTGTTGTGGCTTGTGATGCGGAAAAGAGTCTTGTTATATTTTCGACGGCATGGATTTAAATATTTTTGATGCCCCCCCCCTCTCCTTAGCAACTAGCTAAGCTGACCTATCGTCTCCCAGATGGTAAATCACCCTTTTGGAATGGACTCAATGAAAGTGAATGGGAGAACGGATTTCTGACTCCACATTTTACTTCTCACTGATGCAGCCGGGGTCTACCAGAGTTCATTCTGGAGCCTCTGAGCCGCGCGGATCATGTGTTATACTGTACACACGATGGATCAATACATTTATCGATTTTTTCGAATGGCGATCGGAAATTGGAATAAACCATTTGGATACCATCTGACCTCAGGTAAGGAATCTATGTTATCAGTGTTAGGATAATCAGACTCGTTTTCACTGATAAGCGTTTATGTAATATGTGATATGGCTGTTTTGACTGTAAAAGCCATGAGGAAATAAGTGCAGCGATTAGCAGCGCATGGCACGAGCGTGCGTGCGCACACATATACTATCGATCATCTAGCGTTTATTTGAAAACGATTCATAAATAGGCAGATAAATGACAACTTTCTGGAATATTCCAGTAAAAGGCGATTATCATATGCATGGGTTGTTTTCCCCGGAAAACGGGTGATTTTCAAAATGCTATCAAACGGAAATTAAGCGATAAAAATACAATCTGCCTTGACAATGTTGACTGGAAAATGATTCTTTGATAAGCGACGGGCAGATTAGACACACAGCCATAATTTAAAACATAGATTAGGCGATATTAACGTTAACATTGGCCGTGGATGGTGGCATTCAACGGGGTAAAAAGGAAAACACGGCCCGGCACTGAAAGTGTTAATACATTGGTGATACCAGTTTTCCTGCTCCAGCCACTTAACGTTATGCGCGTTTATAGTACTGTTTATTCATTGCATAATGTTGGGAGTTGTTATAACGCTAACGTAGGGCTGGGCGAGATAACGATAATTATCGCGATATATTTTAATCTATCAAAAAATATATATTGAAAAAAATATATATTGTGACCTGCAACTGGGCCATTTTAAAACCAGAGACAGTGGACAGACTTGTCTTTCTTGCCTGCAACTTAAAGTAATGGCTTTGCTTGTCCAAATGACAATACTGACCAAATTGAGATTTATTTATGTATTGCATGCATTTCTACATTTTATTTCCCATTTTGTTTATTCATCCCAGTATCTTTATTTCTTATGTGTGGAATTCTACAAGGCATATATGTGTTTGAGGATGATATCCTTCAAACAGGCAATAGTGATGATATAATTTGGGCAGTGCTGAGCTGGGTTACTTTCCTCCAGTGTATTTGTCCCCCGGCCCCACCCAATGGCCCCACACGCACACGCACATACACACACACAAATTCGATTTTTTTTAATGTTCGAAGCTTGTGCCATCGAACGAAGCTTCGAAGTATTTAAGACAGCCCTAGTGCTAGCAGAGCTAGACTCCAGTCACGGTGCACATGTGTGGTGGTTTGTCCACCAAAAAAGCGCCAAAAGATAGAAAAGAAACTAGTAGAGCCAGAACTGTTCAACTCCCCTGGAGCCACAGCCAGCAGAGAAGCCTGTTTACTTTCGCTTTCAAACCAGCTGCAACCTGAGAACTGAGTGTGAGGGGCTGTAACACTAAAGATGGCGGCAATGACAAAGAATTGCTGCAAAATAAACATACATCTGTTGCCATATCGCCCAGCCCTACGCTAACGTTACAAACCCCTATTTCCACTGCCGAATTATGATGACTGCTCCTGCCACTTAACGTTATGCACGTTTATAGTACTGTTTATTCATTGCGTAATGTTGGATTTGTTATACTTATAACGCTAACGTTACAAACCCCTATTTCCACTGCCGAGTTATGACTGCTCCAGCCACTTAATGTTACGCACGTGTAACTCTGCTGCAATCTTAAAAAGTCTTATCTAAACGAACCAGTATATGGTAGTTCTATAACGTCTCTGATTTTACTGAAGCTGGTAAAATCCAAAAGCATGACATAAGTGGAGAAAACAAGAGTTGCTTAAAGCAACCAATCAATAACTCGAAACACCAACGATCAATAACTCACAAACACTGGTCCTATCATTTATCAGGGTGCAGGACAAAATACAATATGCAATATCAACATTATGGCAGGTGAAAAAATAGCTAAGCTTACAGTAAGTAAAGTTCCTCTCAAATGTATCTCCCAATCACTCGCACACACACGTTCACGCAACAAATTAGTGGAAAAATAAATACCATTCTTGTCACAAAGTATTGTTCTATGATTGTTTGGCTTGTCAGCCTATTGTTTCTGAGGGAGATTCCCACCTGTTTAATTGTCCTCCAGTTGGAGGAATATATTTTTATATATAGTATTCAACTTATTTCACAGTGTGAATGTTTCTTCAATTTAATTCACAGTAATGGTTCTGCAGCATGCTGGTTATCTGTGAAAAAAAAAAGTAAATATTATATAGTCGTCTTTTGAGCTCTTTACTCAAAGATGGTCTACTCTGGGTATTCAGTAGGTGGTGTCAGAGAGGCAACTGTAGTATTGCACTTTAAAAACATGTAAATACAAGTGGCTAGGTGGTGTAGTGGGCAAGGCGCTCGCCATCAACGCTGGAGACGCTGGGTTCGAATCCAGCTCTCGGCGTTGCTATCAGCTTGGCTGGTCGTTCATACTAACACAATTGGCAGTGTTAGGGGTTGGAAAGCTGATGGGTGGGTCCTGGGCGTTGTGGATAGCGACCCCTACAGTTCGGTCAGGGCGCCTGCACAGCGAGGGTAGGATCTGGAGGGAGTTAGTGTGACCTTCCACACGTTACACTCTCCTGGTGAGAATCTGCGCTGCCAGGCTGGCTGCCGGCTGGCTGCACATGCGTCGGAGGAAAGCATGTGACAGTCTCCGGCCTCTCGGACCAACAGTAGGGCGGAGTGCGCAACAACCAGGAAGGGGGTTGGGAATTGGCATAACGACTAACCGTGGGATGGGAGAAAAATCGGAAAAAGGAGGGGGGAAAAAGATTTAAAAAAAAGATATATATTAAATGTTCCATTGCAAATTGAATCAATTATTTTTTTTCTGGTAAATTAATGATTAATCGATAACAAGTCTTTAGTGACGGCCCTAAAATCTAGGTAACGTTAATGCCACAAAACGAATGCATTTGTTAATCTGAACGTTATTTGCGTTATAACCACTGTGCGTGCTTTCCGTGTATGGTAAATGTACATATTCAGGTATGACATGTATATTACTATTCCTATTGATAAATCTAGGTAACGTTAAGGCCACAAAACGAATGCCTTTGTTAACAGTTTGAGTGCCAGCCTCCGTGTCCTATTTACCCCCTTGAGTGCCACCACCCACTTCAATGATGGCGCTCTCATATTTGCGAACGCATAAACTACATCTTAAATTATGGCTGTGTCTAATATGGCCGTCGCTTATCAATGACTTGTTTGCAGTCAACATTGTCGAAACGGATTGTTTTTTAATCGGTTCATTTCCGTGTTATACCATTTTGAAAAAACGCTAGTTTCTTGAAACTTTCAGAAGATTCTGTGATAAACGCCCTTTACTGTATACACAAAACACGGTGTCATTTTTCTGCCTATTTCTGAATAGTTTTCAAATAAACGCTAGATTATCGATAGTATATGTGTACTTATGCACGCTATAGAAGCGGGCTGAAAAATCTATTATCTTATTGCCTGATCGCACACACACATAGGGCCCACATTGATATCTCTGTGAAAAAAGCTCTGATTATCCTAAGACTGGTAAAATAGATTCCTTACCTCAGATCAGATGTTCTCCAAAAATATTATTCCAATTCCTGATCGCCATTCCAAATATCGATTGTGTTTATTTATCCAACACTGGGTGCTCGAACACATTATTCCACGCTGTTCTCCGGGACCACAAAGACTGCAATCGGCTCCGGTTACTTGCCTGAGAAGTAAAATGTGGATTCCGGACTGTTTTCTTCCCATGCGGTTCATTCAATCCATTCCAAAGGGGTGCAGTACCATCCGGGAGACGATAGGGGCGGTATTTTCCCAATGGAGCTCAGAGAGTTTGCAGCACTAACGTGAGGCTAGATTGATGAAATATGAATGGAAATCGCTAATAAAAGAAATCACTATTAAAAAAAGATTACTCGTCCGTGGCACTCAAAGTGTTAATCAGAACGTTATTTGCGTTACAAAATGGCATTAGAACTGTTTTTCTCAAAGCCCAGGCAAATTAAATGTCCAAATTCAGGGTGCAATGTTTGCCAATAGGGATGTATCAGTAGTATTGGCAGTGGTAGAATCATAATAGTAATCCAGTATATTTCTTTATTTTCTAAATTAAGCTGCTGCAGCCTCCTCCCCCTCACAGCCGGGCAGCGCAGCCCTGTCTTCAGTTTGTAAACAATGCTATTATTAGCTAACGTTAGCTGTCGTTCCTCCGTTAGCTTAATGCTAGCTAGCTGGCCACCTATTACTTCATGGAAACGGAGTAACGTCAAGCCGAGCCCACTACACTAGTACACGCATGAACTCGACACAACTACCCCGTTTCCAACGTTAGGTCTAGCGGAGCCGGAGCCCATCCTACACCAGTACACACATGAACTCGACACAACGTTACCCCGCCTCCATGAAGTGTCCAATTAGCAGCAATGTTGTTGAAAATGTAACGTTAATAAATGCTCCGAGCATAGCTCCGGAGATCGATCGATCTCTCTCTCTCTCTCTCTCTCTCTTGCTCTCGCTCTCGCTCTCGCTCTCGCGCTCTCTCTCTCTCTGATCTAAAGATAAACAAAGGGTTTTAAAAGTGTATTTATCTTCTCGTATAGTAACAGAGAGAAGCTGAGGAGAATCAACCAGCAACAAAAGCAAAATTTGTTAAAAAAAATAAAAATAAAAATATTATAATAATAAAAAAAAAATATTATAATCTTTTTTTTTTGGTATTGAAAGTATCGATACTTTTCAAGGTATCGTATCGAAGTCGAAATTCCAGTATCGTGACAACACTAGACTGTACTCCTGAAAAAGTATAGTAATATGGTTTATTTGTATTGGGAAAGATACAGACACATTAGCTGGTTGAAAGTGAAGCGCTGGTCGCCCGCCCGCCCGCCTTCGTGCGTGGCTGGTGTGTGCGCTGTAAGGCTGTTTCCTACTCCTGTGTCCCCAGAGTCTCTATATGGCTGTTTCCTACTCCTCTGTGTCCCCAGAGTCTCTAAGGTTGCATTCACACCAGAGCAGTTTTTTTTACCCCAAACAATTCATTATGAGGCTTACCAAGACAGTATTTGAGTTTGCAAGCTAACATTAAAGACAAAATAAAATACCCATGCATTTAGCATTTTTATATTATATATTAGATTTAGATTATTAGATTATATATTGCATATATTTAGCAATGAGATATTATATGATTTAGATATGAAATATGATGAATTGAAAATGGGGGACCCTGATGTAAACAAGACTAAAGTCTTTCTCTGGTCTGCATCCCCTTAACAATTGTATGTATTGAGCTGTACTGTACCATTCTGCAATATGTTAATAAAGTTTTAAATCAATCAATCAATCAATAGCATTTTAGCATTTTTATGAAACTACTGTATATATGTATGTCTCTAAATGTTTTGATGAATTGAAAATGGAGGACCCTTATGTAAAAAAGCCGAAAGTCTTTTTCTGGTCTTCATCCTCCTGTACTATATTGTACCCATTCTGCAACCTTTTAATAAAGTTTTCATTCGTTCATTCTGACGGAAACATAATAATTTTGATTCAGTCGAGTCTGCCAATTACGTCACAGCGCTTGCACCCGCCCTGCTGTTCTTAGCACCAATCGGCAAGCGCTATTCGTTTTTGACTTCCTGAATGTCCTGTGTGCTGAACATCAACAAAGCTACTAATGTTAGCTCCCCGCGGCCGTCGAGTAGGAGACCAGTGCTCCACAGGATGACTAAATGAGGCATAATGATTTTACTACAACGAATGTTATAATAAAAGCCTTTCCATACATCTGTCTGATTGAAAACTTTATTAACAGACCGCGGAATGGGCATATCTCAGCACGGGCTGAGATATGAACGAGTAACGTGTGGACAGATTGACGCGACACAATCCTCTTGGGCAAAACATCACGATATCCACGATACGTTGAAAAAGTGTATCGTTAATGAACTGTACCCGATATTTATATAATATCGTCATATCGCCCAGCCCTAACCCTGGTGCGTACTTTTGTGGTGTGAATGCTGCTCATCATCGGACCAAACGCAAGACCAAATATAGGAAGTGACCCGATAAACTGCATCTTGAGTACCGTAATTTTCGCACTATAAGCACCTGAATATAAGCCGCAGCAGCTAAATTGAATGATGTGTACATTAGGGCTGACCCCTATTAGTCGACTAATCGGTCGAAAGGGGCCGTAGTCGACTGGCCAACCTCTTAGTCGAATATAATAAAAAAAATATTATTATTATTTTTTTTCAAAAGAAAAGAGGCATAGAAGCGTGGCTAACGCTAATGGCACGCATACCAGAGGCTAACTGCCTACGAAAACAGGCACAGAGGCACTGAAAGAGGATTTCACCCATCTAATGAACACACTAGACTAGACGAATATCAAGATGTATCCATCAGTGGACCAATTGCATGCTTTTGCAGAGGACAAGAAGCCTTCAGTCGACTCCTTCAGACATTAAGCACCCCCCACAGCCCAAATGGAATGATTAAAAAAAGAAAAGAAAATTAAAAAAAAACATTGTACTTTTTTTCTTTCTTAAAGTCGACCAATAGTCGACTAACTGCACATTTTGGCCAATCCTAGTCGACCATCCAAATCCTTAGTCGGGGACAGCCCTAGTGTACATATATAAGCCGCACTGGACTATAAGCTGCATGTGTTTTAATGTTTAATTACAGTCTTCCCACCAGCATTGGGACACAATACTGTCGGACAAATAACAAGAATTAACTCATTTACAAGTTGTATTAAGTTTAGCAAATAAGGGAACAGGTAAATAACATTTCAATGCAGTCAAAAAAGCAATATTTCGATTTTTACATTTTCGGGTTTGGTCACGTCGAGTCGCATATAAGCCGCACCGTTATATAAGCCGCAGGGTCGAAAAATGGGGGAAAAAGGCGCTGCTTATAGTCCGAAAATTACGGTAGAAGGAAACAAAACAAACGCTGCGGCCTGCACTGCAAAACAAGCACGCATGGAACATGTCTCGTAGACAGACGTGGGCGAATGAGGAGGTAAAAGCCCTGACCCTGATAGAAATATGGTCAGACGAGCTAATTAAACAGCTGCTTGTGGCTACTCACAAAAACAACGAGGTGTACAAGTTGTTTAGCGAGAGAATGATGGCAATGAGCTTCAATCGAACAATCGACCAATGTCACATCAAAGTAAAAAAACGGTCAGCATTTCAGCAATATGAGAATAATGTGTGTGCGCTGGGCTGCTCCGGGGAATAACGTGGTGTGTGTGTATATGTGTGTGCGCTGGGCTGGGCTTCTTCGCAGAATAATGTGGTGTGTGTGCGCTGGGCCGGGCTGCTTTGCAGAATAATGTGGTGTATGTGTGTGTGTGTGCGCTGGGCTGCTTCGCAGAATAATGTGGTGTGTATGTGCGCTGTAGAGCTGTCCCCGAAGCCTGTTTTTGGGATTCTATATCTCCAATAGACGAGCGCCCTTTTCGATCGCGTGACATTGTTCAGAAAGTTTGGTGCACTTGACAAATTGCAGTGTGAAAGCAAACCGAACCAAATGAAGAATGCAACAATGTTGCAACTTCACCCCACCCCCCCGCACTGAGTCCACCAACTATATGTGAAAGCGACCTAAGGCCCTGTTTAGACGGAAACGCTAGCAGGTGAATCCGCAAAAATATTTTTTCGGATGTGCCTTTTTGTTTATACGGCAACAGCGTTTTTGTGGGGAGAATCCGCAAAAAAGTGAGACCACCTTCCTGGGTGGAATTTCTAGAAACGATAAACCTTTGCGCTATCATCTAAAGTGTCAAACCGCATAAAACTATGAAGAAAGGGTTCTCAAGGCTCTCGTCGCGTACTGCTTACATCACAGGCATGCGCCAGACGCCAGTAGCCTAGAAGCGTAAACAAAGCATGTCTGATTCTATCCATGGCGATCACCTGAAGGCTACATTGGCAGTACTTTTAAATACACAAGAATCTGTCCTGCGGCTATCGCAACTATCAGAGGCAGAGTAGGGCGGGTCTTCACAGCACGTCTGGTTGTCTCAACGACCTGAGGCGATCTGATTGGCCACTGACGTTTCTGGTCATGTGACATCTGCGCCAATCGTGTGACAGCGGGGCTCCGTCGTCTCGAGTCTTTACAGCCTCGTCTGCACGCAGAATTCCATCCCAAAACACTAGTCTAAACGCAAAATTAAAAGTGAGACCGCAAGACTACTTTTGCGGTTTCTGTTCAGACTCTCTCAGTCTAAACATGGCCTAAGGCTGTTTCCTACTCCTCAGTGTCTTTCAGCACAGTCCACCCTGGACGCATCGTACTGGATGCTTGTATGCTTTCTACAACGGAGTTCGGCGATTCATTTCTGGTCATGTGACATGTGGGACCGCAAGTGTCTACACTGGTTAAGCTTAGGCGCTCTTTAGAAGTTGGTTAAGGTTAGAGTTTGTCTTAGAGCATGGCGATAGATTCTTTCGACGGTTAAGCTTAGGCACTCTTTCGAAGTTGGTTAAGGTTAGAGTTTGTCTTAGAGCATGGCGATAGAACGCCAGGTGCTTTGCAGGCTGTTCGACGCGGAAATGGGCAAGTGGCCAATCAGATTAGCAAATCGCCGAACTCTGTTGTAGAAAGCATGGACGCGTACTGGATACCCGGCCTCCTCTGGCTGCAGAGTATATTTCAGGGCTCCACCAGTGCTCCACCAGGGCTCCACCAGGGCTCCATCAGGCTGAAACACTGTCCCATTACTTATGTTAGCCCTTCCCGTCTATATCCAGTAAGACCGACATGGATTGTGCGAAGAACAAGGCCTCCTCCAGCGGTCGACAGCATCATTTGAAGTAGATAATTAGGCGAGAGGGCGATCAAATATAAAATTCACAATTTCTAGCCTACTGTTTTAAACCGTACGTGTTCCCACACAGACTCTGAATGGGCCTCAGAATTCTGATAACTGACTAAACCATCAGGCCTATAGAGAGCTGTTACTGGGGGGGATTAGTGTTGAACACGTATATCATTCCCTCCAGAGGGTTCATGACCCCAGCTGTTCTTTGGTGCTTCAGGATCAAATCGTTAGTCCTGAATGACTGTCATATATATAATAGACGGTGACATTCCATGGTCTCAGTCCACAATCTGCTCCTCTGCTGTTTCCATGGTAGGATTCATAGTATGCTGTCACATATGGCTTGGGAGAATACTGTATTCTGATTGGCTGCAAGGGGTGTTGTTGTTTTTCTATTTCAGATGGTATAGCCTAATCAGTCACACGATCAATATTCAAGTCCCAACATCGACCGGCAGATGAGTGCTAGGTCAACACTAGGGATGCCCCCCGGACCCCGGTTTTAAACGGGAACCGGTACTATATTAGAAAATACCGGAGTATTTATAAGCTCCGACGTCCTCGGTACTGCTATCGATACTCTAGAGAAATTATTATTATTATTATTATTATTATTTAAAAGTTGCAAACGATCTATCCTCTCTCTGTCTCTGCACGAGAAGCGAGCCACAGCGAGTCATTTTACACACACTCCTCGTGAGTCGCTCGCTAGTAGTGCTACATACGGGTACTCCTTAATGAAAGTTCTCCGTGCTGAAGCGCACTGCACACAGACACAGACAGCTCTGAGTCTGCATGCACCGTGACTCGTGATGGCGGATAGAGCGAAGCGTTCTAAAGAAAGTATGGATATACAACGCACGTTGCCACAAGTGCAACAAAACATTTGCCAGTAAGGGTGGCAATACGAGCAATTTATCAAAACATCTGTTGGCAAAACATGATATTAGTGTGCAGAAATGCGCGTATTCGACTGCCTTGCGCGCAGTGTTCCATCTGCATCCACGTCCACTGCCGCCGGTAAGCCAAGATACGGAGTTTCCTAGGCTAATAACGAATTATTACAAATAGGCTAATAAACAAAATAATTGTTTAGCTACAAATACTACAATCTAAACTTTTTATAGATCGTCAAGCTGAGGCGTCAGCCACCAATGTGTCCCAGGCCAGTGAGCCCAGGGCCACCACACATCCTTCCCTCTACCTCCCTCCACCACCCAAAGTCCTTTCACCCTAGCAGCTAGAGGAAGGATGACAGAGGATAGGGTGAACGAGTGTCACAGTTCTGTTAGCCTTTTGCATTTGTTGTTTATTATAAAAAGTCTATAATTCAGAGTCAGACACATTTAAAACATTGTTGCTGCTGTTGCTGAAGAAATTATATTCATTTATTATATTTATTTATAAAGTTATATAAAAGAACATTGCTGCTGCTGTTGCTGAAGAAATTATATTTATTTATAATACTTATTTATAAAGTTGTATTTATAAATAATAAAGCAATGTTGATTCTGTTCTTAATTAATTGTCTTTTTTTCTTGCAAAAAAAGAACCAAAAAGAACCGATAAGAGTATCGATAAAGTACCGAACCATTAAGCAGTATCGATAAGAGTAGTAGTATCGATAAAATCCTAACGATACCCATCCCTAGTCAACACCAGTACTGGCTGGCGAGGCCTACTAGTTCATTACTGTCCAAATGTAACAAAAACGTCCTTCAAATAATGTGCTGTCAAAACGTTACAATGTATACTATCCACCTAACCTAACCTAATGGGAATGCACTCTAACGCGACATGTCCACAGACAACGTTTTTTTTCCAAGGCGGACCGCTTTGAAAATCAAAAATATGCATGCTCAGAGCGTTTCCAGAGCATCTCACGACTCCCGCAGCTCCGCCACTTGCTCGATTTTGATTGGTCGGTCGAAAAAAGTGACTGATGAGCGGCGCTCCTCTCCAAAAGTTGAACTATTTTCAACTTTATGCTCTGGGAGCGCTCTGCCCAAAAACGCTAGCCCCCGAGCGCGCTAAAACGCGAGGCGCGGCGCTGGGAAAAGGAGCGCGCCTGTTGCGTCTTTAGCATAGAAATGAATGACAGAAAGGAGCTGGCAACTCATAAAAAGCTGGCTGTGTGTGGACACGTCGCCTTACCCATATGAAATCCGGGTTTTGCCTTGTTCCTCGACATGGCTTTTGGAGACTAAGTGATCTTCGCACATGTTTTTGCGGGTCCTGTATGTTGACAGAATTTGCAAAGTCATTAGGATACTGCTCTCCTCTGAATTTAGGCTTAGTGCTTTTTTGGCGACGTTAACGCAGAAGCAGCCAGACGCTTGGACATTGCGGTGTGTTGTAGTGTTGTCACGATACTGGAATTTCGACTTCGATATGATACCTTGAAAAGTATCGATACTTCGATACCAAAAAAATATATATATAATTTTTTTTTTTTTTTTTTAAACAAATTTAGCTTTTGTTGCTGGTTGATTCTCCTCAGCTTCTCTCTGGTACTATAAGAGAAGATAAATATAACACTTTTAAAACCCTTTGTTTATCTTTAGATCACACATTTAAAAATAACTGTTCATCTCACTTCAATAATTTTTATTGCAAATGCAGAACATGGTATTTTCTCAAGCAGACAGATGTAAACACTGTAATCTGTGTTGCATGTACCTGACAAACTGAACTGTTTGTATTACAGTTAGTAACAGTTTCGATTTGTATTTTTTATTTTTTTTATCCACTTTTTCTCCCATTTTCTATATTTTTCTCCCATCCCAATTTTCGTATCATCCAATTCAACCCTCCCCTGTCACGAACGCTGTTTCTTGCCTCCCACAAGCCGGCTGCAATGTGAACTAAGTCATACATAGCACAAGTCCCCTCCGGTACTTGAGGTAACGGCAGTCGCATCTTTTCACCTGCGCAGCTCGATCTCTCAGTGGCGAGGAGTAACGCGTGGGAGGCTCACGCTGCCCCCGACACTTCCTGATTCTACTGCGCAGGCGCACCAACCGACCTGT
The DNA here is from genome assembly GCF_963971535.1 of Notolepis coatsorum. NCBI lineage: Eukaryota > Metazoa > Chordata > Actinopteri > Aulopiformes > Paralepididae > Notolepis > Notolepis coatsorum. The sequence goes on along the minus strand of NC_140173.1, from coordinate 62,607,753 downwards.
AGGAGTCGCTGTCCACAACGCCCGATCCCCACCCATCAGTTTCCCACCCCCTAATACGGCCAATGTGTATTAGTACGGACGACCAGCTAAACTGAAAGCAAATGTGGAGAGCTGGGCTCGAACAGGCAAGCCCAGCGTCTCCAGATTTCGTGGCGAGCGCCTTGCCCACTACGCCACGTAGCCACCCAGTTTCGATTTGTATTTAAAGATAACGAGAGAGAGAGAGAGAGAGAGAATGCTCGGAGCATTTTAGTAACGTTACATTTTCAACAAGATTGCTGCTATTTAAACACTTGATGGAAACGGGGTAACGTTAACCTTATGTCGACTGTAGTATTGTATGACCTCGACATAACGTTTAAACGTTAACGTTACTCCGTTTCCATGCAGTAATTATAAAGGTGGGCAACGGAGCTAACGGCTAGCAGTAGCTAACGTTAGCTGATAGCTGTAACGTTACAACGAATCAGCTGTTGATATTATGCGCCATCAGTAGACAACGTATCATGTATTAAACTAGAGTTAATGGTTTAATGCTTCAGTCACAGTGACGTTGAAAGAGCAGCTGTCACGAACCTCTTTCATTTCTTTATGGAGATCCGCGCTGGCACTGCTCTGTAACACCGCTTGCAAATAGCATTGGGGCATTTTTAGCTTGTCCTTCGTTGTTTACTTCAAACCCGAAGTACCTCCAAACAGCACTTCTGCTGTTTTCTTTATCCACAAGCACAAGTTGCGGACGCTCTGCATTTGCCATCTTCAGCTAAAATGTTTGTTTACAAACTGAAGACGGCTCTGTGACTCTGTGAGGGGGAGGGCTGGAGCAGGCGGAGGGGCAAGCACGCTCTGAAGAGCGTGTCAACAACTTGCTGTAGAACACTCGCCAGCTTGTACCGATACTGCAGAAAGTATCTGTATTTCGGGAAATGAGTATCGAAGCCGTTTTAAATATTCAGTATCGATATGTATCGATACTTCGATATTTTTGACAACACTAGTGTGTTGTGTGTAACACGCTGTAGCGTCCCCGGTCATGTTTGCTTTGCACAACGTTCCATCTTCTCCCGAACATGGAATTTCAGTCCAGATTAGGGCAAATTCTGCAATATTCCACGTTTTACAGTTTATTCCTTGTATTGGTCAATTCCGCTATTTGATTTGATTTGATTTTTATTAGGGATCCCCATTAGCTGGTGCGATAGCAACCAGCTAGTCTTCCTGGGGTCCACACACAAAAAAACATACAAAAACAATCACTATTGCAAAAACAAAATTATTAAAAGTCAGTAGGCCTACACACAATGCATAATGAACCTACTGTAACAATTAAGATAGCTAAAATTACATTAGTGTAAAACAAAAACAAAAAATTACTTTACAGTGTTAAAAACAATTAAAAAACAATTTAAGATTCTTTTTAAAAGTGAATCTACTGTAAATGCAGCAGAGGTTCCGAGGCAGGCCATTCCAAAGAGTTAATGCTAAAATAAAAGATCTCCCCAAAGCGCTGCTATTCCGTCCCCGATTCCGTGAACGTGGATTTCATATGGCTCTACGATGTCCGATATTATCGGCCTACCGATATTGGCATTAAAATGTGATATCGGAAATTATCGGTATTGTGTTTTAATATTTTTTTTTACATTTATTTAACCTTTATTTACCCAGGCAAGCAAGTAAGAACTAATTCTGATAAAAAAAATCTCAAAAGTATGCATAATGTTGTGTTAATTCCACGACAAGAGATATGTAATGTTAATTACCTGAAACGTTTTTTGGGGGGGGACCCTGCATATATCGGTATCGGTTGATATCGGTATCGGAAATTAAGAGTTGGACAATATCGGTATATCGGTATCTGTAAAAAAGCCAATATCGAGCATCCCTAACATTGTACAATGTATCCACCTAACCACTAATGGGAATACACATTAACCCTAACGTTACAATGTATCCACCTAACCACTAATGGGAATGGACCCTAACCCTGACCCTCTCCCTTCAGTTGATCTGTATTAACCCAGGACTGTAAACCTAAGCACATAAAGGTTCATTTATGTTCCAAAAAGGATTATGTTGGGCGATTATGGAATGAGTTTGGTGTTGGAGAGGCAGTATGTATTAGGGTTGGGCACCGAGAACCGGTTCTAATAGGAACCGATTCCTAACTTCCGGTTCTGGAATTTGTAAATTTCAAATTAAATTAGTAAATGAAATTTGTTTTTACTTTGTTAATTAATACCCTAGTTACAGTACAGCAACCAAATTGAACTGTATCAAGTCAACTGACAATGTGAATAGTATGACAACAATTTTAGATTTTTCAAAAAAAAAAGAAAAAAAAACTCCTGCGAAATAAGCTGTGACCTGTTTTGACCTGCACCTCAAAGAATCTGAATCGAGAATCGTTTAGAACAGGAATCGAAATGGAGAATCGGAAACCGGAACCGGAATCGTTCCAAATCCAAACGATGCCCAAGTACCCTATATTTGAGTTAACCAACATGCTATCGGCGTCGTCATCATGGGCAACCAGGTCCAGATCAGGACATTAAAGAGCTGCCTCGTCTCTCTCTTCCTCCTCCCATCCATCCAGAAATGGCTCCAGGTGACGGACCTCCCCAAGGAGGTGTACCAGCACCTGGCTGTTTACGTGCCCAAGATCTACTGCCTGGGGCCCAACCTCAACCCCCAGAGAGAGGACCTGCTGGTGCAGCTGCTGCTGCAGGCCCCCCTGGAGTGGTACCTGTGTGGGGAGGAGCCCTCCGTGGGCCTGGCCAAGCTGGAGCAGAACAACCAGCCCTCGCAGCTCTGTGGGCACGTCTTCAAAGTGGGCGAGCCCACCTACTCCTGCAGGTTGGTGGTTTGCGTTTGTACATGAATGGTAAATGGTGCATTTATTAGGGCTGTCTTAAATACTTTGAAGCTTCGAAGCTTCGTTCGATGAGCATGGGATTCGAATATGAAAAAAAAAATCGATTATGTAAAAAATTTAAATTTAAAAAAGAAATTGCACGATCAACTCTGCCTCTCTTTGTTAACTACAACAAGCAATGCTGTTTGTTATTTAAGATGAGGTCGGACTCGGCACTGACAGATTTGTGTTCATTGTGCTGTTTTTATAAAGCCTCAAATGACTGCTTACAATATTTCATGGAAGCAAAGTGTTTAGTTTATTTAAGTTTTAAAAAGGTTTAAACTTTACAGCACTGACAAAGTTGAACAAAGTGCTGTACAAGTCCCACAACATTATTTTTTTCTAAGCTTCAAATTAAAATCGAATCTCTGCCCCGAAACAACTACTTTTATCCAAATCGCTTTACAACTTGTTCCTCACATTCACCCACTCACTCACACATTCACACACCGACGGCGGAGGCGACCATGCAAGGTGCCGACCTGCTCATCAGGAGCAGTTAGGGGGTTAAGTCTCTTGCTGCTCAAGGACACTTTGACGCACTGCTGGGAGGAGCGTGAATCGAACCGGGAACCTCTGGATGTCTGCTCTACCTCCTGAGCCACTGTCGCCCCGTTTTACATTCATTCTGTAAGATGTACACGATGACACGCCAATAGTTGATCCAACCAGAATAGTAGGAGTCAACTAAAAATACTGTATATTCCAGACCAACGAAGGGAAATGTGCTAGCTCACAAGTGGTCTACATGTTAAGATAAGAGCTCTACACTACGACAGCCATCACTGATATAGAATGTTTGGTCTATCAGTCCCTCTGCTCTGCAGTAAACACTAAATACATTTTCCCACTTCATCCAATCAGGAGAGAACATTTGTCTTGGTAAGATTTCTTGAAATAAGTAAAAATATATAGGGTTCTCGCTCCTGATTGGTTAAAGTGGGAAGGGATACCAGAAAAGATATGTGACCAGGTATGGACTTCAGGGTCATGTTGAGGGATCTTCATTTTTATTTTTTTTTACATATTATGAAAGTACAGATTCATACCTTCAAAATAAGCCATCACTTGAACATTTTGGTGGGATACTTTGCAAGCTACTTCCTATGATTCATGGTGATTATCACAAAACGTATTCAGAGATAATAGCCTTCAAGAGACAAGCAGGCTATTCAGTGACAATAGTGAAACAACTACAACACTACCCAGAAGTCATTGTAATCCATGGCCCCCCTCTCTCTAGGGCAATTAACACCTGGCAGCTTTCCAGTCTGAGGCTCTTTGTTATTACAATGAGTCTGGTGACTGGTAGTGGTAGTGAAAGGGACCCTGATAATAAACAAGAAACTTAATCAAGTTTCAAGATTTTATTAGCATTTAAAATAACACAAGATAAAAATAGACATGCTAAAGTCAATGTTCAATGTTCTGATGGCCTCTCCAGAAGCATTTAGATGTAAATACATGTAGTGTGGTAGTGAAAGACACAACAACCAGGTTAACCTTCTGTAGTGTGGTAGTGAAAGGTTAACCTTCTGTAGTGTGGTAGTGAAAGGGTTAACCTTCTGTAGTGTGGTAGTGAAAGGTTAACCTTCTGTAGTGTGGTAGTGAAAGGTTAACCTTCTGTAGTGTGGTAGTGAAAGGTTAACCTTCTGTAGTGTGGTAGTGAAAGGTTAACCTTCTGTAGTGTGGTAGTGAAAGGGTTAACCTTCTGTAGTGTGGTAGTGAAAGGTTAACCTTCTGTAGTGTGGTAGTGAAAGGTTAACCTTCTGTAGTGTGGTAGTGAAAGGTTAACCTTCTGTGGTGTGGTAGTGAAAGGGTTAACCTTCTGTAGTGTGGTAGTGAAAGGTTAACCTTCTGTAGTGTGGTAGTGAAAGGTTAACCTTCTGTAGTGTGGTAGTGAAAGGTTAACCTTCTGTAGTGTGGTAGTGAAAGGTTAACCTTCTGTAGTGTGGTAGTGAAAGGTTAACCTTCTGTAGTGTGGTAGTGAAAGGTTAACCTTCTGTAGTGTGGTAGTGAAAGGTTAACCTTCTGTAGTGTGGTAGTGAAAGGTTAACCCTTGTGCTGTCCTAACGATGAGCGAGCTCACTGGGCTTAAGGGAGAGGAAAAGATACATCATGTTTAAAGCCATATAATTTTAACTGTTTACTATTTTTAAAAAAAATTTTTACCCATGTTTAACATTCATAGCCTATTCTCAAGATATCTGTAAAAAATTACACATATTTTCGAATTTTAACCACTTAAATTAGTGTTTGTTTGATACCACGTCAGTTTTTATTGAAAAAAAATGTTTTTTCATCGAAAAAGACGGATACATGTTTGTTTTGACCATATTTCTAATATTTATTTTTGATAAATACCAATTAGAAATATCTCGACGAATTACCTCTGAATATGAATCAAAAAAAATATTAAAGATTCGCTCACTAGTTCGACCAGAAACGGAGTTGAGGCGAAACTTTACCAAGTGGTACACTGCGAGTGCGGTTCAAAAGAAACGGATACATGTTGTTTTTGACCATATTTCTAATATTTATTTTTGATAAATACCAATTAGAAATATCTCGACGAATTACCCCTGAATACGAATCAAAAGAAATATTAAAGATTCGCTCATTAGTTCGACCAGAAACGGCGTTGAGGCGAACGTTACGAAGCGCTCAGCGGTTCGAAATGTTGTTTGACCATATTTCTAATATTTATTTTTGATAAATACCAATTAGAAATATCTCGACGAATTACCTCTGAATATGAATCAAAAAAAATATTAAAGATTCGCTCACTAGTTCGACCAGAAACGGAGTTGAGGCGAAGCATTACTAAGCGCTTCTGTAGTGTGGCAGTGAAAGGGTTAACGCGCGCCTCATCTCATCTCCCCTGCCTATACACGGTGCTGCGCACATTCACATTCATAACGTCCAGACAGGAGGGATACACGGTGCAGTAACAGTTAAGCATTTAGATGTATTTAGATGTAAATACATGTAGTGTGGTAGTGAAAGACACAACAACAACAACAACTTACTTTTAACTGTATTAACAGATTCCGTGCTGAATGCCAGCGCAGAAAATAGTTTACATCAGGGCCCCCACAATAATAATAATCTCTCGCTCCGATGAAAAAGCCATTTTTTATCACTCCGTTTCCGTATTAAATTAATTTACTTTTAGCCATTAGGTTGGAAAAAATGCACCCTAACGAAATTCGTTCGCTCATAAAATTCGAACTGTGTTTTAATGGTTTTTAATTAAGTTAAAACACGCGTTTTAGGCCTATTTTTTTAATCTTTTTTTTAGACACTGCGTTATGTTGCTTATAACTTATAACATTAAGATAGTGTATTAATAGTGTGTTATTCTCTCTCTGAGAAAGGAGAGCTAATGACGTCTGTGTGTTAACACCTATAAGTACACCTATTAAGCCCCCTGTGGACAGGCCCAAGCCCGCTCGTGTAGTTTTTTATCGTCAATTGAAAGAACATTTGTGGAACTATTATAGCAATAATTACCTCATTTACAAGTTGTATTTAAGTTTGCAACTAAGGGCAAATAATGGAACAGATTAATGACAATTCAAATATGTAAAAAAAATCAAGATTTCGATTTTGGGGATTTTCTGGACAGCAAGACATTAAGTTCATTTCAGAGCACCTCCCCCTTTGCGGATCAAATCGGGTTTGGTCACGGCGGGTCACATATGTTCTGTTTACTGCAGAGCGGAGGAATCGAGAGACTCATTTTATTATTGATTTATTATATCAGTGATGGCTGTCAGAATGTAGAGCTATTTAACACTTCACAAAATAAATACCACTTACAGCATCATTAAATGATTTCAGTCTGAGCCTCCCTTTCCTTTTCTAAACTAGAGGTATGATGACTCTCCTGGTGACTGTGGGTGTGTATTGGGTCAAGCTGTAAGTCACACCTAACACCTTAAGGAGCGACCAGCACGCCTGGAAACATGACTCCTCTCTGGGTCACTTCCTCCCTCTAATCCCACGGTGTCGACAAGCTCTGTCAGTCTGTCTGACACACAGAACTACCCAGTGCACATATTGTAGTTATTGTACAGTACACACAAGTGATGGAACCGTTGTAATTAGCTTGCAGTGATTGTTAGCCTGCAAGCTTGCTGTTATTTTCAAGCAATTTACATTGCTTGACATTTTTTGTGTTGGTTTTCAAGCAAGAGAGTTTGCTGCTGATGAAGTTACATTTGGTCATCATCATCATATTTATTAATACAGATGAAAAACGTCCATGTGTCCCATGTAATCGCACCGACATGTTTGTCGTAAACTAAGATAAGACTGAGAACACTAAGATAAAACACTCGCACACCAGGTAAAAGAATGACCTGCAGCCTCTAACATGTTTCTCTCATCTTGTTCTCAGAGAATGTGCTGCAGACCCGACCTGCGTTCTCTGTATGGAGTGTTTCCAGGGCAGCGTTCACAGAGAGCACCGTTACAGAGTGAGAGACACGCACGCACGCACGCACGCACGCACGCACGCACGCACACACGCACACACGCACACACGCACACACGCACACACGCACACACGCACACACGCACACACACACACACACACGGCTGTGAGGGTCAACCTTCATAGTGGCAGCCTTGAGATCATCATCAAGTCCTACAGGCCCAAACAATAGAGGTTGGCCAGTCAACTACGGCTCCTTTCGACCGATTATCATTTGTTTGTGTGTGTATGTATCATATGTGTGTGTGTTTGTCATTTGTGTGTGTGTGTATAGTGTGTGTAGCTGCTGCATTCCAGAGGGGATCAGGGTTAATCTCACTCTAGGAGGCTGTCCTCTAGCCGGCAGCTCGTCATCCTCTACAAACCTGGGGGGGATGGAGCTCAACCCCCCCCCCCCTCTTTTCTCCATCCTCCAATCGCAACTGTTACAAAGTTCGTCTCAGGGGAAACGGCAGTTGTGAGTGGAAGATCAAGAAAAGAGGGCAGGGTTTAAGTCCTGATGAAGATCCATATTATGGATTAATAAATGTTGATCTGCGGTGGGAGACCGTTAATTCATGAGACGATAAAAGTGAAAATATTTTTAAAGTGATAGTTTGGGTTTTTGGACACTAGGTTGTATGAAATGCCATCCAGTAATGTAGTGGATGCAAAGCTATTGTCTTACTTACCGAGTCCCGTGATCCCAGTTCTGTCCGGGTTCCGAGCAAACCAGAAAGCAAACAGGGTCTTAATCCACACCTCAACATGCAGGCAAACGGGGTCTTAATTAGGGATGGGTACCTTTCACATTTGAACCGATACCGGTACCTGTGAATCGATACCGGTACCCAACGGTACCTTTTTTTCTGTACTTTAGTCTCAAGAAATTTAATTTACCTACCTCAGTTGTAAAAAAAAAAAAAAAAAAAAAAAAAAAAAATCCAAACTTCAAATAACTACAATTTCGACAGTTTTCGGCTTGTCATTGCTCCGACTGCTTTGTTGTTGAATCAAGTCAAATCCTAGGTAAGCATATATTGTGCGTGTGAACGTTGACATGAAAGAAAAAAAAAGTTAATTTTTTTTTTTTTTTTTTTTTTTTTTTGGTATCTCACTTGATTTGATACTCGGTAGTACCGACGTGTTTCGGTTCGGTACCTCAAAAGTACCGAATTCGGTACCCATCCCTAGTCTTAATCCACACCTCAACATGCAGGCAAACAGGGTCTTAATCCACACCTCAACATGCAGGCAAACAGGGTCTTAATCCACACCTCAACATGCAGGCAAAAGGATTTAGTCCACACCTCAACATGCAGGCAAAAGGATTTAGTCCACACCTCAACATGCAGGCAAAAGGATTTAGTCCACACCTCAACATGCAGGCAAAAGGATTTAGTCCACACCTCAACATGCAGGCAAAAGGATTTAGTCCACACCTCAACATGCAGGCAAAGGGATTTAGTCCACACCTCAACATGCAGGCAAAAGGATTTAGTCCACACCTCAACATGCAGGCAAAAGGATTTATATTAGTCCACACCTCAACATGCAGGCAAAAGGATTTAGTCCACACCTCAACATGCAGGCAAAAGGATTTATATTAGTCCACACCTCAACATGCAGGCAAAAGGATTTATATTAGTCCACACCTCAACATGCAGGCAAAAGGATTTAGTCCACACCTCAACATGCAGGCAAAAGGGTTCCTATTTCCAACGCAAAATCATCATCCTCCAGCACTTGGGATTCTGATTACTTGGTACTATTTTGTTTCTCGGCAAAAGCCGATGTATTACTACGCTCTGGAACCGGGTCACAGGTAACGCAGATGGTTCTGTGTTAGAAATAGGTTTTACCCTTTTGCCTGCGTGTTGTGGATTCAGACGTTTTGGTTTCAAGACCCCGTTTCTACCATTTGCTGTCTGCTTCCCGGTTCACTCACACACACACTTTCAAATCGGAGGCAAAAGGTAAACGATATATTATGCATCCTTAGTTACCGTAATTACATTTATGCTGAGAATCGGCTGAAAATCATAAAAGATTCTGAACAAAGAAGGATGCCTTGATTTCTGGAACCCACATGCCAAAGACTGGCACACTCTCCCGAAGACTAACAGAAATGTCATGTGCAGGTCATTTGGGTTCACCAGCTATGAGGCAGAATTGGGCTTGTAAGTGGCATTGCGCTTGTGCAAATGACATCAGGTGTGTGTGTGTGTGTGTTTTGTGTGTGTGTGTCCAATTGTTAGCAGTAAAAGTGGAGCACTGGGGTCATTGTGTAAAGCCACTGTCGGTAGCAGGTGACACTGTGGATGTTCACCCACCACACATGTGCACAAGTCGGGGAGAGAGAGTGTGGGAGGAGTCGTGCTTGATCTGTTCTCTCTCTGTCTGTGTTCTAGATGACGACCTCAGGGGGAGGGGGTTTCTGTGACTGTGGAGACATGGAGGCCTGGAAGAAGGGTCCTTACTGTCAGAAACACGAACCCAACATCAGTGACTCCTCTCAGGAGGTGAGTCCTCTCTCTACTCTGTTCTGTTGCATCCCAGCACCTAGTAATACTCAGGGATGTTCTTAGCTGTGACCAGCAGCTAGTGTAGGTGGGTCCAGAAAGACTATAGCTTACTACTACTAGAACTTGTGAGACGGTACATGATGATGTTTTCCACAGTGGCAGGTGTTGGTGTGTGAATGTTTCACAGGACCCCAACAGAAGTGCCTTTTATTAAATGTGAAAACCTTGTTAAGTTTTGAAAGCCTATAACTTCTACACAAGTAAAATCCACAAAACACCTGATCTTCTTGTTCTACTAATTAACATCGAGGACCACGGTTTCCCCCGACGGCTTGTTTGTTTTTGACCAATCTGCACATAACTTGGAGCATAGAAGTATTTGACCAAGATACACATTAACCCGATAATCAACATGGCTGCCATTAACCTACACAAGGGTGAGTTCTAACCACAAAACCACCATAACTCATCAACCGGTTTTGATTGAAGATGTATATATTTTTTATTGAATCGAGACATCAAGAGACGTGTTCCCGCACAAAGCGGGTCATAGTTCATAAACCTTCCATACAATGGTCACACAGGTTCAGTGTTGACAGATATCTAGTGTTTGTACTCGGGCTACATGGTATTAACGCTCAGTGCACGCACCTCGATGCCATGTTTCTGTTAGTCATATAACTTTGTTAGTTTATTTATTTAGGCTATTTATCCCATGTTTAATTTTTTTTTTATAATATTTCTTCATCTACAATTCCCATCAGTGACTATTGTTTTGTCCCTGTTCCCCAGTGGGATGTTACCAGTAACTCACCATACAATACTGATATCTGGCCCTGTCCCCCAGTGGGATGTTACCAGTAACGCCATACAATACTGATATTTGTCCCTGTTCCCCAGTGGGATGTTACCAGTAACTCACCATACAATACTGATATCTGGCCCTGTCCCCCAGTGTGATGTTACCAGTAACTCACCATACAATACTGATATCTGGCCCTGTCCCCCAGTGGGATGTTACCAGTAACACCATACAATACTGATATCTGGCCCTGTCCCCCAGTGGGATGTTACCAGTAACTCACCATACAATACTGATATCTGGCCCTGTCCCCCAGTGGGACGATACCAGTAACTCACCATACAATACTGATATCTGGCCCTGTCCCCCAGTGGGACGATACCAGTAACTCACCATACAATACTGATATCTGGCCCTGTCCCCCAGTGGGACGATACCAGTAACTCACCATACAATACTGATATCTGGCCCTGTCCCCCAGTGGGACGATACCAGTAACTCACCATACAATACTGATATCTGGCCCTGTCCCCCAGTGGGATGATACCAGTAACTCACCATACAATACTGATATCTGGCCCTGTCCCCCAGTGGGACGATACCAGTAACTCACCATACAATACTGATATCTGGCCCTGTCCCCCAGTGGGACGATACCAGTAACTCACCATACAATACTGATATCTGGCCCTGTCCCCCAGTGGGACGATACCAGTAACTCACTATACAATACTGATATCTGGCCCTGTCCCCCAGTGGGACGATACCAGTAACTCACCATACAATACTGATATCTGGCCCTGTCCCCCAGTGGGACGATACCAGTAACTCACCATACAATACTGATATCTGGCCCTCGATAACGATAATATTGTGAATTACACCATATCTGTGATAATGGATATATTGCAAGAGATTTCATCTATGATGCATCACGATATCTGTAACTGAAGAAAATAAAATGGGCATAAAAAGGCAAAAAGCAGGAATTATGTATTTAGTCACAGAATTTACATCACAAACTTTTGTACATGAAACAATGTACAACAAACTGCATAGTGTCTCTTTAACACACACTGACCACAACTTTATTATTATTAACTATTAATTATGTTCCCCAACAGAAAACTTTGTTACCATCTGCAATTAAAAATTTTTTTTTTATCTAATAATAGTTTTCAGCCTGTATACCTCATTCCAATCATTTGTATTGCAATAAAATTGGGTCATCAGGCCCCCCTCCCCAAAAAAATCTATATATTCAATATCAATACTTGGCTTGACTGTATTAACTCAATGGCCGCCAACAACGAGTCAACTCGTTATAGCCCGCCAATCTAATTCTGCCAACGAGTATACCGTACTTTTCGCACTATAAGCCACACCTGACTATAAGCCGCAGCAGCTAAATTGAATGATGTGTACATATATAAGCCGCACTGGAATATAAGCCGCATGTGTTTTAAAGTTTAATTACCATATGTAAGGAGTGGAGCCTACGGCTTAATTTGACTCAACACGGGAAACCTCACCCGGCCCGGACACGGAAAGGATTGACAGATTGATTGCTCTTTCTCGATTCTGTGGGTGGTGGTGCATGGCCGTTCTTATATTGAGCTTTAAGTTCCCACCTCTACAGAGAATGACTCCCACCTCTACAGAGAATGACTCCCATTGGGACACAATACTGTCGGACAAATAACAAGAATTAACTCATTTACAATATATATATATAGTATTAAGTTTAGCAAATAAGGGAACAGATAAATAACATTTCAATGCAGTAAAAGAAGCAATATTTCGATTTTCGGGTTTTGTTCACATATAAGCCGCACCGTTATATAAGCCGCAGGGTCGAAAAATGGGGAAAAAAGCCGCGGCTTATAGTCCGAAAAGTACGGTACTCGCCTTGCGGCCGCTATTGCACTCTATTTGAAACGATGTGGCTTGTTGTCTGGGCCGAGCTGTGGCGTGCGGGCGGGGTCTAAATACTCTGGCAAGACAAGCGCTTATAACTCATGCATCGACGAGGGTCCGCCCCCCTGGGTTCCTGTTCAATGCTGGATAACGTTGGAAACACGATCGCGATCAGTATTTGGAATGGCGATCAGATAATTGGATTATTCTTTTTGCAGTACATCATAGACAAGGTAAGCAGTCGGACTATATGTTATCAATCTTGCGTTGATCCGATAATTCTTTCCCCGCGATCGGAGCGTGCGTCTGTGGTGTGTGTAACGTATCCCGTTGGTAGCGATCAAAGCACGGAGGGGCGCCCCCCCCCCCTTTCATGCATGCATGATGAAACATAATACCGATAATCTAGCGTTGATTTCAGATTGATTGTTGATCCAAGCGAAGAATGGTAACATGTTTAGTGAATTGCACTTAAACGCTGTTTAGCAGCGTTTCCTGGGATTACACAGAATTACCGTAAAACTATACTCATATTCACCACGGTATAAAACGGGAATGTATTGATGAAAAAATTATCTGTTTTTTGCTACTTGACCGGAAGAAACTCAATGACAATCGACTACTATATCATTAGATCCATAGCTATAATATTTAATATAGTTTCAACACTACAAACACCGGCATGTACCCCCATTTCATTACAGCGCTGGCACAAACGGCCATACACCCACAGCGACCTCTGGCGTCCAATGAGTTAATATAATATCAACATTCAAAATCTTGCAATATTGCTGTATGGATTTTTCACCCCCGCCCTCTTTTCTTGATTTTGAGACGTTTGTCTGAGTGAAGCAACAGTTATGATTGGAGGATCAAGAAAAAATGGTGGGGCTTGAGATCATTTGTGGTAAATTATTTTAAAATCTTGGCCTTTTCCATCTACTTGGATGCGATCAGTTCAGTTGGGCAGCTTATCACACGTCAAAACATAATCTTGGAATCCAAAAGAATTTTTCTTGATTCGATCGTCTTGGCAGGTTCAATGAAAGCCATTATTATAACTGCAGACTTAGAACACGGACATGAAACATCATTGGATATATACAGGTCAACCCACACAACATGGTAGTGTGGTGACTCACTTATCACGTCAGGGTCACCAATGTGGGAACGCAAGAAAGGATGAAACGGGAGACTGTAGTCGAGTCTTTCCTTTTACTTCCCAACATAAATTACATACATCCAACAGAGTGCAGAGACGTTAACGTTACTACTCGAAAGTGACAGCAGCCAGCTGACAGCTGACATGCACTTTATAGCATGTGAAAGCGCTATACACCTGCTGTTATCTTTCACAATACTAGTACTTGTCACTGTTGGATTTTATTTTATTTTATTACGGATCCCCATTAGCTGGTGCCATAGCAACCAGCTAGTCTTCCTGGGGTCCACAAAAAAACATACAAAAACAATTATTGCAAAACAAAATTATTAAAGGTGACATGTACTATAAATGTCATTTTTCAGTCTCTAGCATTGTATTATAGTAATAGGAGTTCGTATCAATGTGTTTTAGTGTCTAAATACCATATTGGCGGATTGCTGTGATTCAGCTCAGCCCCTTTCCTCCTCCAGTAAATCAGGCCATTTTGATTTGAACGGCCGATATACGTCATACGGCCGCTGGGTAGCAGACAGTGATGTGATTGGCTCTGTGGTTGTAGCTAATGCCCGCCCACATTCTACCTAGACTGACTGTACACAGCGAAACCATTTCCTCATACTCTGCATGGGGAGAGAGAGGGGGTACCTGCCGGCCGCGCGCCACACACCCGCAAACGGGAGATTGAAAGAAGAAAAAAAAACCACAAGCTGCCGCGGACTCTCATCACCGAGAGCCGAGAGGGAGAGAAAGGAAGAGAGAGGGAGGGAGGGAGGGAGAGAGGGGGCCTTGTCAATAACGGCCTGTCTTTTTTTTTCTCTCTCTCTCTCTCTCTCTCTCTCTCTCTCTCTCTCTCTCTCTCTCTCTCTCTCTCCCACCCCCTCCCTCCCTCTCTCTCTCTCTCTCTCTCTGCCGCGCGGACTCATCACGAGAGGGAGAGAAAGGAAGAGAGGGAGAGAGGGGGCCTTATCAATAACGGCCTGTCTTTTTTTTTTTTCTCGCTCTCGCTCTTGCTCTCGCTCTTGCTCTCGCTCTCGCTCTCTCTCTCTCTTCCCCCTCTACCAGTGCAGACTGTGTGGCACTGTCACTCAAAGTGCTTATGGGCGGAGCCAGGCCATGACAGCCTGATTTCTTGAGGCTGAAAAATGATGGTTTTGAGTACTTGATTAGAAATATAAAACAATGCATTTTTTTGAAAAAAACCTTACAAATGTCTTCAATAGACTAACAGGAATTGTGTAAAGTTGCCCAAATAGTGCTAGGAATAGCAGTACATAGCCCCTTTAAGTCAGTACTCGACACACAATGCATAATGAAACTAACAATTAAGATTGCTAAAATTACATTACACAAAGAAACGGAAAACAAGAAAACAAAATACTTTACAGTGTTAAATACAATTTAAGATTATTTTAAATTTTTAATCTACTGTAAATGCAGCAGAGGTTTTGAGGCAGGTTATTTCCAAAGAGTTAATTATCTAAAAATAAAATATCTCCTTAAAGCGTTGGTTTTTGGACCTGGTAATTCAAGCTGCCCATTACTGGAACCTCTAGTGTAATGATCATGCACAGTATTACTATAAACAATCTGTTTATGTATAAACACACAAGTTATACTGCTCATGACCAACTTGAACAGCACAAGTGTATTAAAAGACAATCTATTTTCAATGTTAAGCTTTTATAATACTAGTACTTGTCACTGTTCTGGTCTTATCTTTTATAATACTAGTACTTGTCACTGTTCTGGTCTTATCTTTTATAATACTAGTACTTGTCACTGTTCTGGTCTTATCTTTTATAATACTAGTACTTGTCACTGTTCTGGTCTTATCTTTTATAATACTAGTACTTGTCACTGTTCTGTTATCTTTCATAATACTAGTAATAGTATACTATAATACTTAACGCATACACACAGTCATCATATCCCTCCTAGTTACACACAGTCCTCATATCCCTCCTAGTTACACACACACCTCATATCCCTCCTAGTTACACACAGTCCTCATATCCCTCCTAGTTACACACACACACACCTCATATTCCTCCTAGTTACACACACACCTCATATCCCTCCTAGTTACACGCACACACACCTCATATCCCTCCTAGTTACACACACACACTTCTCATATCCCTCCTAGTCACACACAGGTCTCATATCCCTCCTAGTTACACATACACACAGTCATCATATCCCTCCTAGTTACACACAGTCATCATATCCCTCCTAGTTACACACAGTCCTCATATCCCTCCTAGTTACACACAGTCCTCATATCCCTCCTAGTTACACACAGTCCTCATATCCCTCCTAGTTACACACAGTCCTCATATCCCTCCTAGTTACACACAGTCCTCGTATCCCTCCTAGTTACACACAGTCCTCATATCCCTCCTAGTTACACATACACACAGTCATCATATCCCTCCTAGTTACACACACGTCTCATATCCCTCCTAGTTACACATACACACAGTCATCATATCCCTCCTAGTTACACACAGTCCTCATATCCCTCCTAGTCACACACAGGTCTCATATCCCTCCTAGTTACACACAGTCCTCATATCCCTCCTAGTTACACATACACACAGTCCCATGCATATGCATTCCTTCAAGGAGGTTAGCGCTTTTTAATCCCCAGCTCACAGATGGAATACACCCTCCTTTCATTGCCAGGGTTCGAACCGGCAACCTTGTTGTTTATCTTACTGGTCGGTCTCTTTACCTCTCTAGGCCATCCTACCTCCTCCACTGAAGAAGTCAACACTGTCCTCAGTTCTTAACACTTTGGCTGCCTAAGGTTAAATTCATGATATACCATAGATTGCCAGCGCTATTTGTCTATGGAGAAAGTCCCCTTCTTTGCAGGGCTATAACTTTTTAAATTCTATTGCTACATTGCCATTATTAGGGCCCATTCAAAGTCCTATATGTATTGTTCATTGTGTAGCAACGTTAAACTTTTTCATTCACATATTCATAGTAAAGTATGGTCTAATGTATAAGTATGTTTCCATCTCTTTCTGCAGCTTTCTCCAGAACGTGATATATAGCCCCAAATGCATTATATTGATGATGAAATACAGTTTGATGGCAATCGGCGCGATATAAAAAATTCCAACTGGACATGGTTCTAGAAGTTACTACACTACACTGATGTTGACCGGATGGCCGAGGGGGCATTTATAATTCCGTGGGCAGCGTTATACCATTCATCTAATGTGGGTCATATGTTCATCAGATCAGTTAGTATAGAAGACATTGAAAAATAACGCTGAATCTTACCGTATCTTCCTCGCGCCGTTGGGCGATGAGCGTGGATTATACATTTTCCTATTATGGGATATATTTTTACCCGGCCCATCTCCAGCTTGTATAATGGTATATACGTCCAAATCATGTTGTTTATCGAGTTATTGCCAATCGATCACCGTGTAGCGTGACGAGCCAGAGTCACATGAACTATAGCGAGCGCCCGGAAGTACTACGGTCGTCATGACAACCTCTATTCAACATCCTGTTTGGCGATTGCGCCGATCGGCCACCAGATGGCGCTCCTGAACCGCCAGAGAGCTCAGTGGGTCCTGCTGGTGGATCTCAGGCCAGCGGAGGGGGAAAATGAATCCGATCGCAGATTTTTGAAATATTGATATAAGGACGCTGTACAGCGTCCCCCGGCAACTTTAGCATGGCCAGCAAAGACGTGAAAAGACGTGTCCCGGCACTCAAAGTGTTAATGTGAATAAAACATTCTGTCATGTTGGTACCTTCAGTGGTACAGAAAGAAGCATTTCATGCAAAGTATTCTGTATTTCTGTAAAAGAAACTTGAATCTGGTCGTGTTGATGTGTGTCCAGGACCCTCTGGCTCACCTGTCGGCACACATGATCTCCCGCTGCTACAACGTCTTCTCCATCATCCTGAGATACGCGGTGGACATGTTGACCTGGGAGAAGGAGGACGAGCTGCCACCGGGTCTGGAGCCCCCGTACGTACACACACAGTCACAATCACACAGCCACACACAGTCACACACAGTCACACACAGTCACACACAGTCACAATCACACAGCCACACACAGTCACACACAGTCACACACAGTCACAATCACACTGCCACACACAGTCACACGCACACACACACAGTCACACACCACACACCATAACAATAGCATAGCAATAACACCAAGGTTTAAATCTCTGAATATAGTCTGGGAGTTGAATTAAGTGAGTGGTGTCTAGACAGCTGCAGGGAAATGAATCTCATAACAAAGTTAACCTTTTTGAAGCTGCTTGTTCCAGTTTTAATCATCCATTCAATGCAGCAATTATCTAAATGTCTCCCTCATAAACCTTTATTTGAACTCTAAATGCAACTGAGGTTTCCCCTCATTTACAGTCACGTCGAGTGTATAGAGTTGAGCCCTAGCCATATTTTTTTTGTATCCACCTTTTCTCCCATTTTCTATTTTTCTCCCATCCCAATTTTCATATCGTCCAATTCAACCCTCCCCTGTCTTCGAACGCTGTTTCTTGCCTCCCACAAGCCGGCTGCAATGTGGACTAAGTCATACATAGCACGAGTCCCCTCCGATACTCGAGGTAACAGCAGTCTCATCTTTCCACCTGCAGGGCTCATTCTTTCAGCGTCGGGGGTCTGGGCTTTGGAGGGGCCCCGCCCCCGTCGCTTCCTGATTCTACTGCGCAGGCGCACCAACAGACCTGTAGGAGTCGCTGTCCACAACGCCCGATCCCCACCCTTCAGTTTCCCTCCCCCTAATACGGCCAATGTGTATTAGTGCGGACGACCAGCTAAACTGAAAGCAATGTGGAGAGCGGGGCTCGAACAGGGAGGGATTCCTGTTCGAGCCGAGTCTCCAGTATTTGTGGCGAGCGCCTTGCCCACTGCGCCACGTAGCCGCCCCCCTAGCCATATTTTCTGAAAATTCGACAAAGTACATACCCAAGTAAAGATTGCTCCACTTCTACAAGGTCCATTTGCATGGTCTTGGTATCTAGGGACATCTATGCACGGCAAGGAATGTATTCCCAGTGTCAGAAATATTGTGTCTGTTACTATGCTTGAGTAAATTGTAATGAACCAAAGGAGAATATAAATGATTATTAATCCGTTTTCTTTCCATCTTTGACGGTGAATAACACCGTGCTAACATTGACATTAACATTTGAGCCACTGAGCTCATTCAGCACCATCTTCAGATCAAGTGTACAAAAATTCTAAGCAAATTAACAAAGGGCAGATGATTTACAGGTTTTTTTTGTAGAGCCATCCTCGATACATATAGAATATCAGGCCTATAAATGACCTTATTATGACCAAGTCATACATCCAGGGCTTGACATTATACGGGTAGAAATTCGGCAGTGGCGTGCAACTCTGTCACTCTTACCAGCCACTTTGGCGGGTGACCTTTTGGTAGCATTTTATATGAAAAAAAAAATGATTGTAGTTAAATGGATAGACCTAGTTTTTGCTAAAACGCACAGGAAGCCAGTGGAGGGGAAATGTGCTCTCGCTTACGTGTTCCCGTTAGCAGACAAGCAGCGGTGTTCTGGACTAACTTCAAGCGAGAGAGGGAGGCCTGACTGATGCCAACATATAAGGCATTACAATAGTCAAGGTGAGAGGTCATAAAAGCATGGATAACGGTTTCAACACTACGGGATAAAACATTTTTTGACCTTGGACAGCCTCCTAATGTGGAAAAAGCTCTTTCCCACTACAGCATTTAGCTGTTTGTCTAACTTAAGGTCACAATCGATCTTCACCCCTAGATTGGTGACAGTTGGCTTCACAAAAAGTCCAAGGGGGCCCAAATCACCAGGATGTTCAGTTTGTTGGTGTCCCTCGAGTTGATGTAGCCCCCCCAGCATAGAAGACGACGCTGACCACTACAGACTGGTAGAATGACTGCAGCAGTCTATTGCAAACGTTGAAGGACCCGAGTCTCTTCAGGAAGAACAGCCTACTCTGTCCCCAACTATCCCTCTAGGAGACATACAAGCACTCGACACTCAACTAAACGCCTTGGCCAGTCCTTCATACCAGCGGCCATCAGGCTCCACAACAGTGGGCAGGGACGCGTCTAGTTTTTTACCATTTCCAGTTCCGCGTTCTGCTATCTGATTGGTCACTGACTTTTCTGGTCGTGTGACATGTGCGCCCAATCGTGTGACGCCTGTTTCTATCACCGGTTAAGCTTAGGCACTCTTTCGAAGTTGGTTAAGGTTAGAGTTTGTCTTAGAGCATGGCGATAGAACACCAGCCCGGATTCCAAACTCTAACCATAACCAACTTCGAAAGAGTCGCCTAAGCTTAACCAGTGATAAACTAGGCGTTAGGTAGTTTGCTGCTGTTCGAGGCGGAAATGGGTGCAGGAACAGGCGTCACGCGATTGGGCGCACATGTCACATGACCAGAAACGTCAGTGGCCAATCAGATCGCACCAGAAACGTCGGTGGCCAATCGGATCGCAGAACGCGAACGCGGAACTGGAAATGGTTGGTAAAAAACTAGACGCGCCAGGGACTGCTGCCAGACATCTAACTACTAGGAACCTAGTAGCTGACTCTCACCTAAAAGACCGTATGCATACTGCACCTTATCTGTATACTATATACTTCATCAGAGCATATATTTAGTGTTTAGCATTTTTAGATTAGATTTAGATTATTGGATTATTATTAGATTATATATTGTAGTAACTAACTATTTATTGTATGGCAAATATAACTGAGAGGGCATACATACCCTCATCTTGCACCTTGTTGCCCATATGCGCATGTCCAGAGTTAATTATATTGTTTACACTGCCTTTTTTATTCTATTTTAATTGTTTACTTCTCCACTGTACTATAATTCTATGACCTGTACCATGTCTTCTACTACCTGTACCCCCCCTCCCCCCATGCTGCTATGATGCCTGCATTTTCCCACAAGGGGATCAATAAAGGAATATCTTATCTTATAACATAGCAACTATCCCTAAATATTACCCATTATGATAGAACTAATGTCCATATATAACATAGCAACAGTCTCTAAACATAACCCATTATGATGGAACTAATGTCCATAGAAGTGAATGTAAAGGTGTTTTTTCTGCTCCTCACCCGTTGTGTTTGTACAGAGACCGGAACGACACGTACTACTGCATGTTGTTCAACGACGAGGTACACACCTACGAGCAGGTCATCTACACGCTGCAGAAGGCCGTCAACTGCACCCAGAAGGAGGCGGTCAGCTTCGCCACCACGGTGGACCGAGACGTGAGTCCAGATCACCACCACCACCGTGTCTTTTTAACCCTTTCCCTGCATAAGGTTAACCCTTTACTATCAGAAGTAGGGATGTCCCAATCACATTTTTTTGCTCCCGATCATGTGATTTTGAGTATCTACCGATAACGATCTTTCCCGTTCCGATAAAAAAAAAATATTATATATATTTTTTAATCCCAATTTCTCACATTACATTCACCCTGAATGTTGACGTTATCCAGGTGAAAAGTTAACTTCATTCAAGCGAGGCATTGCCATCCTTGACATAAATCATTTGATGTATAATTAAATCAAAGGTAATGCGTTTGGGTCTGAGAGTGTGGCTGGTCTGCTGTTCTGCAGCTGGATACTATTGGTTTGTTTTGGCAAAATTCTTCTGCTCTGTGTGACAATAAATAAATGAATGATATGCAATTTAAAACCAAAACTAAGGCCTCAGTATGAGTTTAAGACGTGAACATGGTCATGTTTGTTGAATAAAAAAAAAATGTAAATCCAGATTTCTTTTTATTTTATTTTTTTGCCGATCCCGATCTTCGGAAAATCACGTGATCGGATCGGGACATCCCTATTTTTAACCCTTTCACTGCCACACTGCATAAGGTTAACCCTTTACTATCAGAAGGGTTAACCTTCTGTAGTGTTGGCAGTGAAAGTTTTTTTTTTTAACCTTCTGTGTTTTGTCGCAGTGAAAGGGTTAACCGTTTTGGTAGTGCGGCAGTGACGGGGTTAAAGGGGAACTTCACAGGAAAAACAACGCTGATTTATTTTGCACATAATCTCATGCGTGTATATCCCTAAGGCTCTCTACTCTTGTACACGTTCATTTAGTTTGACAATTATTGAGAGTTACTGAGTTTGTGTATCTCCTCCCGTGATGTCATCGGAGGACACTGAATCCTTCCGTTTACTTTTTATTTCAGCTCAATGAAATTATGTAGATAGAAAAGATGGCGACCCCTATTGCAATCCTTCTCTCCGTTTCTTCATCTACATAATTTCACTGGGCTGTAATTAGGAGCTGCACATTATGAGAAGCGACAATAAAGCTGACGCTGACTTTTGACCACTGACACACACACACTGCCACTTCACAACTCACTGCCACTTTACTGCCATTATTTTAGTTTAGATTATATTAGCTTACTGCCATATCTATCATCTCACTGCCACTTTACTTTACTGCCATTATTGTATTCTACTGCCATTATTTATTAGTTATACTTTCTATGTACCGCTGCTAAAAAAGATTTGCACTATGTTCCTTTGCCTCCTATATTTATTTCAATCGTACATACAAAAAATTTGCCAGTTTATACTGTATATATAGTCCTGTATAGTGTATACATCGTGTCTCATATGTTACTTATGTCTATAGTGTCCTATATGTCACTTTATGTTTATATTAGATATTTTTTTATATACACCGTGGGAAGGGGGAAACACAATTTCATTTCTCTGCATGTCTTGCACATTATGAGAAGCGACAATAAAGCTGACTTTGACTTAAAACACAACACAAGGATTCAGTGTCATCTGATGACATCACAGGATCAGTTTCTCTGCAGTCATATCATCTGCCTGGTGATTGATTATACACACTGTACAGTACTGGGTCTGTGAGCTGGGTCTGTGAGCTGAAGTGGGTGTTTTTGCTGTCATCGTTGTAACCAGGGTTGGGTACCGAACTCTGTACTTTTAAGGGTACCGGTCGAATTGCATCGGTACTACGGAGTACCGATTACCACTAGATTGGGTACCTTTACATGTTTAGTATAAGAGGGTAATATACACTAGACAAGAGGGGGAGCCTTTTCCACAAATATATGTATTACTGTCCCGTCTCTTGGGTCTTTGGAAAGACCAGACGAGGTCGGATAATGTTGATATTTAAACATTTAAAAACATAATAATGATCAGAATACACATACACATAATAAACTTTATTTATTTTGTGTCGTGTATTACAACAATAAATAAGTAAATGTTGTAAATAAATAACGATGTTGAAATTGGGAAGTTTGGACATATAAAAGAATATTACAGAAAGAGCACCGTTACCGAATTCCAGGAATTGATACTGGTACCGGTTCAAATGTGAACGGTACCCAACCCTAGTTGTAACATGGTTCAGCCTGGTTCAGCACACGGAGACCTATACTCTAATGCTGTGTTTATTTTAGCTTCAGTCGTTTCAATTCAATTAATTTTTTTATTAAAATAAATCCCTAAAAAACACAACAACTACATACAACAAACACACGAGACGTTACATTAACTTAACAAAATGCTCAATATCTTTATAAATGCAAACATTTTCATGTAACAATGATTAATGTAAATGCACATAGTCTATAAAGAAAAAAGATAAAAATTCTCTTTCCGTCTTAAACTATATGTATGTAATATTTCCAGCACAGTCTCCACCAGTCTTCTAATGTCGTGTCAAATCTTAAAATCGGAGGCACTCCTCTTTTAAGTTGAATGTTCCAGACTTCAGACTG
Source organism: Notolepis coatsorum (assembly GCF_963971535.1). Classification (NCBI taxonomy): domain Eukaryota; kingdom Metazoa; phylum Chordata; class Actinopteri; order Aulopiformes; family Paralepididae; genus Notolepis; species Notolepis coatsorum. The sequence goes on along the minus strand of NC_140173.1, from coordinate 62,584,135 downwards.
GGCTCTGCTGCCTCCTTCAGTGGCTTATGTTCCATAATGGGGCCGTGTCAATTCACACAAAAGCCTACTTGATGTTTGTTTTTAATGACGAGGCATGTTTTTGTTTCGCCCCCCAGGGAAGGAAATCCGTTCGTTTTGGAGACTTCCAGTTTTGTGAGCAGGCCAAGTCAGTCATAGTGGTGAGTCCTCTGCTCTGTAGCCAATCAGTCACACTGCTGAGTCCTCTGCTCTGTAGCCAAGTCAGTCACACTGCGGAGTCCTCTGCTCTGTAGCCAAGTCAGTCACACTGCGGAGTCCTCTGCTCTGTAGCCAAGTCAGTCATAGTGCTGAGTCCTCTGCTCTGTAGCCAAGTCAGTCACACTGGTGAGTCCTCTGCTCTGTAGCCAAGTCAGTAGACAAGTCACTTATAGTCAGTCATAGAGGTGAGTACTGTGCTCTGTGTGTGTGTGTGTGTGTGTGTGTGTATATATATACGGTATATATATATATATATATATATATATATATATATTACTGTGTGTCTCTCACTTAAACTAAACAATAGTTTAATGTGTGTGTGTGCAGAGGAACACCAGTCGTCAGTCCAAACCCCTGAGGGTCCAGGTCATGCACTCCTCAGTCGTGGCCCACCAGTGCTTCGCTCTCAGGGCCCTCGCCTGGCTGGGACACGTCATAGGATACTCCGGTAAGACTCCTCTCTCTCTCTCCTTCCTCACCTCCTTTCACTCTTAACTATTCTCCTCTCCCTTTACACCTCTCCTCCTCTCTCCTCTCCTTTCCTCTCTCCTCCTCTCCTTGTTCTCCAGCTTTTCCTTTATTGATTTTCTCTTAGGCATGTGAGCGTGGCTTTTACGCAATTCTTTAACATTTGACTTTAGGCATTATTTGCATTCATTCCTTAGATAAACGTGTTGTTTGCGTACGTCTGTGCTTGTATTTATGCACACAGGTCTGACCTTATGTAACGTGTGTGTGTGTGTGCGTGTGTGTGTGTGTGTGTGTGTAGATGCCCTGAGGAGGGTCCTGTGTCAGGTCGGCCTACAGAAGGGTCCAGAGGGGGACAACTCCTCGCTGGTCGACACACTGATGCTCTGTGACTCCAAGATGTGGAAAGGTAACGGAGAGGAGGGTTCTGTACAGAACAAGATGTGGAAAGGTAATGGAGGAGGGTTCTGTACAGAACAAGAGGTGGAAAGGTAATGGAGGAGGGTTCTGTACAGAACAAGGTGTGGAAAGGTAACGGAGAAGAGGGTTCTGCACAGAACAAGGTGTGGAAAGGTAACTGAGGAGGGTTCTGTACAGAACAAGGTGTGGAAAGGTAACAGAGGAGGGTTCTGCACAGAACAAGGTGTGGAAAGGTAACAGAGGAGGGTTCTGTACAGAACAAGATGTGGAAAGGTAACGGAGAGGAGGGTTCTGCACAGAACAAGATGTGGAAAGGTAACGGAGGAGGGTTCTGTACAGAACAAGATGTGGAAAGGTAACTGAGAGGAGGGTTCTGTACAGAACAAGATGTGGAAAGGTAACAGAGAGGAGGGTTCTGTACAGAACAAGATGTGGAAAGGTAACGGAGAGGAGGGTTCTGTACAGAACAAGATGTGGAAAGGTAACAGAGAGGAGGGTTCTGTACAGAACAAGGTGTGGAAAGGTAACGGAGAGGAGGGTTCTGTACAGAACAAGATGTGGAAAGGTAACAGAGGAGGGTTCTGTACAGAACAAGGTGTGGAAAGGTAACGGAGAGGAGGGTTCTGTACAGAACAAGATGTGGAAAGGTAACGGAGAGGAGGGTTCTGTACAGAACAAGATGTGGAAAGGTAACAGGAGAGGAGGGTTCTGTACAGAACACTGCTCCCCACCATCCTGCCCTTCAGGACTGAAGTGGGTTTGATGATTTCAAATCAATAAGGGAGCATTTGTTTATTATGAAACAATAAAATCACATTATATTACAATCATATTAACACTTTGATTGCCTAAGGCTAAATTCATGATATACCATCCGTTGCCAGCTCTATTTAACATGGAGAAGTTCCCCTTCTTTGCAGGGCTATATTAATTGCCATTATTAGGGCCCATTCAAGGTCCTATATGTATTGTTCATGGTGTAGCAACGTTAAACTTTTTCATTCACATATTCATACTAAAATATGATCTAAAGTATAAGTATGTTTTCATCTCTTTCTGCAGCTTTCTCCAGAACGTGATTTATAGCCCCAAATGCATTATATTGATGATGAAATACAGTTTGATAGCAATCAGCGCGATATAAAAAATTTCAACTGGAAGTACTTCTGGAAGTTACTACACGTCATCTGATGTTGACCGGATGGGCGAGGGGGCGTTTATAATTCCGTGGGCAGCGTTATACCATTCATCTAAAGGCCCTCCCATAGTCACGCGCCAGTTTACACAATTGTCCAGGCACGCGGGAACTATAAAACGGCAGGGGGTGCTGGGGGGGTCGCCAGATGAAAGGAATTTTTTTTTTTTTTTTTTGGTCAGGCCACTGAACTTAGAAGCAGGCCAGGCCAGTGTTTCTATTTGCACCAGCGCAATAGTTAGATAACCTAGGTGGGGAACAACCAGGAGATCACTGCAACTCACACAAGTTGGAGAACTATCTCTCTCTCTCTCTCTCTTGCTCTCACACACACACAAAGGGAGCCGCATGTGATTGGTGGAGGCGGGATCCTTACGAAAAACTGCTAATCATTGACACATGCTAGCCTGTAATAATCCCCCCCAGAAAAATGTACTTTGCATTTGATATATTGCAAATATATGCCATCACACACACTGGCATTTAAAGGGTTAGAATTATAAAATGAATATGTGGTGTTATGATCAGGGCTGAAGTTGAATAAAATATTGTATTTATCAATTACAAAAAACTGAAAATCCATAAAAATCTGTGTTGTTGCTAATCATACATATGCTAGCCTGTTTTTTAACAATAAGTTGTGATGCCATCACAAACACTGGCATTTAAAGGGTACAAATAAAAAAAATGCCTGCACCAGAATGCAGGAAATTAAGTCTTTGTAACAAAGAAATTCCTGGTGGGGGACCCCCAGACCCCCTGCTTAAAAAGTGGCCTGACTGGGGCTATATTTCCTGGCCTGAATGATTTCCCCAGTCCGGCCCTGGTTAAAAGCCTCCAATGCTTATTAGTGTGTGTGCGTTTGAACGTTTGCATGTTCCAACCATACATTTCCATTTAAAATATTTTTTTTTACCTCCTATAATAGTGGGGGTCGCGGCTCTCTGACACCGTTTTTTTTGGGTCGCGGCCTGAAAAGTTTGGGAACCCCTGGTCTAGCCTGTACCCCCCAGACATGTTGCTGGCCCCGTCAAAACAGTATCCTATCAGCCTCTCCATGGGCAGGTCGAGGCGTAAAAGTATTTTATACACAAAAACATCGTCTCGGCTGTTGTGTCTGGGCCGGGCATTGTAAAAACCCCAAAAGAAGTTCTGAGCTTCCAAGTTGTCATCGGCTAACTGTATATTACACAAGAATTGTTCTTTTCCAGTGATTGACATCAGTGGTTCCGTCAGCGCTCAAGCCAAAGATTGGGCTTTTGGATGCTTTGCCTCTAATTTGTCGCTGAATATCATGGGCAAGCAGCTGTAAGATTTCGTTTTGGATGTTGTTGGACATCCAGTTGTCTCTCTTTTGGAGCCAATTCTTCAACTCGGGATCAGACTCGGTGCGCACTCTTTCCATCATGAGCTGCCATAACACCCCATCCCTATTTGCATCACCCCTCAGTGGAAGCCCCTGGCGCCCGAGGGGGGGTATAGGGGAACAGACTCAGTTAACTCTTCAATACCTGATGCTGAGGCTGAACCTGTCGTCTCTGTCTCTCTCTGACGTTTATCAGATTTAGTGGGACTGTCACTGGGACCGGCGGGACGTTTCGAAAATAAATCTGATATTTTTCTTTTCTGCGAGTGAGACATTCTGTGCTAGCAAAGTCTGACTACTAGCTCAAATCGACTGACTGCGCAAGCACTGTATCACAGTAGCTCAGTGGTTCGTGGTGCGTGGGAAGGGCGGGAGACAGGAGGTGAATACAATTAGTTGTTTCACCTGTCATTCAATCAGTCTGTGACAGTCTGTCATCACTCGAAAATCTACTCGGTTTTACACGTATGATTGTGTACATACAGTAGTGTAATGAATGAATGAAAACTTTATTTAACAGATTGGAAAATGGCTACAATACAGTACGGCTCAATACACACAATATTAAAATGGTGACATGCTTTGAGCAGGATAAACTTATAATATACAGTGTTACAGTTATACAGTTACAGTATATACAAATATATAAATACTGCCAAATTTTTTTTTTTTTTTTTTGCAATAATTGAGAGGGGGTGCTGCAGCACCCCCCGCACCCCCCCTTCCCGCGTCCCTGCAATTGTCCCCACGCTGTTCAACTTCTGTCATGTCGTCGTCATCCGATGTCAAAATAAAGAGTACCGTACTTTTCGCACTATAAGCCGCACCTGACTATAAGCCGCAGCAGCTAAATTGAATGATGTGTACATATATAAGCCGCACTGGACTATAAGCCGCATGTGTTTTAATGTTTAATTACCATAAGGAGTGGAGCCTGTGGCTTAATTTGACTCAACACGGGAAACCTTACCCGGCCCGGACACGTTAAGGATTGACAGATTGATTGCTCTTTCTCGATTCTGTGAGTGGTGGTGCATGGCCGTTCTTATATTGAGCTTTAAGTTCCCACCTCTACAGAGAATGACTCCCATTGGGACACAATACTGTCGGACAAATAACATTAACTCATTTACAAGTTGTATTAAGTTTAGCAAATAAGGGAACAGATAAATAACATTTCAATGCAGTAAAAAAAGCAATATTTCGATTTTCGGGTTTTGTCCACATATAAGCCGCACCGTTATATAAGCCGCAGGGTCGAAAAATGGGGAAAAAAGCCGCGGCTTATAGTCCGAAAAGTACGGTATGTTATCTCCGTTTCCAATATTTCGATAATAAAACGGGCAGTTTTACGCACTTGAATAACAGGTACCGGTATATAGGCAGCGAGATGCAATGTACCGTATAGGCTTGAGGTGGACAGTGCTGGTGCTGAAATGACAAACACGCATTGCATGAAATAAAAGCACCAGTTTTATTTCAAAATATTGGAAACGGAGATAACATTCTATGTTATCTCCGTTTCCAATATTTCGAAATAAAACTGGCAATTTTACACACTTCATTTAGAAAAGCCATTCAAACATCTCTCTTGGCACGGAGCGAGTGGTCAGAGTAAAATGCAGATCGGCGTCACATTAAATGCAGTTCGATGTCAACCAAAACGCCGAGCAGCGTTTTGTGACACCAAGTCAGCGGCGCGGATGTCCGCGCGTCAGAAAATAGTAGCTTCGCACCTGTGGGTCTGCTGTCCGCTGAGATCATAGCTCAAAGAGCCGCGCGGACCTCCGCGGAGTCTGCTCTGTGTACAGTCTGCTCGACTATGGGAGGGCCTTAATGTGGGACATATGTTCATCAGATCAGTTAGTATCGAACACGGAAATATTACACGCTAAAACTCACCCCAGTCTCCGCGGGCCGTTGGGCGATGGGGTAGACAGTTTTCCATTATGGGATGTAAAAATACCCGGTCCATTTCCAGGTTGTATAATGGTATATACGTCCAAATCATGTTGTTTATCGAGTTATTGGCAACGGATCGCTATGTATTGTGTCAAGATGGAGTCGCGGGAGCTATAGAGAGTGGCCGGAAGTAATATGGGTGATCAGCACTTCAGCCACATCACTTCCTGTTTGGTGCTTCTGCCGATCGGCCACCATATGGCGCTCTTGAACCGCTAGAGGATTGAGAGGAGCTCTGAACTGTGTGTGAAGGCTGCGGATGGAAAATATGATTCCGATCACAGATTTTTGAAATATTGATATCAAAGACGAGTTACGGCGTCTTCGGCAACTTGAGCATGGCGGGGAAGGACGCCTAAACTCGTCCTTTGGCAACTAAAGTGTTAAACTACAAATGTTTATTTACCATTTTAAACCCTGTGTTAAAGAATCCTTTACATCCTGTTTTCTTAAAACTATGGTTCCCTTGACGACATTAATTCTACGTTTGCGACGTTGGTATCCAGACTCTGGTTTCATAAGGTGCCGCTATTTCGGTGCTGGCATTTAAATGTAGCCTGTTGGAACCCACGAGAGATGGTCATGTTGGAGGGCAGATAACAGGTATAATGGCTAATATTGGTCTCATATTATTGTTAACCTTCCCTCCCCCCCAAGCTACCAGCAGAATGGAACTCATTAACCCCCCCCCAAGCTACCAGCAGAATGGAACTCATTAACCCCCCCCCCCCCCCCCCCAAGCTACCAGCAGAATGGAACTCATTAACCCCCGTCTATTGGCTACAAAACTCATGTGACTCTTCCAACCAGTTTGTGGCCAGGCTCGTGGAACAAGGTTCAACTCTCAACCTGTATCGACTCCGAGAGATAAACGGCAATGTTATGGACTTTCCCTGAAAAGTGTACTGGTAAAAGTGTACCGTTAATGGTGTACTGGTAAAAGTGTACCGTTAATGGTGTACTGGTAAAAGTGTACCGTTAATGGTGTACTGGTAAAAGTGTACTGGTAACACCGTCCCGATCTTCTCTCTCAGGAGCCAGGAATGTTTACCACCAGCTCTTCATGACCAGCCTCCTCATGGACCTCAAGTACAAGAAGCTCTTTGCCATCCAGTTCGCAAAAGTAAGACATTCTCCTGTTATTTATACAGTATAGAATGACTGCAAGTGTGGGCAGGTGATTTGGTGTGGGGGGGGGGGGTGATGTTTAACACAGTTAATGGGCCAGAATCAAACCCAGGATGTTGTGATTAGATGGTATCTTTCCTGAGCCATCTTTTTTTTCCAAACTGTTATTTATTGTAATTGTTTGATATTCTGTGGTATCGAGAGCATTAGGTGAAGGGATGTTTGGCCCCCTTCCTTTTTTCACTTTTTTGGTCCCCTTTTTTCACTTTGGAGACAACCACAGCTGTATAACCAAGTCTTACATTCCTAGTGAGTGGCTTAGTGCAGGTAGTAACATGATCCATCCAGTGCAGAGCAACACCCTTACATGGAGAGGAGGCTGAAGGAAGAGAGAGGGTCTTGAAAGAAACATATTACCAGAGTTGACATATAGGGATGCCCCGATCGATCAGCCACCAATCATCAGCAGATATTCAGTATAAATGGTTATACCAGCTGTAATGTAAGCTGACTTATAATACTGCTATACCATCTAATGTTAACTGACTTATAATACTGCTATACCAACTAGGGGTGTAACGGTACACGTATCCGTACCGAACCGTTTCAGTACTGGACCTTTGGTTCAGTACGTGCTGTGTACCGAACGAATACAACGGTCCGTTAAAAACCACTAACTGAACACACGTGCAGAACTTCTTTTTGCATGCAGAATTTTATTTAAAACTCCAAATTCACCCCTTTCCAAAATATGTTTGTAACACAGCAGGGGGTCATTACTGAAAATGTTCATACTTTTCTTGTTCGCCAAATAACACACCAACTTTCTTCCACGTGACTTTCACTCACTCACAGCTGATCAGAGAGAAAAACTAGAACGCACAACGTACTTTTGCAGAGCTCCTCCCCAGTTGAGCTGCTGCTGTGTTTAAATCCAAAATATTGATAAATCCTCTGCCATTGTTGTGTAACATGACATCTCTTCTCTAGAGTCTTCTTTCTCTGCCTCACGTGAAGTTAAATCTACTCTAGAAGTGAAACTGAAAGCATGCACCGGTGGGGGCTGGGGGAAGTAGGCAATTAATTTACTCAGTGGATGCCTGAACACAGAATGACACTGGTATCACTGACTACCGCGCCAAGCCTAGGCGGAACTAAGTATAACTTAATAAAAGATAATTATATTTAATTATAATTATTATAAATATATAATGATTATTATAAATATATTTTTCCTGTTGTACCGAACTCGTACCGAACTGTGCCCTCAAAACCGAGGTACGTACTGGACCGTGGCTTCTGTGTACCGTCGCACCCCTAATACCAACTGTAATGTAAGGTTACCTATAATACTGCTATACCAGCTGTAATGTAAGGTTACCTATAATACTGCTATACCAGCTGTAATGCAAGGTGACCTATAATACTGCTATACCAGCTGTAATGCAAGGTGACCTATAATACTGCTATACCAGCTGTAATGTAAGGTGATCTATAATTCTGCTATATCAGCTGTAATGTAAGGTTACCTATAATACTGCTATACCAGCTGTAATGCAAGGTGACCTATAATACTGCTATACCAGCTGTAATGTAAGGTGATCTATAATTCTGCTATACCAGCTGTAATGTAAGGTGACCTATAATTCTGCTATACCATCTAATGTAAATTGACCTATAATACTGCTATACCATCTAATGTAAATTGACCTATAATACTGCGATACCATCTGTAATGTAAACTGATCTATAATATTGCTACCAGCCAATGTAATGATCGGTATCGGCCGATATGGCTTATAGATTATTGGTGATCAGTATCAGCGGCATTTGTTATTGGGGTATCCCTAATAACATTTAGTTTTGAAACATATTTCTGGTTCCTCCATCCATGCTATAATCTTAGGGTAGTCAGAGATATAGGCAACCTTTGTCACTATCATGTGGTTTTGAAGGCAGGGTTATGTTTAGTATGCTACATAACTAAAAACTGAAAATATTATACTTTATTGATTTGAGCCATTATGTGAAGTGAAAGCATGCATGCCAACATCCTTGTTCTGGTGTTATTTGCACCGTTTTCAATCCATATGAATTAGGGCTGGGCGAGAATAGATTTTTTTCTCTTAAACTAGAAACGCCAAGGAAATCATTCAAATAACCTTTGTTTTTATTTGACACAAAAAAACACAGTGTTTCCCACAGGATCTTCAGAGAGTATGGGGGGTGAACCTCTGACCCTCTAGGGCAGGGGTTCCCAAAAAAAAAACTGTATACAACTCTTGATCAAACAAAGATGAATGTCTGATGAATTAGTCGATTGGGATTAATAGTGCAATAACTTGCTTATTCACCAAACTTCACTTAAAACACTTCACTGCTGATCTGTGTCTCATAGCCTCAGTCAGCTGCCTCTGCTGATCTGTATCCCGTCTCTCATCCTTCCTTCCTGGCAAACCCTCGAATGCCTCGGCCCCGTCTGACCCGGTAACCCCATAACCATGTCAGGCAGGCGCCTCCTGGCTGGAGATGACCTGTCCCTGGAACTCAGCAGGAATAGAACCACGCCCTCTTTCCTCAAGGCCAGGGCTTAGCAGCGCAGGTACAGCTGCTGACGTAGGCACAGAGCTGTGGCCCATTAGTCCAAATCCCTTAAGTGTTCTTAGCCAATATTGACACCGAAATGGGCACTTTCCCCTGAGACTAACGCTAGAAGTCTTGGAAGACGACATGACTCTGACATGAGTTGGGACCTTACCACTGTCACTGTGGTACTCTGTGGTAACCATGGAGACCCTGTTCTGATTAATGTGTTCTACTGGACCACAGAGGCTGAAGCTAAGAGTACAGGAGGTTTCCCCCCTAGACACAAATCAAACCGGTTTACCTGAAGGTTGCGATGGTTTCGTGCTAATTCATGGAATTAGGCTTTATGTAGATGAACATATAACCGGAAATAAAATAATATATTTACAAAGATAACTTAAAAACATGGAAACTACTATCCGTTTCTTGATGGATGAAATCATAATCATGATATTTATAATTGATATTGAAACCATCAATATTAAACATGATTAGTCATTGATTTGAGAACATCATATGACAACAACTGATTTTTTTTTACCTTTCTTCTTGACCAACCAAAGGCTGCCTTTCTGTCATCTTCCACAAGTTACCAAAGACGTTTAAAAAATAACTGGAGAAACGCGCCGTGGCTCCTCCTCCCTCTCAACACCAGCTGAAACTACTGTTTGGGCTTGATGGGGGGGGGGGGGGGGGGGGGAGCACCGCTGTGAAGGAAGGGTGCACTGCATTTACAACACAAGACAAAATGAGAGCGGAACAATAACAGTTGTATCTTGTTCTCATGATCGCAGGAAGCCGTAGTTGGAATTAAAGCTTGATTAATCACTCAGCCCCAATGTCAAGCGCATCCGATTTGCATTGCCAATCCCAAGACCAATCATATGGTTTCATGTTGAGGGTTTAAGATGAGATATTTCTTTATTGATCGACTTGGGGAAATTCAGACATCATAGCAGCATGGGGAGGTACAGGTATGGGCAGGGTAATAGTAGAAATACATAAATATAGGCAATAACATTAGATGCGATGAGGGTCTGTAGGGCTGGGCGATATAACGATAACGATAAATATTGCGATATATTTTAATAATCGATATCGAATATCGTTTTTTTTTTTTTTTTTTTTTTTTTTTACCTGCAACAGGGCAGTTTTAAAACCAGAGACAGTGGACAGACTTGTCTTTCTTGCCTGCAACTTAAAGTAATGGCTTTGCTTGTCCAAATGACAATACTGACCAAATTCAGATTTCTTTTTCTCTTGTCCATTTATTTTGTTTGCTTTCTAATTTAAAATACATTTTGAAACCGTCTGTACACAGTAGGCTATGTGTGCTAGCAGAACTAGACTCCAGTCACGAGTCACAGTGCACATGTGCGGTGGTTTGTCCACCAAAAAAGCGCCAAAAGATCGAAAATAAACTAGCGGAGCCAGAACTGTTCAACTCCTCTGGAGCCACAGCCAGCAGAGAAGCCGGTTTACTTTAGCTTTTAAACCAGCTGCAGCCTGAGAACTGGAGTGTGAGGGGATGTAACACTAAAGATGGCGGCAATGACAAAGAATTGCTGCAAAATAAACATACATCTGTTGTTAAAAAATATATATATATTTTTTTTTAATTTTTTTTATACTTATAACAATTCGATAATTATCGATATCGAGAAATAAAATAAAATTATCATATCGTTATCGCGATATGATTTTTTTCCATATCGCCCAGCCCTAAGGGTCTGTACCAGGGGCGGATTTAGGATTGTAGAAGATCCGAGTTTTTTTTTACTTCGACACCACAACCTTTAACTTATACCACCACCTTAAAGCGGACAAAAGGCACTAGAGAACACTTAAATTCACACCCTTTAATTAATGAAGCAAACAATAATAATAATTAATAATAATAATAATAATAATAATAATAATAATAATAATAATAATAATAATAATAATAATACACTATTTGTATAGCACCTTTCATACAAGAATTGCAGCTCAAAGTGCTTCACAGCAGTAAAAAAAGACGGGCATAAAATGAGCACAACATTGGCAGATCAAGAGCAATGCATAAAGTGCAGACATAAAGCATAAAATAGATAGCAGCAAAATAGACAAAGTCAAGGTAAGACATAGAACATTAAATCGCATCGTTTTTCATATTAGGATCTAAGATCTAGGGTTAACTCGCCGAACGTTGAGCGCCAGGACCCCCGAAAACCAGAGTATAGTCGGGTTTTCATCGTTGTTTCTTTTATTCGATATTTCCATCCATAAAGACATGCCGGCAGCCTGTGTTATCACTGGGGATGGGTCTGAGATCTCAAAAGTCCAATACCGCCGCCTAACGCCTTGCGGCCGCTATTGCACTCCATTTGAAACGATGTGGCTTGGTGTCTGGGCCGCGTCATTGCTTTACCCAAACGGTGCATGCTTCCGCGTTCCCGTTTTGCGCTCTGATTGGCCACTGATGTTTCTGGTCGCACCAATCGTGTGACGGCAAGTTCTTTCCCCGGTTAAGCTTAGGCACTATTTCGAAGTTGGTTAAGGTTAGAGTTTGTCTTAGAGCATGGCGATAGAACGGTTAGGGTTAGGGTTTGCTGCTGGTCGAGGCGGAAATGGGCGTGTCACGCGATTGGACGCACATGTCACATGACCAGAAACGTCAGTGGCCAATCGGATTCGCAAAACACATGAACCGTTTGGCATAGACGCGTCTGGGCCGAGCTGCGGCCTGCGGGCGGGGTCTAACTACTCGGTCAAGCCAAACGCTTATAACGCATGCATCGACGAGGGTCGGGTTCATGTTCAATGCTGGATTACGTTGGCACCTTGATCGACATCAGTACTTGTAATGGCGATCAGATAATTGGAATATTCTTTTCGGGACAGATCCTGGTCAAGGTAAGGACTATATGGTATCAATATTGCGTTGATCCAAAAATTCCTTCATGCTGATCAGGGCATGCGTGTGTGGCGTGTTCCGTTGGTTGCGATCAAAGCACGGAGGCCCCCCCCCCCCCCCCAGTGTAGTTTCTTAAAATTGTCAAGCTACATTATTATAAAATACAATATTATAAAATCCTGCCAGGAATTGTGCCTCAAAGCATGAATGAACCAGCATTTACCGGCATTTCTAAGCACTTTAAATTTACGCGAACTATAGCGCACATAAAGTCACTGAAACAGCTGTTAAACAGCTGTTCTTGGAGGCGAACTGGGGTAGATAACTGGCGTAGATAAGGGGGGCGTACTAGCGTAGGTCAGTGGCCAATCAGAGCGCAAAACACGAACGCGGAAGCACGAACCGGTTGGTATTCGAATAGACGCCACCAGACTGAGAGGAACAGGTTCCGTCACAGAGTAGTGAGTCCACCAGACAGAGAGAACAGGTTCCATCACAGAGTAGTGAGTCCACCAGACAGAGAGAGAGAGAACAGGTTCCATCACAGAGTAGTGAGTCCACCAGACAGAGAGAGAGAGAACAGGTTTCATGAGAGTAGTGAGTCCACTAGACAGAGAGAGAACAGGTTCCATCACAGAGTAGTGAGTCCACCAGACAGAGAGAGAGAGAACCGGTTCCATCACAGAGTAGTGAGTCCACCAGACAGAGAACAGGTTCCATCACAGAGTAGTGAGTCCACCAGACAGAGAGAGAGAGAGAACAGGTTCCATCACAGAGTAGTGAGTCCACCAGACAGAGAGAGAGAACAGGTTTCATCACAGAGTAGTGAGTCCACCAGACAGAGAGAGAGAACAGGTTCCATCACAGAGTAGTGAGTCCACCAGACGGAGAGAACAGGTTCCATCACAGAGTAGTGAGTCCACCAGACAGAGAGAGAGAGAACAGGTACCGTTCCATCACAGAGTAGTGAGTCTACCAGACAGAGAGAGAGGAACAGGTTCCATCACAGAGTAGTGAGTCCACCAGACAGAGAGAGAGAACAGGTTCCATCACAGAGTAGTGAGTCTACCAGACAGAGAGAGAGGAACATGTTCCATCACAGAGTAGTGAGTCCACCAGACAGAGAGAGAGAACAGGTTCCATCACAGAGTAGTGAGTCTACCAGACAGAGAGAGAGGAACAGGTTCCATCACAGAGTAGTGAGTCCACCAGACAGAGAGAGAGGAACAGGTTCCATCACAGAGTAGTGAGTCCACCAGACAGAGAGAGAGAACAGGTTCCATCACAGAGTAGTGAGTCCACCAGACAGAGAGAGAACAGGTTCCATCACAGAGTAGTGAGTCCACCAGACAGAGAGGAGCAGGTTCCATCAGAGTAGGGCATAACAAAAAATATAGTTTGTTTCCTGTTGGTTGTCAGTTAAGGCCATGGGTAGGTAGGGAATTTATTTTATTTAATTTCTTATTTTATTCTTTCCCACGGTGACTATGGATAGGGAATTTCTTTATTTAATTAAAATGTTCACAACAACATGGATGCATGTACTCTGCCAGCATGTTTAATATCCATAATACTAAAGGTTTGACTAAGATTTCTATGAAACTTTATTCCAAAAAATAAAATATATATATATATATATATATATATATATATATTTTTTTTTTTTTTTTTTTTTTATAAACTCATAAAATATATTGGGTCGCACCTAAATCGGCAGGGTCGGTCGGCAACCGGAAACAAACCATTATTTTTTTTTAGGCCTAGTGAGTCCACCAGACAGAGGAACAGGTTCTGTGGTGCGTTGGTTCCGCCCCCCCCCCCCCCCCCCCCCCCCCGCGGCCACAGGTTCAGTGGTGGTGTTGTTGAGATGTGGTGCGTTGGCTCCGCGGCCCCCCGCGGCCTCTGACCCGGAGGTGAACACACCCTCCCCTCCTGTTGTCATTCAGAGTTACCGGCGCCTCCAGACAGATTTTATGGAGGACGATCACGAACGCATAGTGTCAGTGACCTCTCTCTCAGTGCAGCTCTTCACGGTGCCCACCATGGTGAGTACACCTCCTCGGCCTCCTCCTCCTGTACACCTCCCACACACACGCCTCTCTCTCTGCTTCTCTTTGTCTTCCTCCTCCTCCTCCTCCTCCAACCCCTCCTCTCCGCTCCCATCTTACCGGTAGAATTATGAGCGCTTGCAGAGTGACTATGTGAAAGACGACCATGACAGGGAATACTCCATCACTGACCTCTCGGTGCAAATGTTCACGGTGCCCTCTCTGGTGAGTATAGGGGGCCGCCCGGTGTGTGTGTGGGGGGTGTGTGTGTGTGAGGGGGAGGGAGGGCCGCCTTAAAGGGATAGTTCTGTTTTTTTTGGAACCCTAGCCCTTTCATTGCTGCCTGCCAGTGATGATGTTGTTCGGTAGAGTCTGTTGCTAGGGCTGGGCGATTCTTGCTCAAATGTGAATCACGATTTTTCTCCAAGAATTGAGATCATGATTCTCTCACGATTCTTATTTTTTTCAATAAAATCATTTAAAAAGTAAAGTAAAAAGTAAAAAAAGAAATAAAAAAGATGTTGATACATTTTATTTTTATTTTTTATTAAAAAATTAATCGTCATAACTTAGAAATGAGATTGCATAAGTCTATGAATTGAGATCGTGATTTTTTTCTCTCGATTAATTGCCCAGCCCTAGTCTGTGCTGTTCCTCGTACTGGGTCAAAGTCGATGGGGTCAAGCTACTGACTGAAGATGACTGAAGACGACTGGAGTCTACTTTGTTAGCAATGTGGAGTAGATTTCAGTTACCTTCAGCCAGCGTGAACAGACAACATCATTAGTAGGGGTGTCGCCATTTCCATTCTGAGCCGAGAAGAAATTAGCGTTCGATTTGAACCTTTTGAAATCACAAGAAAAGACTGAAACAACGGCTAAACAGGAAGCGATGGGGTTTATGGGAAATGTGGTTCTTGATAATTAGGCTCCCGTTTGTTTCAGCAATGGTCTCAATTTGTACTAGAATTGTACTAACATGTGACCATGATATGTTTTGTTGAAGATTCTCCTTGTGGTTGCTGTTGGTACCCTAACTGTTACCCTATCTGTTTTGAATGTCAATGACAGTTGTCATAAAACCAGTGATCCCTTCATCTTTACAAACCAAGACTCGATAGTCTAACGATAGGATTTTTTTAATGGAATCATGACCTTAAAATCTAAACTTTAACGGCGACACCCCTAATCATTGATATGTATCAAATGGGTCTAGTGTTCCAATAATCAGTATGGTCCCTTTTTAAAGGAAAACCCACCCTGCAATAGAACATATGTTGTTTCTATAATGAGGTACAGCTCAGTCATGATGTCGCAGAGAGACCAGTCATGATGTCACAGAGACTAGTCATGATGTCACAGAGAGACCAGTCATGATGTCACAGAGACTAGTCATGATGTCACTGAGAGACCAGTCATGGAGCCGACAGTTAATAATGGAACAGCTTCTAGGATACTATGTTATCCATGTTGGTATTACAGTTAATAATGGAACAGCTTCTAGGATACTATGTTATCCATGTTGATATTACTGGGATATGATACATTTTTGGATTTAGAACTGTTTTAAATTAAACTTATTTGGATGATCAGAAATACAAATTATGAGCCAACAAATTAGCAAAAAAATCCGACACTAATGAATTGTCGGGACGTTCTCCAAGCGGTTTCCAGGTGGCGTCATTACTTTTACCAACGGATTTCCAGTTCCGCGTTAGCGTTCTGCGATCTGATTGGCCACTGACGTTTCTGGTCATGTGACATGTGCGCCAATCGCGTGACGCCTGTTTCTGCACCTATTTCCGCCTCGAACAGCCTGCAAACTAACTAACGCCTAGTTTATCACTGGTTAAGCTTAGGCGACTCTTTCGAAGTTGGTTAAGGTTAGAGTTTGGAATCAGGGCTGGTGTTCTATCGCCCTGCTCTAAGACAAACTCTAACCTTAACCAACTTCGAAAGAGCGCCTAAGCTTAACCAGTGATAGAAACAGGCGTCACACGATTGGCGCAGATGTCACATGACCAGAAACGTCAGTGGCCAATCAGATCGCAGAACGCTAACGCGGAACTGGAAATCCGTTGGTAAAAGTAATGACGCCACCTGGAAACCGCTTGGAGAGCGTCCCGACAATTCATTAGTGTCGGATTTTTTAGCTAATTTGTTGGCTCATAATTTGTATTTCTGTTTCCAGGTGGCGTCATTACTTTTACCAACGGATTTCCAGTTCCGCGTTAGCGTTCTGCGATCTGATTGGCCACTGACGTTTCTGGTCATGTGACATCTGCGCCAATCGTGTGACGCCTGTTTCTATCACTGGTTAAGCTTAGGCGCTCTTTCGAAGTTGGTTAAGGTTAGAGTTTGTCTTAGAGCAGGGCGATAGAACACCAGCCCTGATTCCAAACTCTAACCTTAACCAACTTCGAAAGAGTCGCCTAAGCTTAACCAGTGATAAACTAGGCGTTAGTTAGTTTGCAGGCTGTTCGAGGCGGAAATAGGTGCAGAAACAGGCGTCACGCGATTGGCGCACATGTCACATGACCAGAAACGTCAGTGGCCAATCAGATCGCAGAACGCGGAACTGGAAATCCGTTGGTAAAAGTATAGACACTTCCAGGTGACATCATACATGTCCAGCTCAGAGACACTGTTGTTTTGTGTTTATGGAGACGGTCTTCACTGCCAACGAATCATTGGCCAAGTGGCACAATGTAAATTCTGTTCCAGGGTAGATTCCCCCCCCTTTTTATTTTCTTTAATCTGGAAAATCCCCAAGCTAAGTCCCACTGGGGGTCTGGAGTCTCTGAAAGCCGCTTCACACCGGTGGCAGTGTGAATACACAGTGTATAATATAAGACCTTCTTAATCTGACGTTCTTCGAGAGGGGCCGCTGTGGCACCGTGCACCCTTGATGCTCCAGCAATGACCCTAGCTCAGACCGCGCCCTCTTTTCCTGAGCCTCCAATCACAACCGTCGTTTCCCTCAAAACAAAGGTCTGAGCTAGGTGGATTCTGTTCTGATGCTTGTTTCAGCCACAGGGTGCCAGCTGTCCTACAGAACACATCAAATTTAATCAATTTAATAGAGTTTTTGATGAAAAGGCTTTGGATGTTGATGTTCATCCAGAAGAAACGAAAGACGGACACAGATGAAGCCTAGTCCCCGGCGAAAACTGTGCTTTTGAAAGAATTGTGGACAAAAAACCCATCTGTATCCAAGAAAGCGCCCTGGTTGACCGGATCAAACATTTTAAATTATTTAAAATCATTGCGCTGCCTTCAGCTGCTGGATTGGCAACATGCTCTTTTGGAGTTGATTCCACTGGCTTCACTGTGCCTTGCAAGCTCAGCCAAGAGACTGGAAACACAACATCATTGAAACTATTTTGAAATGCGGTTCTATCCATGTCTGGTATTCATAGATACATAATTGTGGCTAAACATTGCACCGATTTTAAAAGCTCCAATATAAGTTATTGATAAAGCACCATGTGTTGCATGCTTGAACTTAAAGGGGCACTTCACCAAAAAACAATGCTGATTTTATTTTGCACATAAGCCACACATCCAAAAAACTCAAAACGGTTTTGCACACATTAATTTTGTTTTAACAGTTATTTAACGTAAATGAGTTTGAATATGGCCACCAGTGATGTCATCGGGGACATTGAACGCATCTTTGGATGTGTGTGAGATTATGTGCAACATAAATCTGTATTGTTTTCTTTTTTTGGTGAAGAGGAGATTTATGCCGATAACCATATTTCACATTACTCCAAGTAATGGCTTGTATGTAACATGTATGAGTTCTGAAATTGGGCGTAGTTTCCCTTTTTAAGATGAAAATGGAGTTACATTTAAGACCTGAGACGACACCATTCTCACACGTCTGTCTGTCTGTTTGTCTGTCTGTGTGCTGGGCCAGGCTCGCATGCTCATCATGGAGGAGAACCTGATGACCACCATCATCAGGACCTTCGTGGACCACCTGCGTCACAGAGACCTCCAGGGCCGCTTCCAGTTTGAACGCTACACGGCCCAGCAGGCCTTCAAGTTCAGACGCGTCCAGAGCCTCATCGGAGACCTCAAGTAAGACCCAGGGCGTCATAGCAGCATGGGGGAGGGGGGGGGGGGTACAGGTAAGGGCAGGGTAATCGATGAAACACATACGGTAAATGCGATATACGTTGTAGTTCGAGCAGGTTTTGGTGGTTAAGAGTCAGATACACTTAGTGGTCAGACATTCCTAATAGTTCTTGAGTTCTGTAGCCGTTAGTTCTATAGCTGCCTGGTCTTTGTGTGGATTTGGTCTGTAATGTTATTTAGGTGCCTTTGACCAGGGTTTGGACATTTCACATTAACAAGCCTGAACAAGACTGTGATGTCACAGTGGGGACACAATCAATAAATTAGCTTTCATTAATGAATTAGCTGTGCCGGGAACACTGACTACCCAGTTTGCTGCCCAGTTTGCAAACAATGTTTTATTTAATTTTTTATTTAATTTTTTACTTTTGAGTGTGGGGTAGCCAAGCAGGGAAGGAAGTAATTAATTTAAAATGTGGTGTGTTGCTAGCCTACAGCAACCAATAACTGTGCTGTGTTGTGTTGCTACAGCAACCAAGAACGCTGTCATCAGTACAAGGAAAGAAAGTGCTGCTGGAACATAAAACAGTTAAAGTAACGTGAAAATAAATGTGTTCGTTGGTTTGTCACACCACAGAAAAAACGTGTTATTAACCACCCAGCCAAATTTGAAGGATTAAAAACCTTAACTACTATTAAACTCAGCTCAAAAAACGGCTCATCTGGCTGTTCAGGCTATTTCTCGGGATTGTGGTGGCGTGGGCAGATCAGGCTTGATGGACAGCTCCCTTTCAGCTCAAGTGCCATTTTATTTGATCACTAAACTGTGTTGCTATAAACTACAAAATTGGGGGCGACAGTGGCTCAGGAGGTAGATCAGTCTGGTAATCCGGAGGTTTCCGGTTTGATTCCCGCTCCTCCCGGGCAGCGTGTCGAAGTGTCCTTGAGCAAGCCACTTGACCCCTAATTGCTCCCGATGAGCAGGTCGGCACCTTGCATGGCCGCCACGCCTCTGCCATCGGTGTGTGAATGTGAGTCAATGGGTAAAATGTGAGAAACAAATTGTAAAGTGCTTTAGATAAAATCTGTTATATAAATGCACCATTTACCAAATCTATCCCTACTTGGTTAGAAAGCTTGGTGAGTGTTTTTTTTTTTTTTTGTGTGTATATAATAGATCTAGAGTTTGGTAATGTGTTTAGAAACTAAATCTATGAATCTTTAAAATTACATTTAGTTTCTTTGCAAAAATAAACATTAATACACATGTTCCACAGATTCAAGGAAGTTGTGTACAATTGTTGAGAAGATCCATAACTTTCATTCAAATTGATGTCCATGCATTTTAAAGGTTTTTGAGTGAATATTCGGACTGCTTGTGTGTTTTCAGGTATGTCCTGATCTGTCGACCCAACGAGTGGAGCGACCAGCTCAGGGAGAAGTTTCTGGAAGGTCTGGACACTTTCCTGGAGCTGCTGAAGTGCATGCAGGTACGACGTGTGAAAACCCTGTCGGGAGGGAAGCAACAGTGGTGATTGGAGGATCAAGAAAAGAGGGCAGGGTTTGAGATGGGACAATTCTCCCAATTCACAGATGTTCTAAACCTTCTGAAGTGAGAAAGTGAGAACCTTTACAGCAGTGTTCATTTCGTCAGCTATTTAAAATTTTAGTCTTAGTCATGTGTCAAATGCTCTTTTTCGTTTTCATCATATTTAGCCACCTTCATTTATTTTTCGTTTAGTCAACTACAGGTCTGAGCATTTTAGTCTTAGTCTTTTTCGTTTTTTAAATTGGCGTGAGCTTTTTCTAAACAAAAACAAGCTAATGTTAGTGCTAGCTGGTTAGACTTATGTAAGCTATTTCATCTGTTCTATGTTATTATTGATGCTGACGTTATTAGGTGGAGTTGCAGGGTGTGCGCCTGTGACAGGTCTGTTGTTGTGGAGTGGAAAGAGGAAGAAAACCGTTATGTTGATCAGATATCAATTCTCCCGTGATTTTATTTTACTATAGTTTGAAAGTATATGCGGACTATTCCTCGGTTACATTGGTGGCAGCGGTGGGATTGCTTCCTGCATTAGTGTCCAGCGTGAGAAGTAAAGGGAAATAGAGATGATTTGACAGCTAGCTAGATGCTAACCGTAACGTAGCAGTTAGTTTCAAACTAGTCTCCTCGTCTTTCACTTTCAACAATACATTCTGCTAAGTCCAAACCCACTGCATACAAGACCACCAAGGCCCTGTTGCCCCACCAAATTTCATTAAACCCATGCCGTGTGCAGTTACTGCTATCTAGAATGCTGGCTAAGAACAAAACAGCGAGTGAGCAAATGAATCAAAGCGCTTGCGCTGCACACAAGAAACTGAAATGCTAATAATATTAATTATTCTAAAAGTTATAATTATTTTTATCTCATCTTAAATTGAAGAGATATTTCGGCAAGATTTTATTTTGTAAACTACATTTTGTGTCGTTGTTTGTGGTCAACAACATTGCATTAATTATTTAGTCACGTTAGTGTCACATGATCTACATTAACACTTAGTCCTTATAGATAGTCCGGGTTAACTCTCCAGGCGCCAAACCCGAGAAATCTCGGGTTTTAATAGATATTTATTTTATTAGCGATATCCATTTTTCATCCATCCAGCCTGACGTTATCATTGGGAATGGGTCTGAGCTCGCAAAGGGCAAATACCGCCGCCTATCGTCTCACGGATGGTATTGCACATCATTGGATTGGATTGGCTGGGACGGCATCAAAAAAACAAGTCCGATCCAGGTTTGACTTCTCGGGCATGCAGTATCGTTATAACAGATGGACTGGGCACACTCTAAGCAGCATGGATTATGTGTTTTGGATATATAACGTTGGATCAATAAACGCGATCAATATTTGGAATGGCGATCAGGAATTTGATTAATCTTTTTGCATGACATCAGATGTGAGGTAAGGACTTTATGTTATGAATCTTGGGTTAATCAGATGTTCCTTTCACCGCCATCGGAGCGTGTGTGTGAGGTTCATGCCGTCCAAAGTACGGAGAAGCGATTTTTCAGACTCCGCTTCTCTTCGTGCATGAGGACACATATAATATCGATAATCTAGCGTTTATTTGAAAACTATTCATAAATCAAGCGACAAATGGCACGATTTCTAAGGAAATACATTTAAGCTCGATTTGCTGGAGTTTATTGAGATGAGACAGAACGCCCTAGAAATATATTGATATTCATCACGGTATAAAATGGAAATTTATGTATGAAAAAATTATCTGTTTCGTGCATGTTGACTAGAAGCAACTCATTGACTATCACTGTTATTTACCGTAGATCTATTGCTATTATATTTGATATGTTTTAAGCACTCGCAAATAAGTCCTATTCTCCATTGGATAAAGCACTGGCACCGAAGGGCCATCAGCATAGGGCGCTGTTGGCCCTGAATGAGTTAACGTGACGTCTCGTCGTCAGGGGAAAAAGCTTGGTTGATGACCATATTTAGTCATCATTTCCATTGACTAAATTAACACTGTTTTACAGTCAAACTATTGACTGTATGTTTCAGGTCTCTTCTTTTGTCTTGTTCATTAGTGACTTTGTACCCGTTCCTCCAATAAACTCTTGAGAAAAGACTATTATGATGCAAGGAATCTCTCTCTCCCCCCCCCCCCCTCTCCCTCCTCCTCCCAGGGTATGGACCCAGTGGTGCGCCAGGTGGGGCAGCATATAGAGATGGAGCCAGAGTGGGAAGCTGCCTTCACCCTCCAGATGAAGCTCACTCACATTATCTCCATGATGCAGGAGTGGTGCGCCACAGACGTGAGTGTTGTGTAAAAAAGCTCATATGTGTAGGCGGGATATGACATGTTCCTGGTTTATGGTAAGGGGTGTATGGGTAGGGAGTAGGATATGATCCTGGTTTAGGGTAAGGGGTGTAGGGGTAGGGAGTAGGATATGATCCTGGTTTAGGGTAAGGGGTGTAGGTGCAGGCGGAAATGGTTAAATGTGAGCTCCAGGTATTGGCAATGCTGATGCTACATATCCTACCACATGACCCCTAATGACACCACAACCCAACGTGTAGATAGATGCTACATAACCTACCACATGACCCCTAATGACACCACAACCCAACGTGTAGATAGATGCTACATACCCTACCACATGACCCCTAATGACACCACAACCCAACGTGTAGATAGCTGCTACATAACCTACCACATGACCCCTAATGACACCACAACCCAACGTGTAGATAGCTGCTACATAACCTACCACATGACCCTTAATGACACCACAACCCAACGTGTAGATAGATGCTACATACCCTACCACATGACCCCTAATGACCACCACAACCCAACGTGTAGATAGCTGCTACATAACCTACCACATGACCCCTAATGACACCACAACCCAACGTGTAGATAGATGCTACATACCCTACCACATGACCCCTAATGACACCACAACCCAACCTGTAGATAGAGATAGATGCTACATACCCTACCACATGACTCCTAATTACACCACATGCCAACATGTAGATAGATGGAGCAAAGTAATAATGGTGATGGTGATAACGGTAGTAGTAGTAGTGAACAGTAGTGAGTGGCAGGATTCAATCGGACAGTAGTAATAGTGATAGCGAACCAAGCATTTCACCGTAAAGAATGTGTATTTGTTTGATCATTAATAAACAAACGTGAAACTTGATGATGGTATACATGGTCTGCCTCTCTCTCTCTGTCTGTCCAAATGTCCTGTGTCTCTCCAGGAGCTGGTGCTGATAGAAGCCTATAAGAAGTGCCTGTCCGCTCTGACTCACTGCCACAGTGGCTTCACAGACGGAGAGCAGCCCATCACTCTGTCCATGGCGGGACACTCTGTGGAGACCATCCGCTACCAGGTCTCCCAGGAGAAAGTCAGCATCCACCTGCCTGTCTCTAGACTGCTGGCTGGTAGGGACACACATCTCTCTCTTTCTGTCTCCCTCTGTCTCCTCTGTGTGTTTCTCTCTCTCTCACTTGCGCACACACACACATCATAATCTGTCTGTAATTTAGGGATGGTCACAAATCGTCAGAGTAGCCTAGTAACGATTCAGACTACAATTCATACAGCTATTGTCTCTGACTTGAGCACAATCCCCATGGAATCATCTGTTACTAAATCTTCTAAATTGCCAATTATTTTACCCGAATCCACAGTCGGTCTGAATCCATCTACTACTTAAAAAAAGAAAAAAAGGCCTGGGTTTTATACATCTAAATGTGAGGAGTATATTGCAACATCAAATATTAGACCACTTGATGATCCTGATCGCTCAGACGGATCCGGATGTCGTAGTAATAACAGAATCATGGTTAAAGAAATCTGATGATGACTCCTCCATTGCACTAAGCCATTATAATGTATTTAGAATACATACAATTGGAAGGGGGGGGTGGGGTGGTCATGTATGTGAAAGTTTGTTTTTCTGTTACCATTCTACATGCAATCACTATTGCCAAATGCTGTGAAATGCTTGTTTTAAAAATGAACTTAGACACAAATAATTCACTAATTGTCATTGGAGTGTATAGACCGCCATCGGCTGATGCTAGCTCTGTTGATAAAATACTAAAAATAGCAAATGTTTTAGCTCTGTATCATGATACTGAAATGCTCATAATGGGTGACTTTAATTTAGATTGGCTGGGTAATAATTCTGGGTACCTCAAGGAGGTTAGTGAAAATCTAAACCTAACCCAATTGGTTACGGAACCAACTAGGCCAAACCCAAATAATCACTCAAAATCTACTTGAACACATTCAGAGCCGGCCGGATATGACCAAATTAGGGCTTGTATGCCAGCACTTTAATGGGAGGACGGAGAAATTTGCCAGTGCTTAAAATATATCTTAAATTATGGCTATGGGTCTAATACACCCGTCGCTTATCAATGACTTGCTTGCAGTCAACATGTACGAAATGGATAGTTTTTTCATCGGTACATTTCCGTTTTGAATACGAGTATAGTTTTGGAGAGTTCTAGTAATTCCAGAGAAATACGCGATAATAGCCCTTTAGTGGAATACACAAAACACGTTGTCATTTTTCGGCTGATTTATGAATAGTTTTCAAATAAACGCTAGATTATCGATAGTATATGTGTCCTTATGCACGCTAGAGAAGTGGGCTGAAAAATCGCTTATCCGTGGCTTGCTCCGTGCCAACGGCACACGCACACACACACACGCACAGAGCTCCCCCCGAATCCCTCCCACCCATTCTAACCAGTGAAGCTAATGTCTTATCTGTGTGTGAGTGGGTTGGCTAGCTAGCGGCTAACGTTACGTTACGTTAACTAGGGATGCACCGATCCGACTTTTTCAGTCCCGATACCTGGATTTGGGTATCGGCCGATACTGATCCGATACCCATTGTCCAAACCATAAGAATTGTAAAGGCTCACAAGTGTGTTTTTGATTTGTTGTAAACAAAGACGGAAAATAAACTTCATTCATTCAATTAATAAACTGTATGCCTCACTGTCACTGTGTGGAAGAGACTGGGATCATTCTTTTGTGCAAGGCAACATCAGGCTTGACTTAAAACATTACTTTCCTAACTTAGTGAAACTAAATGTAACAAATTAATACATAGATATAAATGTACTGAATGGTTATTTCTTATTTAATTTATATTAAAAAAAATCCGATTTTTTATAATCTTTTTTTACCGATACCCGATCCAGCTATTTTACTGATATCGGCGGCCGATACCAATATCGGATCGGTGCATCCATAACGTTAACGTTACGAGGGTACATTGCAAAGCTTATTAGAAGCATTGAAGTTTTCAGTGCACATAGAAAACAGCGCGGGGGAAAGCTGGGATTTATAAGCACGTCTGGAGCTATGCTGTCGAACACTTTTGAGGAAGTGCTGAGTGTCGAAACCGCTTCCGCATTATTTCCACTCGCTGCTCATATAAACGTATCACAATTGATTGTGGGCGGGCGGTGGCAGATCAGAGTTCTAACACGTATTCTTACTAGTGCTTTCAATCGATTAAAATATTTAATCTGATTCATCGCATGATTGTCCATAGTTAACTTGATATTAATTGCATAAAAAAATTATAATACGCTTATAGGCCTTAAGCTTGTATTGAATGCAAGCTAAACAAAATTCATGGTGTTCTCTCAGGCCAGAAATATTGATAAACTGTTAACTGTTAGAAATAGGTCTGATATAGAAAGGGTTACTGAATATAAATATATTGGAATCTGGCTCGATGATACATTTTTGTTTAAATACCATATAAACAACCTTGCCAGTAAATTGAAGCAACAAATGTGTTTCCTGTACAGGAATAGATCTAGTTACCCAATGATATGTAGAAAGAGGGTTATTGAAGCAGTCTTTCTATCTGTCTTGGATTATGGAGACGTGATTTACAGAAATGCTGCCCCTTCGACTCTCAAACCACTAGATTCTGTTTATCATTCTGCTCTTGAATTTATCACTGGTGACAGATATGATACCACCACTGTGGTAGCTTCTCTGGCAGATAGGCAAAATCAACACTGGTATTTATTTATCCTTAAGGCCATTAATGGGAAATTACCTCTTTATCTCACATCATTATTAATTTGGAACACTAGACCCTATATGACACGCTCAAATGATTGGCTTACACTGGAGGTCCCCCATGTACAGACCCAACTTGGAAAATCAGCCTTTCATTATAGTGCCCCTACTACATGGAACTCTCTTCAGCTCTCGCTGAAGATGAAACTACCTAAGTTTAGAGGTTTACTTGCAGGCCTGCCTGCAACAGTCTGTAACTGTTTTTGACTACGGTACTTATTTTATGCCATTATTAAGTCTGCACATTTACATTGCACTATTTTTTATTATCTTTTATACCTATTCTTATTTCTGCAATTTATTGTTGCATTGTTTTTTTATTCTGTCAATCTGTGTGCTGATTTTATGCCTATGTTCATTTTATACTATATAGATAGTTACCGGTATTAATATTTACTGTTATATTGTAGAAATGTGTGCCTTGAAATGTCTAAAGTCTCAACGACATTGAAAATGAGGGTGAACTCAATTGTCTTTTCGAGTATAAATAAAGTTTGATATGATATATACATCTTTCTCTCTCTCTCAAACTCACGTACTTGCGCGCGCACACACATCACTAGCTCTCGCACACATAATCTCGCACACTCTATAATGACATGATAATATTGCCACGACACACACAAAATTATGATAATGACAGGATGTCTCTCTGAATGGTCTCTCTCCAGGTCTCCATGTCCTGCTCAGTAGAACAGAGGTGTCCTACCGCTTCCCTGAGCAGCTGCCCCTGGTCAGTATGTTGTGTGTTAGGGTTGCCACAGTGATGTGGAATTTCACATGATTAATTACCGGTGACACCAGACAATAAAAAAAAATTATTATCTGTAGAGCACTTACTTTGATCTTTAGCGTTATGCGGCTACATTGATCCGCTGTGTCTGTCCGTCTACATCTGTTTTTAATTCATTTTCAATGATTGGGTATCCATCAAACCAAGAGTTGACATTAGGTTCCAATTTAAAAAGAATCCAATGGAAAGTAATACCGTCAATCTTCTATCCGTTCATTAACTATCAATGTAGCTGCAGCCTTTTTTAGTGCATCGTGCAAACATGTTGTTGCTGGTCTGGACTCCTCTGAGCTCCTCTCCAGTTCAGCTGCTGCAGGGTGTAAGTCCAAAAGATTTACAAATCCTCTGCCAGCTCCTTTCTCCTTTTCGTTAAATCTACTCTAAAAAGTGAAATTTAAGCTACTCTGTGCTGCGGCTGCTGACATGTTCAGTTTATAATGTTAAGTATTGACAACACGCTTAGTATTTGACAAATTTACAAAAACTCTGTATGCCCACAGAGAGAACAGTGTATCTTTAATCTTTAAGTAATGATACATTTTAGATGTTTTTGAGTATAGATTTTTTTGAGTAGTTTAAAAAATTAAATGTTTTTAATAAATAATACAAATAATCTTGCGTTTCAGTGGGACTCGCCTGGTTAAAGAGATGTTAATCTCAGTGGGACTCGCCTGGTTAAAGATGTTAATCTCAGTGGGACTCGCCTGGTTAAAGATGTTAATCTCAGTGGGACTCGCCTGGTTAAAGATGTTAATCTCAGTGGGACTCGCCTGGTTAAAGATGTTAATCTCAGTGGGACTCGCCTGGTTAAAAATGTTAATCTCAGTGGGACTCGCCTGGTTAAAGAGATGTTAATCTCAGTGGGACTCGCCTGGTTAAAGATGTTAATCTCAGTGGGACTCGCCTGGTTAAAAATGTTAATCTCAGTGGGACTCGCCTGGTTAAAGATGTTAATCTCAGTGGGACTCGCCTGGTTAAAGTGTTAATCTCAGTGGGACTCGCCTGGTTAAAGATGTTAACCTCAGTGGGACTCGCCTGGTTAAAGATGTTAATCTCAGTGGGACTCGCCTGGTTAAAGAGATGTTAATCTCAGTGGGACTCGCCTGATTAAAGATGTTAATCTCAGCGGGACTCGCCTGGTTAAAGAGATGTTAATCTCAGTGGGACTCGCCTGGTTAAAGATGTTAATCTCAGTGGGACTCGCCTGGTTAAAGATGTTAATCTCAGTGGGACTCGCCTGGTTAAAGATGTTAATCTCAGTGGGACTCGCCTGGTTAAAGATGTTAATCTCAGTGGGACTCGCCTGGTTAAAGATGTTAATCTCAGTGGGACTCGCCTGGTTAAAGGTGTTAATCTCAGTGGGACTCGCCTGGTTAAAGATGTTAATCTCAGTGGGACTCGCCTGGTTAAAGTTGTTAATCTCAGTGGGACTCGCCTGGTTAAAGATGTTAATCTCAGTGGGACTCGCCTGGTTAAAGATGTTAATCTCAGTGGGACTCTCCTGGTTAAAGATGTTAATCTCTGTGGGACTCGCCTGGTTAAAGATGTTAATCTCAGTGGGACTCGCCTGGTTAAAGATGTTAATCTCAGTGGGACTCGCCTGGTTAAAGATGTTGATCTCTGTGGGACTCGCCTGGTTAAAGATGTTAATCTCAGTGGGACTCGCCTGGTTAAAGGTGTTAATCTCGGTGGGACTCGCCTGGTTAAAGAGATGTTAATCTCAATGGGACTCGCCTGGTTAAAGAGATGTTAATCTCAGTTGGACTCGCCTGGTTAAAGGTGTTAATCTCAAGTGGGACTCGCCTGGTTAAGTAAAGGTTAACTCCTGTATGTGTGCTGGTGGTCCAGCTCATTCTAACACGCCCCCCTCTGGTCCTCAGAGTGAGCTGAGCCCCCCCATGCTGATCGAACACCCGCTCCGCTGCCTGGTGCTCTGTGCCCAGGTGCATGCTGGGATGTGGAGGAGGAATGGCTTCTCGTTGGTCAATCAGGTAAAACTGCCATTGATTTACAATTTCGTTACTTTTGTGTTTATATAGTTTCAAGTTTCTTTAATAGTTGTCATACAGAAGTACAGAATACTTTTATACAAAATGCTTCTTTCTGTTACGCTCCAGAGACTGTGCTAGACAAATATAAGTATGAAATAAAATAGTATAGCATGTAAAAATAGAAGTAAAAATATAAGTCACGTACATAGACACAGTGTTCAGTATATACATATATACAATGTTCGATGCAGAATAGAAGTAACTGAGTTACCATACAATATACTATGCAATATACTAATATACAATACTATATAGTGCAAAGCAGAAATGGGATGAGGTACAATTTAGGTACAATTTACAGTAAGGTGTACTGAGGTATGGGTTGTAGTGCAAATCCTTTACCAATAAATATAAAGTGTGTTTAGGTGTTCTAAAGTGTGGAGAGTGGGTGCTGCAGTGTGTTGTTTGTTTAAAGTGCGTGTGGATGTGTGTGTTGTGATTGCATTTGATGGTTGTTGCATAGTGTTATTGTTCGTTGAGCAACCTGATGGCCTGGGGATAGAAGCTTCTTCTGAGTCTTTCTGTGCTTGCCATGAGACTCTGGTATCGCTTGCCTGACCGCAGCAGTTCAAAGAGGCAGTTGTTTGGGTGGCTGGAGTCCTTGATAATTCTCTTAGCCTTACCCCTGCACCGCTTGTTGTAAATGTTCTGGAGAGTGGGAAGCCCCCCTCCAATTGTCCAATTGTATATATATATATATATATATATATATATATATATATATATATATATATATATACTGTACATTTAAGCAATAATACACCTGAACCAGTGGAATATCAGGAATATTGCCACGGCTGTGATGCGCCCGCAGCCACGAGAGCGAAGCTCGAGTGGCCGTAGGCATCACAGAGTGGCAATATTCCTGATATTCCACTGGTTTGAGTGTATTATTGCTTTTATACAGCAAGTTGCACAGTCGGGAAAAATATAGGATGAATACAGACAATTCTAGGGTCTTTTATATCGATTTCAGTGAACTTGGAGTAGAAAAATAATTCCTAAAGATGTATCATTGCTATGGAATTTGAAATGGAGTAGGCTATCAACCGCTTGGCAACGCAAACAAATTATGTATTATTCTAATTGAACCTACCCATTAACTATAAACGAGTGGATTGATAGATATAGAGGAGGGGCCTACATCTAACAGTATTCATAAAACAGCATTATTAAACAATAAGGGAGTGGAGGGATGGGGGTTGCGAGCAGCATATAGGGGGGTCTATTCTCCACCTGCAGAACAGCTGTGTGCCGTCTCTGCCACGTGTCTCCAGCAGTCTGTGATGCTGGCAGACTGGATGCACTTGTGGGGCCACATTACTGCACTCTTCTCCAATAGACTCCTCTATATCTGTAGTATCCACTCGTTTATAGTTAACCTGTAGATTCAATTAGAATAATATGTCATTTGTTTGCGTTGCCAAGCGGTTGATAGCCTACTCCATTTGAAATTCCATAGCAACGATACATCTTTAGGAATAATCTTTCTACTCCAAGTTCACTGAACTTAAAGATAAAAGTAATGTCCAGTCGTTGTCACGTGCCGTTGGGTGAAGTTCCCATTTAATTCAAGTAATTAACATAAATACATGGTTGCTGAGCAAAACAATAGATTATATAAATTGACATTATGATAGTGAAACGAGCGTGGTGCATGCGGTAAAAACCGAGACCTCTCCGTCGCCCATACCTTGATTGCGCAATAGCCTACACCTGTGCCTATATCCAAAAACCCATGCGCTCCGCGCTGCCACCCAGTGATGAACTTAACCAACTACAGACATAGCACAAAACAATCAAATAGCTCCTGCAGGTACGTTAAATCGCGGAGTAGGTCGTGTTGGCAGTTTCATTTTTTTTTTTTTTTTTTATCTTTTTCCCCCTCCATTTTCCTCCGATTTTCTCCCATCACAATGTTAGTCGTTATGCCAATTCCCAATCCCCTTCCTGGTCGCTGCGCACTTACCCCCCACAGTCGGTCTGGGAGAGTGGAGGCTATCACGTGCTTCCTCCGACACACGTCCAGCCAATCAACCGCTTCTTTTCACCTGGCAGCGCGGATTCTCATTGAGAGGGCGTAGCGTGTGGAAGGATCACACTATCCCACTCAAGTCCTATCCGCGCTTAGCAGGCGCCCCGACCGAACTGTAGGAGTCGCTGTTTACACCCCGCCAGCTTCTCCCACCCTCTAATACTGCCAATTGTATTAGTGTGAACGGCCAGCCAAGCTGGTGACAACCCCGGAGCTGTGAGCTGGATTCGAACAGGCGAATCTAGCCGCTCCGGGGTTTGGTGACGAACGCAATCTCCGTTACGCCACCTGACCGCTAGGGATGGGTACCGAATTCGGTACTTTTGAGGTACCGAACCGAAACACGTCGGTACTACCGAGTATCGAATCAAGTGAGAAACCTTTTTTTTTAAACTTTTTTTTTTCATGTCAACGTTCACACGCACAATATATGCTTACCTAGGATTTGACTTGATTCAACAACAAAGCAGTCGGAGCAATGACAAGCCGAAAACTGTCGAAATTGTAGTTATTTGAAGTTTGGATTTTTTTTTTTTACGACTGAGGTAGGTAAATTAAATTTCTTGAGACTAAAGTACCGAAAAAAGGTACCGTTGGGTACCGGTATCGATTCACAGGTACCGGTATCGGTTCAAATGTGAAAGGTACCCATCCCTACTGACCGCCCTGGCAGTTTCCGTTTTGATGAATGGCAGTTGAAACTTTCTACAACACTCTAAAGCCAGCGCAGTGGTATATTCATGGTGATTTAACCCTGAGTGTATCATGAATATACTCAAGGCTTTGAACGCTCTCGACCAATCACAATGTGTGGTCGGACCTACCTGTATAAATATATATAGCAAGTAAACACTGTACATTACAAATATATATTAGCGATATATAGCGACCCCTCCCCTAACCCAACTCAACTCCAACTCTACTGTACAAATATGTCAAAGTGCAGTATCAAGAGGGAATATTTAGACCAAAACTAAATATGTCAACAAAGTGCAGTATAAAGAGGGAATATTTAGACCAAAACTAAATAAGTCAACAAAGTGCAGTATAAAGAGGGAATATTTAGACACAAACTAAATATGTCAACAAAGTGCAGTATCAAGAGGTAATATTTAGCTTATATGTTTCTCTGTTTGACAGATTCATTTCTACCTTTTTAATTTAACTTTTTAAAGTATTTTACGTCTTTTGTGCTGGTCTTAGTGGAGACTGACAGGATGGTAGGTAGAGAGACAATATGGTAGGTAGAGACAAGATGGTAGGTAGAGAGACAGGATGGTAGGTAGAGAGACAGCATGGTAGGTAGAGAGACGGCATGGTAGGTAGAGAGACAGCATGGTAGGTAGAGAGACAGGATGGTAGGTAGAGTGACAGGGTGGTAGGTAGAGAGACAGCATGGTAGGTAGAGAGACAGAATGGTAGGTAGAGAGACAGGATGGTAGGTAGAGAGACAGGGTGGTAGGTAGAGAGACAGGATGGTAGGTAGAGAGACAGGATGGTAGGTAGAGAGACAGGATGGTAGGTCGAGAGACAGGATGGTAGGTAGAGAGACAGCATGGTAGGTAGAGAGGCAACATGGTAGGTAGAGAGACAGCATGGTAGGTAGAGAGACAGCATGGTAGGTAGAGAGGCAGGACATCATGTATGGAAGCAAATGAGTGCCAGAAGTATTTGAATTTAATCAGACACCGCATTTATAGCATTGAAAATAATAACTTTGAAAACATGTATCTGAATTTTTTCAGACACCGCATTTTTGTATCTGAATTATTTCAGACACCGCATTTATAGTTTTAAAACACACCGAATTTATAGCATTGCAAATAAATACTTTGAAAATCATGTATCTGAATTTCTTTGCTCCGAATTTACCTATGCGAAATAAAAATGCAGTGTTAATAAAACAATTCGAATGCATAATAAAATTCAATTCGACGCAAAAAAAAAATGTGATGCATAATTGCGGTGTATATAATTCGATGTCAAAAATTCGATGCATAATTGCGGTGTATGGAATTCAATGTAAAAAACCAACATCCGGGTATCCAGCTGCAGAACCACAGAACCACCACAGCAGCAGCAGGCTGAGGCCCCTCGCTTCCATTGGCTGATTTGGGTCACCTGATTTGGGTCACGTGACCGTCCCACCCAATGGCTGAATCGGAGTATTGCACTGCGGGATTGATTGATTGATTGGAAACTTTATTAACAGATTGCAGAATGGGTACACGTGACCGCCACAGGCCCTGATTGATTGAAAACTTTATTAACAGATTGTAGAATGGGTACAGTGACCGATTGATTGATTGATTGATTGGAAACTTTATTAACAGATTGCAGAATGGGTACAGTGACGTCACAGGCCCGGATTGATTGATTGATTGATCTGATTGATTGAAAACTTTATTAACAGATTGTAGAATGGGTACAGTGACCGATTGATTGATTGAAAACTTTATTAACAGATTGCAGAATGGGTACAGTGACGTCACAGGCCCGGATTGATTGATTGATTGATTGAAAACTGTATTAACAGATTGCAGAATGGGTACAGTGACGTCACAGGCCCGGATTGATTGATTGAAAACTTTATTAACAGATTGCAGAATGGGTATAGAGGTGTGATAGGTGTGAGAGGTGTGATAGGTGTGAGAGGTGGGATCGGTGCGAGAAGTGTGATATGTGTGAGAGGTGTGAGAGGTGTGATAGGTGGGATAGGTGTGAGAGGTGTGCTAGGTGGGATCGGTGTGATCGGACACCTCTCACACCTGTCACACCTCTCACACCGATCCCACCTAGCACACCGATCCCACCTATCACACCTCTCACACGTCTCACACCGATCACACCTCTCACACCTATCCCACCTCTCACACCTCTATACCCATTCTGCAATCTATTAATAAAGTTTTCAATCAATCAATCCGGGCCTGTGACGTCACTGTACCCATTCTGCAATCTGTTAATACAGTTTTCAATCAATCAATCAATTGGTCACTGTACCCATTCTACAATCTGTTAATAAAGTTTTCAATCAATCAATCAGGGCCTGTGGCGGTCACATGTACCCATTCTGCAATCTGTTAATAAAGTTTTCAATCAATCAATCCCGCAGTGCATCAGCCAATGCCCGCAGTGCAATACTCCAATTCAGCCATTGGGTGGGACGGTCACGTGACCCAAATCACGTGACCCAAATCAGCCAATGGAAGCGAGGGGCCTCAGCCTGCTGCGGTGGTTCTGTGGTTCTGCAGCTGGATACCCGGATGTTGGTTTTTTACATCGAATTCCATACACCGCAATTATGCATCGAATTTTTGACATTGAATTATATACACCGCAATTATGCATCGATTTTTTTTTTTGAGTCGAATTGAATTTTATTATGCATTCGAATTGTTTTATTAACACTGCATTTTTATTTCGCATAGGTAAATTCGGAGCAAAGAAATTCAGATACATGATTTTCAAAGTATTTATTTGCAATGCTATAAATTCAGTGTCTGAAACTATAAATGCGGTGTCTGAAATAATTCAGATACAAAAATGTGGTGTCTGAAAAAATTCAGATACATGTTTTCAAATTCAGATGCATGTTTTCAAAGTTATTATTTTCAATGCTATAAATGCGGTGTCTGATTAAATTCAAATACTTCTGGCACTCATTTGCTTCCATAATCATGGCATGAGCTGCAATTCAAACCCATGCTGATGATATTAACATGAGCCATGATAATGATATCTGAAATTGCTAAACCTTATGTTATATTAATACAGACATAGAAGTTTGTGTGTAACATTGAGATGTATTATTATTATTAGGGCTGTCAAAATGAATGCTTTAACTTTGGAGATTAATTAAAAGTATTAAAATCATTAAAATAAATTAATCTAGATTAATCTATGGAGTGAAAAATCTTCAACGTTCTGAACTTTCAGCAGTATATTTGCTTGTTCGGATATAAGAGAGAGGTCTAGCTGAGGTTTTGTTGAACATTTGTATTTCACAGGAGAGAAAGTCTTTGAATCTAAATATACTTTCTTTGTGTTGATTTTACATTAATTCCATGATTTTACTCGAGTAAATATCTGTTACAAGCTTCTGTCTTAAATAGAAAAATGCTATTTTTAATTTAGATTAATCTAGATTAATTACAGAAAATGGTGAGATAAATTAGTAAAAAAAAAAATCTATTGACGGCACTAATTATTATTGATTATTTATAATAATAATAATAATAATAATAATAATAATAATAATAATAATAATAATAATAATAATAATAATAATAATAATAATAATAGATTGGATTTTAAGAGAGAAGCGCCTTTCTCAGACTCAAGGACACTGTACAAGGAAAGGATGGAAAAATATAAATTTTGATAAAAAAATTAAATAAAAGATAAAAAATAAAAAAACTATGAATATCTGTGTATAGTAACAACAGGAAGAAACAAATAAGATAAAAGAGATAAAAAAAGGAAGCAAGGTGCTGTCCAATTGGATGAAGTGGTTGAAATTAACAAACAAAACTAACAACAAAACAAAACAACGGAATCTGTGGCTTAAAAGAGTCAGGGGTGGGCTACTTGGGAGCGGGGCCGTGTTGCGTGAAGGCAAGTGTGAACAGGTGGGTTTTTAGCTTTGTTTTGAAGAGGTTATAAAGTTGTGGTTGAAAGTTTGTCACTTGTGTGTCACCAGATCTACTACTATCACAATGTGAAGTGCAGAGTGGAGATGTTCGACAAGGACCTCATCATGCTCCAGGTGAGGACCATCTCTGAGCCCCAGGATAGCATTTTAGCACAATTACCATAGATTCTGTGATATACTGCCAACCACAACACTGTCAACATCTGCAGTGCAAATATATAAACATCTGTTTTATCTAATAAGATCAAGTTTTCAGTCTGTTCATCTCGCTCTAATAATTTTTATTGCAGCACAGGAAAATATTTAATAAAATATATATACAGTAATATACACTTGACGTCCGCTACAATACAATATATTTCTACCAATATATCATCCTATGCTGTATCGACCCCCTTACTAATTTGGACTTTTTAAATCCAAAGAATAAAACCAAAAGGTCCTTGTGTCTGAAGCGTTGACTTCTGGTTAGATCACTAGGTGATATTGTGTTTTGCAGAAATGTACTTTTTTTAAGATTTGAATCTTAACCCTTTATCTGCCGGAGCTTATTCTCATCCTTGTATCCAGTCTGCCAGCTCTATTTGTCTATGGAGATGTTCACCTTCTTTGCAGGGCTATAACCTTTTTAATTGTATTGCTAAATTGACATTACTATGGCCCCATTCAACATCAATTATCTATCGTTCAGGATGTAGGAACGTTTAACTTTTTCATTCACACATTCATACAAAAATACGGTCTAGAGTATAAATATGTTTTAATCGTTTTCTGCAGTATTTTATAGAATGTGAGTTATAGCCATTTATGCATATATTAGATCATCAAATGCAGTTTGATAGCGATTGACGCCAGATAAAAAATTTCAATTGTACAAGGTCCTAAACGTCATGACTCATCATCTGCTGGTGACCGGAGGGGGGGGGGGGGGGGTCGTTTATAATGCAATGACCGACGTTAAATGATTCATGTAGTATGGGTGATATATACATCATAGCAGTTTGTATGGATAATAATAATCAAACGCTGAAACTCACCGCAGCTTCCTCGTAGCGATGGGGGATGATACTGGAGCAAAAAGATCGCTATTATGGGATGTTGATCTATGCAATCCATTTCCAGGTTGTATAATACTATATACGTCCAAATAATGTTGTTTATGGAGTTATGGCAACGGATCGATTATCCAGTGTGTCAAGATGGAGTCCCGCGAGCGATAGCGAGTGGCGGACGGAATAGGGGGGACACCAAGCACTTCCGGCCCCACTTCCGGTTTGGCAACTCGCCGATCGACCACCAAGTGGCGGTATTGAAGCGTCAGCACCAGTCAAGGATCCGTGGGTGAAATATGAATACCATGTCAGAAATTTGAAATATTGATCTCAAAGACGCTGTAAAACGTCATTGGCAGATTACGCATGGCGAGGAATGATGTCTTAACACATCATTAACACATCATCGGCGGAGAAAGGGTTAAAAAAGGTTTGAGTCCCTGCCCCACAGTAGAGACAAAGACAGTTGTGTGCATGTCATATTGGAGTACAGCGTCTTTCATGGCACCAAGACCAGCTCTGTTTCTGTTTCTTTCACCGAATTACAATTAGGGATGCCCCGATCGATCGGCCAGTGATCAGTATCTGCCGATATTCAGTATAAATATGAGATTGGGGAATTCCGATAATGCTTTCTAGTCGCCGATTTGCGAAAACCGATCGATGATGCGCGCGAAAAACATGATCCAATTCTCAGCCGAGTTAGAATCTTGCTGTCTTCTTTCCTACTACTCTCACACGCTGTGCAGTGCACGCATTGCCCCTCCCCTCCCCCTCACAGACCCGTCTTGCCAACAAATCCTCTCATTCGCTCTGAAAATGGCAAGAGTCCTAGCCTCCGCAACTTGCCGTGACAGCTCCTCTTTCAACATCACTGAAGCATTAAACAAAATGGCCCACTAAACTATTCACTTTAGTTTAATACATGAGGCGTTGTCTAATGTTATCTAGCTGGCTAGCTACTGATAGCTCATGATAACATCATTGGCATTCGTTTTTGCAGCTGTTGGCTAGCGTTTGCTAACTAGCTATCGTTCTTCTGTTTGCTAACGTTAGCTACCTAGCTACTGTTTAAACAAAATGGCCCAGTAAACTATTCACTTTAGTTTAATACATGAGGCGTTGTCTAACGTTATCTAGCTGGCTAGCTACTAGGGCTGACTCCGATTAGTCGAATAGTCGACTAATCGATCGAAAGGAGCTGTAGTCTACTGCCAACATCTTCGTCTAATGCAAAAAAATATATATATATACTTTTTTTTTTTTTAATAAAAAAATGTATCATTCTTTCCAAAAGAAAAGAGGCCTAGAAGCGTGGCTAACGCTAATGGCACGCATACCAGAGTCTAACTGCCTAACAAAACAGGCACAGAGGCACTAAAAGAGGATTTCACCCATCTAATGAACACACTAGACTAGATCAAGATGTATCCATCAGTGGACCAATTGCATGCTTTCGCAGAGGACAAGAAGCCTTCCGTCGACTCCTTCAGACATTAAGCACCCCCACAGCCCAAATGGTATGAGAAAATAAAAATAAAAGATTTCATAAAAAAGAATCATACTTTTTATTATTATTATATTTTTTTGACTAATAGTCGACTATCGGCCAATTTTGGCGACTACAAGTCGACTATACAAATCCTTAGTCGAGGACAGCCCTACTAGCTACTGATAGCTCATAATATCAACGTCAGTGATAACATTGGTATTTGTTTTTTGCAGCTGTTGGCTAGCGTTGGCTAACTAGCTACTGTTTAAACAAAATGGCAGAGTAAACTATTCACTTTAGTTTAATACATGAGGCGTTGTCTAATGTTATCTAGCTGGCTAGCTACTGATAGCTCATGATATCAACGTCTGATAACATCATTGGCATTTGTTTTTGCAGCTGTTGGCTAGCGTTGGCTAACTAGCTATCGTCTTTCATAGCTGTAACTGTGAACGGCAGTGATGCTAGCCTTATGTGATCTTATGAGTTTCAGTTCATAGGAAAATACTTTGACTATAATGGTTAGAAGTAAATTAACTTAGATGCTGTTATGCTTAACACCCAGTACTATTTACTTTACTTAATTTCTAAGATTAGATTAGATAATTTAGTCCGGACTTTGAGAATGCCTGTGTTAGACCTACAGTATATAAACAAAAACGGATCGGTATCGGCAGTGTATCGGCCGATATGGCTCATAGGCGATTGGTGATCGGTATCGGTGGCAAAAAAAACGTGATCAGGGCATCCCTAATTACAATGTTTTGATTGAGTTCTTGCCACGAGGCTTAACAATAATGACTCCTAAACATGGGTTTAAAATGTATTGTAGCCTCTATGATGGGTACTATTGTTATGTGTGCTCCAGGCGAGAGCCTCTATGATGGGTACTATTGTGATGTGTGCTCCAGGCGAGAGCCTCTATGATGTGTAATATTGTGATGTGTGCTCCAGGCGGGAGCCTCTATGATGTGTAATATTGTGATGTGTGCTCCAGGCGGGAGCCTCTATGATGTGTTATATTGTGATGTGTGCTCCAGGCGGGAGCCTCTATGATGTGTAATATTGTGATGTGTAATATTGTGATGTGTGCTCCAGGCGGGAGCCTCTATGATGTGTTATATTGTGATGTGTGCTCCAGGCGGGAGCCTCTATGATGTGTAATATTGTGATGTGTAATATTGTGATGTGTGCTCCAGGCGGGAGCCTCTATGATGTGTAATATTGTGATGATGTGTAATATTGTGATGTGTGCTCCAGGCGGGAGCCTTTATGATGTGTAATATTGTGATGATGTGTAATATTGTGATTTGTGCTCCAGGCGGGAGCCTTTATGATGTGTAATATTGTGATGTGTGCTCCAGGCGGGAGCCTCTATGATGTGTTATATTGTGATGTGTAATGTTGTGATGTGTGCTCCAGGCAGGAGCCTCTATGATGTGTAATATTGTGATGTGTGCTCCAGGCGGGAGCCTTTATGATGTGTTATATTGTGATGTGTGCTCCAGGCGGGAGCCTCTATGATGTGTAATATTGTGATGTGTAATGTTGTGATGTGTGCTCCAGGCAGGAGCCTCTATGATGTGTAATATTGTGATGTGTGCTCCAGGCGAGAGCCTCTATGATGTGTTATATTGTGATGTGTGCTTCAGGCGGGAGCCTTTATGATGAGTTATATTGTGATGATGTGTAATATTGTGATTAGGGATGCACGATATTGATTTTTTGACACCGATACCGATATCTTTATGCTCCTCAAGCCGATAACCGATATCGATAACAGATATTTATTGTATTATATATTTTTTTAAATGTGTATATATATATATATAATTTTTTTAATCAATTTTTTTTTTTTTTTTTAGTATTTATAAGCTCCGACGTCATCGGTACTGCTATCGGTACTCGAGAAATTATGGAGTTTTTTTTTTGAGG
The DNA here is from genome assembly GCF_963971535.1 of Notolepis coatsorum. Taxonomy (NCBI): domain Eukaryota; kingdom Metazoa; phylum Chordata; class Actinopteri; order Aulopiformes; family Paralepididae; genus Notolepis; species Notolepis coatsorum. Next base: position 62,544,093 of record NC_140173.1, on the reverse strand, counting down.
AATTTAAACGTCGCAAACTAATCTTGTTGGCAGTTTTCTATCTCTCCTCCCTGGGTCTCTCTCTGCCTACGCGAGCCAGCCGGCTGTGCTCTTACACACACTCACTCACTCACACACACACACAGCTCTGCTCTCGACAGCACCCGTGTGTGTGTGTGTGTGTGTGTGTATGTGTGTGTGTGTGTGTGTGAGTGTGTGTAAGAGCACGGCTCGCGCAGGCAGAGAGAGACCCAGGGAGGAGAGATAGAAAACGGCCAACAAGATTAGTTTGCGACATTTAAATTCCTCAAAAAAAGTCTGGGTCTATTTTTACTAAAGTCGATGCTGACAACGCTCGTTGGCACAAGTGCAACAAGACATTTGCCAGTAATGTATAAGCGCTGGTACTTGTCAATGTGGCTGGCGGGGAGCAGCTAACGTTATAGCTCCGAGTAGAATAATGGCCGACAATCCGGAGGTAAATAAACAAACGAGAGCTTCTGATTGGTGGTAAGAAGAAGAGGTGGGTGCAAGCGGAGGGACGTAATTGGCAGATCGACTGTCTGTCTCCGAATGTAACGTGACTACGTCACAGCCAAGAAGGGGAGCGCTAGATTTGTGAAAAACTCCCTGTTCCTAAACCACACGCTATCAGTTTTACCACAGTACTGGCAAAACGGGAGGAAGCTATAATAAAAACAAGCGCCCTTCATCCAAATCCACCCACACCGGATTTCTTTTAAAGGTGCTATGCATTATAAATGTCATTTTTCAGTCTCTAGCATTGTATTATAGTAATAGGAGTTCGTATCAATGTGTTTTTGGGCCTAAATACTATATTGGCGAATTCCTCAGCTACAGCCCATCCCCTCTTTGCCTCTAGTAAATCAGGTCATGTTGATTTGACGACCTGGTGCACGTCACAGGGCGCTGTTTATAGCGCACGGTGATGTGATTGGCTCTGTGGTTTTAGTAATGCCCGCCTCCATTCTTGCTACCTGCAGGGTGGAAGGTTTGTCCAGAAGATCACTAATCAGCTGAAGCCTGATGCGGTTCCCTCGGTCTTCGACAGACAGACCGGCGTTAGCTCTCGGGACTCGGGAGCGATCGCTAGCTACTTAGCACCAGCCGGGGCCGGCGTTAGCAACCGGGAGCGTCGTTGAGCATTCAGCCTGCTGGCTACCTAGATCCACTTCAACCAGCGTCGCGGAGCATTCAGCCTGCAGGCTACACAGCTTGTCGGTGTGCTAATAGCCTCTGCAAGCTAACGGTAGCTGGCTACACAGCTTGTCGGTGTGCTGGAGCCTCTGCAAGCTAACGTTAGCTGGCTACACAGCTTGTCGGTGTGCTGGAGCCTCTGCAAGCTAACGGTAGCTGGCTCCAGGCTATTAGCACATCGACAAGCTGCTGGAGCTCCCGACGCTCGGCTGGTTGAAGTGGATCTAGGTAGCCAGCAGGCTGAATGCTCCGCGACGCTCCCGGTTGCTATCATGTGCAGGTCCTCTTCTCAGACCTGTGTGGCAAAGCACTGCACACGCATCATGCAAGCTACACATCGCTGCATGTTGATCAATGGTGGCCCACTCGGTGCATCACAGTGGGCTACTATTGTGCTAACAACAACCGCGGTGTCCGGCTTGTCGGCCGGCATGAGTGCTCGATTTGGGGTGGTTCTCTCCTCCTTGTGTGCCCCCGTTCTCGCGGGTGTCCTGCCGGGGAGCTTGTGGACGCGACAACAGCGGCGGCCGTAGCGTTAGTTAGCTCATAGCTATTGTGTACCACTAGCGTTACGGCGGGCTCGAGCACCCTACGGCTGCCGCCGTTGTCGCGTCCATGGGCTCCCCGGCAGGGTACCCGTGGGGACGGGGTGTACAGAGAGGAGAGAACCATTTTGGGTCGGCCGTTCATGCCGGCCAGCGAGCCGGACGTCGGGATATGTTGTTAGCACAATAGCTACCAAGCTAAGCTATGTTAGCTTCTAACGGTGTATACACAATATGTACAACGACACAATGATTTACATTATTACAAATATGGTAACGTGGTTGTGGCTTTTACAAATAGTGGTAACATATATATAGATAGACAGTACTGCTACATCTCTATATTTATGACATACCATATTTGTATTGCTACAGTACTGCTCAGTACTGCTATGATGGAGACCAGAGAAAGACTTTCGTCTGGTTTACATCAGGGTCCCCCAATTTCAATTCATGGTAACATATTATATATATATAGATAGACAGTACTGCTACATCTCTATATTTATGACATACCATATTTGTATGTAACCTGAAACCTAATCTCTGACGGGGAGATGGGCGGAGCTATTTGGTGGGTGGCTGTCACTCAAAGTCTGGGTGGAGCCAAGCCAATAATAGCCTGCTTTCATGAGGCTGAAAAATGCTGGTTTTGAGTACAAGATTAGAAATATAAAACAATGATTATTTTTGGAATAAAAATTACAGATGTGTTACATAGACTCACAGGAAGTGTGTAAAGTTGCCCAAATAGTGCTAGGAATAGCAGTGCATAACCCCTTTAACCAAAAAATGTATTATGTTATCGGAGCTATCAATAACGTTATCGAGTTTATCGGGATGACGTCATAATTGCTGATATCGGCCCGATAATTATCGGCCCGATAATTATCGTGCATCCCTAATTGTGATGTGTAATATTGTGATGTGTGCTCCAGGCGAGATCCTCTATGATGTGTAATATTGTGATGTGTGCTCCAGGCGGGAGCCTCTATGATGTGTAATATTGTGATGTGTGCTCCAGGCGGGAGCCTCTATGATGTGTTATATTGTGATGTGTGCTCCAGGCGGGAGCCTCTATGATGTGTAATATTGTGATGTGTGCTCCAGGCGGGAGCCTCTATGATGTGTAATATTGTGATGATGTGTAATATTGTGATGTGTGCTCCAGGCGGGAGCCTTTATGATGTGTTATATTGTGATGTGTGCTCCAGGCGGGAGCCTCTATGATGTGTAATATTGTGGTGATGTGTAATATTGTGATGTGTAATATTGTGATGATGTGTAATGTTGTGGTGATGTGTAATATTGTGATGTGTAATATTGTGTTGATGTGTAATATTGTGATGTGTGCTCCAGGCGGGAGCCTCTATGATGTGTAATATTGTGTTGATGTGTAATATTGTGATGTGTGCTCCAGGCGGGAGCCTCTATGATGTGTAATATTGTGTTGATGTGTAATATTGTGATGTGTGCTCCAGGCAGGAGCCTCTATGATGTGTAATATTGTGATGATGTGTAATGTTGTGGTGATGTGTAATGTTGTGGTGATGTGTAATATTGTGATGATGTGTAATGTTGTGGTGATGTGTAATATTGTGATGATGTGTAATGTTGTGGTGATGTGTAATGTTGTGATGTGTAATGTTGTGGTGATGTGTAATGTTGTGGTGATGTGTCCTCCAGGCGAGAGCCTCTATGATGTGTAATGTTGTGATGATGTGTAATGTTGTGATGATGTGTAATGTTGTGATGATGTGTAATGTTGTGGTGATGTGTAATGTTGTGATGTGTAATGTTGTGGTGATGTGTGCTCCAGGCGGGAGCCTCTATGATGGACCCCAACCACTTCCTGATGATCGTTCTGAGTCGCTTTGAGCTCTACCACATCTTCAGCTCAGCCGACTGCAGGAAGAGGTACTGCAGGGAGACCGCCAACAAGGTCTGTATAGAGCTTTTTAGAGTGTTACTGTACCCCATACCTTTTAGAGTGTTACTGCTTTTATACCATGGTTATTAAGTACAAACGCGTGCACAGGTTTGACACATTTTCTTCAGTGTAGTTGAGCAAGGGAAAAGCAGCTTAGATTAGTCATTATTCTGGTTATAAATTGGTCTATATTCTGATTATAGATTAGTCTATATATTCTGATTATACATTAGTCTATATTCTGATTATAGATTATTAGTCTATATTCAGTTCAAATGTAAAAAAAAAAATTGCAGAAATCTTGGCCAATGCTGTGTGAATGAGTGATGTCATGCAGGGAGTTCACTCTCTGCTCTTCACTGCTCAATGCTGCTCCTCGTTTAATTAACAGTGAATGAAAACGGGTCACTTTTCCAGCGTCAACTCTGGGACCCTGGCGTGCGCAGTGTGTGCTAATCCCAGTGCTAAACCCTCTTCAGTGAACATAACTATTAGAATGGAAAAAAAAAGACACAAAAACAAACGGGGATGCAAAGCGTATTACTGTGTGCAACCAGTTCTTGTTTTTCTTTTATTATTTGTTTTTTCATTTTGATTGTTTATTATGTATTGTGCAGCGTGAAAGAAGGGAAATGCACAGAACATGTTAAATGCTCGTTTTAACGCACAGCAGCAGACAAAGTAACCAAACATTCATGTCGGTCCTTGGCCATATTTTGTTGAGTGAGGATTTTCCCTTCTTTGATGCGGTGTACACATCCAGCACACTCTGCTCCTGGTATCAATCAAAAGCTTCCGAGTTGAGTCACTTCTTTGTGCAATATATGGCTGTGCCATCTCTCTTATCTATATCTATCTCTTTCTATCTCTCTCTCTATCTCTCTAGGATGTGGTTCAACAGAACAACACGTTGATAGAGGAGATGCTGCACCTCATCATGATGGTCGTGGGTGAGTTCCTCTTTAAAGACACTATGCACCCCATCATGATGCATCTTATCATAAAGACACTACGTACCTCATCATGATGCATCTTATCATAAAGACACTACGTACCTCATCATGATGTATCTTATCATAAAGACACTATGTACCTCATCATGATGCATCTTATCATAAAGACACTATGTACCTCATCATGATGCATCTTATCATAAAGACACTACGTACCTCATCATGACGTACTTCATCATAAAGACACTACGTATTATTGCATCAACACATCGCTGTGATGACACATTCTTCTGCTAGCAAAATATTCCCCCAGCCAACTCCACCTACAACCAGCGGATAAACACTGAACACATCCTCAAGTGAAATCTTTACTGTTGCCAGTGGCACTTGAATCTCATCAATTTAATGTAATTTCCCATTGAAAGTAATAATAGAATATGGAGATTAAACATCAATGTATCTCTTTACATAATTACAGACCTCAATGAAAATCTCCTCGTTCTGAAATCTTAAAAATGTGTGTGTGTGTGTGTGTGTGACTGTTTGTGTGACTGTGTGTGTGTGTGTGTGTGTTCCAGGGGAGCGTTTCTCTGCAGGGATCGGCCAGGTGGAGACCTGTGATGAGATCAAGAGGGAGATCGTCCACCAGCTGTGCATCAGACCCATGGCCCACAGCGAGCTGGTCAAGGCCCTGCCAGAGAACGTGAGACAACCGCTGTCCTCGCTGTGTGTCAAGTCCTCCCCCTGTCTCTCTGTCCTCACTGTGTCAAGTCCTCCCCCTGTCTCTCTGTCTGTCCTCACTGTATCAAGTCCTCCCCCTGTCTCTCTGTCCTCCTCACTGTGTCAAGTCCTCCCCCTGTCTCTCTGTCCTCCTCACTGTGTCAAGTCCTCCCCCTGTCTCTCTGTCCTCCTCACTGTGTCAAGTCCTCCCCCTGTCTCTCTGTCCTCCTCACTGTGTCAAGTCCTCCCCCTGTCTCTCTGTCTGTCCTCACTGTATCAAGTCCTCCCCCTGTCTCTCTGTCCTCCTCACTGTATCAAGTCCTCCCCCTGTCTCTCTGTCCTCCTCACTGTGTCAAGTCCTCCCCCTGTCTCTCTGTCTGTCCTCACTGTATCAAGTCCTCCCGCTGTCTCTCTGTCTGTCCTCACTGTATCAAGTCCTCCCCCTGTCTCTCTGTCCTCCTCACTGTGTCAAGTCCTCCCCCTGTCTCTCTGTCCTCCTCACTGTGTCAAGTCCTCCCCCTGTCTCTCTGTCTGTCCTCGCTGTGTGTCAAGCAGGCATTAAAGCGTTCCGTCTTGGGACGGATATCCGTCCATTTGATTTGGAGATTCCGTCATTTGATTCGGAGTCGTGACTGATTTTAACCTGAGCCAATCAGAGGCGTCAAATATCATTTTTTCCCCTACCGCGGCCGCACCAAGCAGTCATTTGCGAGCAATCGGCAAATTCTCAGGCAAATGCAACCAACCAGAAGGTGAGATTGTTCTGAGTTTACAGCCCTTTCACCCGCCTCCGCTGTGCTCAGCACCAATGGGAAGCGCCCGTTTTCTTTTGAGTTTCTGAAACTCCGCCATTGCTCTCTAGCGTCTAGCTCTACTCGCGAGTAAACTTGACTCATCAACAACATGCGGCAACTTTTACGAGACCGTAAGTTCATTCGACTTATTCTAGTCTAAAGAAACATATATATTACTATTGCTATTGATAAATCTAGGTAACGTGAATGCCACAAAACGAATGCCTTTTGTTAATCAGAACGTTATTTACGCGACAAGCAGTGTGTTGTTGTCGTTGTTGTTGTTGGTGTTGTTTCGTGTGTGTGCTTGCGCCACTCGCTTTCTGATAAATGTATGAATGTTGATAAATCTAGGTAACGTTAATGCCACAAAACGAATGACTTTGTTAATCAGAACGTTATTTGCGTTATCAATTGTTTTTAAGCTCAATAAACGTCTTTCTCCCATTTGTCCGGGAGATCTCTGGGTAACAGTACTGTATATTTGCATATATCATACGTCACAAATGTAACATTACTATATGTAGTATGTCATGTATGTCACTATGAATTGAAAATGGGGGGGACCCTGATGTAAACAAGACGAACGTCTTTCTCTGGTCTGCATCCCCTTAACAATTGTGTGTATTGAGCCGTACTGTATTGTACCCATTTTGCAATCTGTTAAATATTGATTGATTATTATTAACAGATTGCAAAATGGGTATAGTACAGTACAGCTCAATACACACAATTGTTAAGGGGCTGCAGACCAGAGAAAGACTTTAGTTTTGTTTACATCAGGGTCCCCCATTTTCAATTCATCATAACATATATGACACACATGACATACAGATAGACAATACTGCTACATCTATAAATTTATGACATACCAGATTTACAAATACAGTAGCCTATTGTTTGTGATACAAAAATAGTCTAAAAAGAGTATATACATTTGACGAAGAAACTGTACATTGGAGGTGGTTGGATGGGGGGGGGGGGTTGTAACTGTACATTAGATTATCGACAACCTTACTTGGTCCCAAGAAGAGGGTCTCGTGTATTAAATAAAGTTTTCATTCACTCTGGATCTTGTAAATCCAGTAGCAATACACACAATTGTTAAGGGGATGCAGACCAGAGAAAGGCGTTTGTCTTGTTTACATCAGGGTCCCCCATTTTCAATTCATAGTGACATTTATGACATACACAACATACATGACATCATGACATTTTTGACATAGGGACATGTATAAAAGTATTCTGTACTTCTGTATGACAAATATTAAAGAAACTTGAAACTACATGCCTTACAGGTATATAGTAATAGTACTGTTACATTTGTCACATATACGATATGCAAATATACAGTACTGTTACCCAGAGATCCTAACAGTAAATATATACATATGATGAGGAGGAGACTGTACATTAGGAGGGGGTGAGTGGGTGGTAAAAAAAATATATACAAACGGTGGGGAGGAGACTGTCCATTGTTGTTGTGGCATAATTGCGAAACGTGTTTAGTCCCTTGTTTGTATGATAACAAGCCGTTTAGTTCATGGTTCAAAGTAATGGGAAAAGGGTGCTAGCTCGCCATCAATCCATCTTGCTAGCCACAAGACTTGCATTCACGCTCTCCAGCACACAGCCTCCCTGCCTGGCACAACAACAGTAGGGTATATAGTCACAGTCAGGACAGTAGGCTCTACAAGTAGGCTCCCTTAAAACGCTAACGCTATTAAAAAAAAAATACAGTGGAGGTTAAAATAAGAATATGACTTGGCCAGAAAAAAAGTTCAGTCAGGAGATTTTTTTTTGCTTTAATCCCTGGTCAAGTCCTCCCCTTGTCTCTCTGACTATGTCACCTCCCTGTATCTGAAGGCAGTTCTACCCTGGGCCCTCTGCTATCTCCACCACACCCTATGAGCCCAGCATGTGGGCTGTGTGGCTCACTGATGTGGCCAGACTGACACCTAGTGGTCAGACCTGGTAGCTATGGATTCTAGTGCTAATGAGTTGATGAACTCATTTTAGCCTCTTGTTCTGCATTCATTTGATTGGCTGAACACGGACATGGTTTTGACTAGTCAGCCTTTCAGCCTCTGCTCGTGTTTTTAATATTTCAAAATGGAAAAATACAATTACAAAAATAATTAATAAATAAATAAAATATGCAAACCTGTGTTAATTAAGTCCTGAACAATAGATATTAGGGCTGGGCGATATAACTATAACGATAAATATCGTGATATATTTTAATAATTGATATCGAATATCGAAAAAAATTAAAACTTTTTTTAATTTTTTTTTGTGTGACCTGCAACAGGGCAGTTTTAAAACCAGAGACAGTGGACAGACTTGTCTTTCTTGCCTGCAACTTAAAGTAATGGCTTTGCTTGTCCAAATGACAATACTGACCAAATTGAGATTTATTTTTCTCTTGTCCATTTATTTTGTTTGCTTTCTAATTTAAAATACAGTTTGAAACCGTCTGTACACAGTAGGCTATGTGTGCTAGCAGAGCTAGATTCCAGTCATGAGTCACGGTGCACATGTGCGGTGGTTTGTCCACCAAAAAAGCACCAAAAGATTGAAAATAAACTAGCAGAGCCAGAACTGTTCAACTCCCCTGGAGCCACAGCCAGCAGAGAAGCCGGTTTACTTTCGCTTTTAAACCAGCTGCAGCCTGATAACTGTGTGAGGGGATGTAACACTAAAGATGGCGGCAACGACAAAGAATTGCTGCAAAATAAACATAAATCTGTTGTTTAAAAAAAAAAAAAAAAAAACGTATAACAATTTCGATAATTATCGATATAGAGAAATATGATAACATTATCATATCGTTATCGTGATATGATTTTTTGCCATATCGCCCAGCCCTAATAGATATGTTTAAGAGTAGCTGCACCGTCTTAATCTGTCTAGATTAGAATGTCTAATAAATGAATACATTGCCGATAAACATGTATAGACTGATTGTTGAAAGCATCTTGACTCTTGAATTGTGCTCATCTTTGTAGGAGAACAAGGAGACTGGGATGGAGAGAGTCATTGACAGTGTGGCTTTGTTTAAGTGAGTCTCTTTCTCTGTCAACATTCAAGAGATATTGCACTCTAAAACATCATTTATACACAGTATGTCATTGGTATTTTATGAGGATTCAAAGATGATTGCTGTATATATACATAATTAGTATAATTTATTACTAACAAATATTTCTCCTGAAGAGGTGTTGGCTACTGTAACAGTATGTGTTAATCTCACTGCGTCAACAGGAAGCCTGGTGTGACTGGCAGGGGGCTGTACGAGCTCAGGCCAGAGTGTTCCAAGCAGTTCAATCTTTACTTCCACCACTACTCCCGCGCTGACCAGTCCAAGGTACCATACACTTTGCTGTAGTACCACACACTCTAATGTAGTACCACACACTAGAGCTGTCCCCGAAGCCTGTTTTTGGGCTTCGAACTTTGTCAGGACGTTCAAACCTTTGTTTTTAATTACAATACAATTATTATCTTTATTTTTTTTTCAAACTAAATCCTCAATTTTAATAGTGATTCACCTGTATACTATTGTGTAGTATTAATGCTATGTAGTATTGCTATGTAGTATTAATATTTGTTAGAGTTGATGATTTGAGTCATGTAGTCCAGACTGACTGACCTTTAACTCACTTTGCCCCCAATAGGCTGAGGAGGCCCAGAGGAAACTGAAGACACAGAATGGAGAAGACACAGGTACGCACCATTGATAAATGAGGGCCCAGGTCTCATTTAGAGAAAAGATCAAACCTGAACATATCTGTATGTTTGACAAAACAAACATATCAACGCAGTTAATTGTGATTTCGCTTAATCAATATATTGCCTGAATATTCAAAAATAATTCACAATCATATTTATTGAACATTTAGTCTGTTTGCTAAAGTTGAATTTGTTTTCGAGGATACCAGTCAGTAGAATGTGTTGACCTGTACAACAGTACCTGCTTGTGTAGAGGATACAGTACAACAGTACCTGCTTGTGTAGAGGATACAGTACAACAGTACCTGCTTGTGTAGAGGATACAGTACAACAGTACCTGCCTGTGTAGAGCAGGGCTATTCAACTGGCGGCCCGCGGGCCAGATCCGGCCTGCGGGATGATTCTGACCGGCCCGCCAAAGATTACATGATGATTTTTTTTTTATTTTTTTTTTAATATTTTTTTTTATTTTTTTTTTTACTTTTTTCTTTTCATGTCAACGTTAACACGCACAATTTAGCCAAAAGTCACTCAATTAATGACAGATTTCATTGATAAATTGAGGGAAAACTTTGCAAGTCGATTTGATGAATTTGACATGTCCAGAGAATTGATGCATTTTGTGAGCAACCCATTTGCCAATGTAGCTGCTATTTCCACAAAAGGACAAGAGTTCCTTGCATCACTTCACATTGATGAAGGTCTCCTGCAACTTGAAATAATTGACATGCAAGCATCATCTGCTCTGAAGCAGGCACTTGAGAATGAATCCACCACAACATTTTGGATAAAGTGTATTCATGTCAAGACATTCCCCAAAATAAAAACGCTGGCAATATCTGTGCTAACAATGTTTGGCTCAACATACACCTGTGAATCCAGTTTCTCTCACATGAATGCCATTAAAACAAGCAACCGTGCCTCCTTGACAAATGAGCATTTGCATCACTGTTTGCGGGTAGCCCTCACTTCCTATGAACCCTCTTTCTCTGCCATTGCCCAGTCAAATAAGTGCAATCGCTCTCATTAGATGTGTGTATGCAGGGGAGTAGCTGGGGGGGGGGGGGGGGTAGCTTAGGATGATTCCAAGGGCTGGGGGGGGGGGGCCCAATTTTTTTTTTTTTTTTTTTTTTTTTTTTTTTTTTTTAACTAGACATCACTCACGTGTATTATTGATACTCTCATTGATACTATGTTTGTTTCTGAAGTGTGTGTGTGTGTGTGTGTGTGTGTGTGTGTGTGTGTGTGTATATAGAGAGAGAGGGGGGGCTTTGGTAGACTATTGCATTGGTCCATTCATTGAAGATGAACGCAATGCGACATCCTTTACTAGGCTCACCCACCAACAGTGCAGGTGCTGAACTGCTGATCCGAATGTATAGGTAAAAACCATATTATGCGTTTTCATCAATAAAAAAATGGCCAAAGAAAATTCCGCTTGCGCGCTTACGCACGCTCGCATTCACTGGGGGCCTACAAATAAATTCTTTCATGGGGCCCAGAATCTGGAGCTACACCCCTGTGTGTATGTAGGCTAGGCCTGTCTGCCCCCCACCCCCCTGATGTTTGAGAGTTAAGAGTGGACAATAAGTGCTAATAAGATGCTGTGATTTGCTGTTGTTGCACAGACATGAAGCACTTTTTCATAAGCTCAGCTGCACTATAAATGTGTTTTTTTGTTCAAGTGTTGATGTTAGAATGTTCAGATGCACATCATGCACTTGTTTGTTTTTTATTTTATTTTTATATTGAAATGTTGAAGAGGAGATGTTGCAGTTGTTGCACAGTCATAAATGAAGCACTTTCTGCAGGAGATGTTGCAGATGTGGCACATAAATGAAGCACTTTTTTTGAAAAGTATACTACTTTTGCAATGTAGTTAAATAAAAGTTGTGAAAATGTGGTTGCGTGTTGTGTCAAGTGTACATATATTCATAGCACGGGGAGGCGCCGTGGCAGTCCGGCCCCTGGCCCCTTGGGTTTCTGACAATGTGGCCCCCTGAACAATTTAGTTGAATAGCCCTGGTGTAGAGGATACAGTAGAGTGTTGACCTGTGTGTCTTGTGTGCAGCCCTGCCTCCTCCTGTGCTGCCAGCTCTCTGCCCGCTGTTTGCCAGCCTGGTCAACTTGCTGCAGAGCGACGTCCTGCTGTCCATCATAGGAGCCGTGCTGCAGTGGGCTGTGGAGCCCAGCGGGGGGCACTGGTCTGAGTCCATGCTGCAGAGGGTACGTGTCACAGGTTTGAGTCCAGGCTGCAGAGGGTACGTGTCACAGGTTTGAGTCCAGGCTGCAGAGGGTACGTGTCACAGGTTTGAGTCCAGGCTGCACAGGGTACGTGTCACAGTGTGTTTGGAGCAGGTTTGGGGTCAATTGACCATTATTCACACAGTGGCCATTCAGGCTCATGTCATGCTCAGGTTGGGATTCCTTTCCACCCTGTTCCCACGGTGGGAACATTTATGTACAAACATGTTTTACATTGTTGTACCACAACACAATATTAAAATATTAAAAACATGTTTTACATTGTTGTACCACAACACAATATTAAAATATTAAAAACATGTTTTACATTGTTGTACCACAACACAATATTAAAAACATGTTTTACATTGTTGTACCACAACACAATATTAAAATATTAAAAACATGTTTTACATTGTTGTACCACAACACAATATTAAAAACATGTTTTACATTGTTGTACCACAACACAATATTAAAATATTAAAAACATGTTTTACATTGTTGTACCACAACAGAATATACAAATATTATAACATATTTTACATTGTTGTACCACAACACAATATTAAAGTGTATTTAGCATACGTTACTTTACTTCCTCTTTGAGATGTTTGACAGTTGAACGTTGTCCGACCCTGCGTAGGAGAATGTTCTATGTCTAACTATGTCTAGTAAGTAAAACTTTATTTATATAGCGTACTTCTCAGCACGAGTGCACAAAGTGCTTTACAACAGTAATATATAACATCAATAAAATACAGTGAGAGGAAACATTTGAAGAAAAGAATAAAATATAAAATTAGCTAATACAACAAAAAAATTTAAAGACATGAACAGAAAAACGGCTATAGGTGTTTAAAAGCCTGCCTGTAGAGGTACGTTTTTAGCTGCCTTGAGCTAAAAATGAGCTCCGAGGGAACGGTTCTCAAGTTTAGGCGGAGGGCGCTCCAGAGCCTAGGAGGGGCTGTCACTGCGAAAGCTCGGCCCCCCCCCCCTTTTTTTTTAAAAGCCTGGTACTGGGCACCACCAGGAGCTCCTGGTTGGATGACCACAGTGACCTGCTGGAGGAAAGTGGGTGGATGAGCTCGCTGATGTAGGGGAGGGTGGGGGCCTTGTCCATGGAGGGCTCTGTAGGTGAACACCAGGCCCTTGAAGTTGATCCTGAAACTTACCGGGAGCCAGTGCAGGGAAGCTAGGATGGGGGGGTGATGTGACGTGAGTAGCCTGGCGGCAGCACTTTGGACCAACTAAGGTTGATCCACTGATGTTTTTTTATTTAGGTAGGTGAATAATGAGTTGCAATAGTAGTCTGGATGAAATAAAAGTGTGTGTACAGACATTTCCAGACAGAATAGACACGCAATGCTCCAACTTACTCACACTCAGTGTGTGTGTGTGTGTGCGTGTGCTCGCGCTCCAGGTGCTCCACCTGGCTGGCTTGGCTCTGCTGGAGGAGCAGCAGCAGTTGGAGAACAGCAGCGGAGAAGAACATGATGTCACCTTCAACTTCACCACCAAGATCTCCTGTGAGTACACACACACACACACACACACACACACACACACACACACACACACACACACACACACACACACACACACACACACACACACACACACATGGTACAAACACACACACACACACACACACACACACACACACACACACACACACACACACAGTATCCCTACTCGCAACAGAGAGTAACGAATAGCCATCCTTAAAGCTAAGTTATGTCTACAGAAGAATACTGTGTTCAACTAGTGATGTGTGTGTGTGTGTGTTGTCTCCTAGGCCCAGGAGAGGCCCCCAGTAACACAGCCAGTGTTCTGGCTCTGCTAGAGACCCTCCAGAACGCCCCTCACCTGGAGGTTCATAAAGACATGATCCGTTGGATCCTCAAGGTACTACACACACACACCAGCTACACTAACTGCTAGCTTAGCCTAGCTCACTCCCTACATGCTACACTAACTGCTAGCTTAGCCTAGCTGACTCCCTACAGGCTACACTAACTGCTAGCTTAGCCTAGCTCACTCCCTACATGCTACACTAACTGCTAGCTTAGCCTAGCTCACTCCCTACATGCTACACTAACTGCTAGCTTAGCCTAGCTCACTCCCTACAGGCTACACTAACTGCTAGCTTAGCCTAGCTCACTCCCTACAGGCTACACTAACTGCTAGCTTAGCCTAGCTCACTCCCTACAGGCTACACTAACTGCTAGCTTAGCCTAGCTCACTCCCTACATGCTACACTAACTGCTAGCTTAGCCTAGCTCACTCCCTACATGCTACACTAACTGCTAGCTTAGCCTAGCTCACTCCCTACAGGCTACACTAACTGCTAGCTTAGCCTAGCTCACTCCCTACAGGCACTCCAGACAGGCTAACTGCGTTAAGTAACTGAGCGCCATCTAGCACGGAAAATGGGGGCGAGAATGACAATACTCTGTGCTTTTTAAAATGTTTTGTTCGAGGAAGAAGTGACAGAAGATCCGTGTAGAACATCAGTAGCATTATGTTGTAGAAGATGATATGATCAGTGTGGAACACATCACTAATATACATTGTGTTGTAGATGATATGATCAGTGTAGAACACATCAGTAACATTGTGTTGTAGATGATATGATCAGTGTAGAACACATCAGTAACAGTGTGTTGTAGATGAGTTGTATTGCTTCATAAAGACTGTGTCTCAGATGGTGTCCAGCATCAAGACCATGAGAGAGAGAACTGCCTCCACCTCTGCTGTTGCTGCCAGTGAAGGAGAGTGTCGAGAAGAGGTGACGCACGCACGCACGCACGCACACACACACACACACACACACACACACACACACACACACACACACACACACACACACACACACACACACACACACACACACACACACACACACACAGACATACTACATACACACACAGACACACACACACAGACATACTACATACACACACAGACACACTACATACACACACAGATATACACACACGCACACAGACATACTCAAGTCAAGTCAAGTAATTTATTTATATAGCACATTTAAAAGCACAAGAGCCAACCAAAGTGCTGTACAATCAAAGCTTAAAATCAATGTCCTAATATAAAATACACAAATACAAAAATACAAAAAGGCACAGCAGGACAAGACCGTACATTCAGAGAATAGGACAGTAGGACAACACACGGATAGGGGAACACAAAGTACAGTAGCACACAGGGGACAGAGGAGCATAAGAAGAGATACAAGAGGGAGGGGGCAGGATAAAATTGCATGGGAGTGTGTGAGTTAGGGTGTGGGAGAATCAGGGTTTATTGAAGGCTAGGGAATAGAAGTGGGTTTTTAGACGGGCCTTAAATGTCTCCAGCGAGGGGGAAGATCGGATCTCCAGGGGAAGCTGGTTCCACAGCTTGGGGGCCACGGCCTTGAAGGAGCGATCGCCTCTCTTTTTGAGTCTGGTGCGGGGGGGGGGGGGGGGGGGGGGGACCAGCCGAGCCTGGTTGGAGGATCTTAGTGACCTGGGTGCTGCGTAGGGGGTGATGAGCTCGGTGATGTATAGGGGTGCTGCACCCGATAGTGCCTTAAAGGTGAGGAGGAGGATTTTGAAGTCTATTCTAAGTGGGACTGGGAGCCAGTGTAGGGAGGCTAGGACTGGTGTGATGTGCTCTCTCTTTCTGGTGCCGGTAAGGAACCTAGCTGCAGAGTGCTGGACCATTTTGAGGCGGGACATGGCTGCCTGACTGATGCCGGTGTAGAGGGCATTGCAGTAGTCAAGGCGTGAAGTGATGAATGCATTGACTACCGTTTCCAGGTCGACGGGTGAAGGATTGGTTTTATTTTACTGATGTTGCGGAGTTGGAAGAAGCATGACTTGACTACGGCATTTACATACTACACACACAGACATACTAGACACACACAGACATACTACATACACACACGCACACAGACATACTACACACACGCACACAGACATACTACACACACAGACATACTACATACACACACACACACAGACATACTACACACTAGGGGTGGGAATCACCAGTTTCATCATGATACGATACGATATCGATTCTTTGGACAACGATACGATATTTGCCGATATCACAAAGTCTCTCACGATACAATACGATACGATTAGATTCAGGTGCCTGCGATCGATATGAGATGATATCATATGCCCATTTAACACAATCAGTAACATTTAGATCAACAAAAAAAAGGTAATGAAAATATCATTTGACATTTGTATTTTTGAGCTCTAACAGACATTTAAAGGAAAATCAATCTATTGTTTTTAATACAAATAGACCTCCTGTTCACTGTAAAGTGCCACGTTTTTATATATTGAGCTTTAAACTTTAAGCTACATTTTTTGGAACTCAAAACTCACAACCTCCCTCTCCCAAACCGTTCCTACAACAATTTGTTGATGTTGCATGATCATGTATAGGCCTACATTTATTATGTATTATATTGTTTATGTTTAAATAACATTTAAACATCAAACTCCTCTGACCTCATCTGGTCTTTCCAAAGACGCGCGCACACACACACACACAGAAAGGGAGAATGCTATGCTGTAACATCTACACACACGGAGCTACTGCTATTGTTCTTGGGCGGATATGAGACTCGCCACAGGATTTTCAAAATAAGAGTATCGATATGAATCGATCTTATTACATCGCATCGATCCGATTCGATTGTTGATAATTACATCGATGTATCGATCTGGATCGATGTATCGTCCCACCCCTACTACACACACACACAGACATACTACATACTACACACGCACACAGACATACTACATACTAGTGTTGTCACGATACTGGAATTTCGACTTCGATACGATACCTTGAAAAGTATCGATTCTTCGATACCATTTCGATACCAAAAAAATAAAAATAAATAATAATAATATATATATATATTTTTTTTATTTATTTTTTTAACAAATTTTGCTTTTGTTGCTGGTTGATTCTCCTCAGCTTCTCTGGTACTATACGAGAAGATAAATACACTTTTAAAACCCTTTGTTTTAAAAAGTGAGAGAGAAGAAATGTGTGACTGCCACCTACTGAGCGCACCTTTCTAGTTTTGTACTAGTGTAGTATGGATGGGCTCGACCTGACGTTGGAAACAGGGTAGCGTTGTGTCGAGTTCAGCGTGTACTAGTGTAGTATGGATGGGCTCTACCTAACATTGGAAACGGGGTAGCGTTGTGTCGAGTTCAGCGTGTACTAGTGTAGTATGGATGGGCTCTACCTAACGTTGGAAACGGGGTAGCGTTGTGTCGAGTTCAGCGTGTACTAGTGTAGTATGGATGGGCTCTACCTAACGTTGGAAACGGGGTAGCGTTGTGTCGAGTTCAGCGTGTACTAGTGTAGTATGGATGGGCTCTACCTAACGTTGGAAACGGGGTAGCGTTGTGTCGAGTTCAGCGTGTACTAGTGTAGTATGGATGGGCTCTACCTAACGTTGGAAACGGGGTAGCGTTGTGTCGAGTTCAGCGTGTACTAGTGTAGTATGGATGGGCTCTACCTAACGTTGGAAACGTGGTAGCGTTGTGTCGAGTTCAGCGTGTACTAGTGTAGTATGGATGGGCTCTACCTAACGTTGGAAACGGGGTAGCGTTGTGTCGAGTTCAGCGTGTACTAGTGTAGTATGGATGGGCTCTACCTAACGTTGGAAACGGGGTAGCGTTGTGTCGAGTTCAGCGTGTACTAGTGTAGTATGGATGGGCTCCGCTCGACTTAGCGTTGGAAACGGGGTAGCGTTGTGTCGAGTTCATGCGTGTACTGGTGTAGTGTGGGTGGGCTCGGCTTGACGTTACTCCGTTTCCATGAAGTAATTATAAAGGTGGCCAGCTAGCTAGCATAAGCTAACGGACTAGCTAACGTTAGCTAATAGCTTTGTTTACAAACTGAAGACGGGTCTGACGAGTCTGTGAGGGGGAGGAGGCTGCAGCAGCTTGTGTCTGTTGGTCTCTGAGGAGGAGGAGGACAGCAGCGTGTCTGTCTGTCAACAACTTGCGGGAGCAAGCCAGCTGGTATCGATACTGCAGAAAGTATCGGTATTTCGGGAAATGAGTATCGAAACCGTTTTAAATATTCAGTATCGATACTTCGATATTTTTGACAACACTACTACATACACACACACAGACATACTACATACACACACACACATACATACTACATACACACACACACACAGACATACTACACACACACAGACATACTACACACGCACACAGACAAGAGTAGTGTGTCTGCAATTTTCATAACTGCAGTAACAAATAAATGGTGAAATTCGAGATGGGATACTCTACAGGATATTGGGTCTCATTCACCAACATTGTCATAAGATTTCTCGTACGACAACATCCTTGGAAGATCATAAGAGAAAGTCGACGACAATTACACCCGGATTCACCACCGCGTGGAGACTGAGAGGCTGTATTAACTCGCCAAAATGATCACAGCTGCGATTAGGGATGGGTACCGAATTCGGTACTTTTGAGGTATCGAACCGAAACACGTCGGTACTACAGAGTATCGAATCAAGTGAGAAACCTAAAAAAAATATAAATTTTTTTTTTAATTTGATTTTTTTTACTTTTTTCTTTTCATGTCAACGTTCACACGCACAATATATTCTTACCTAGGATTTGACTTGATTCAACAACAAAGCAGTCGGAGCAATGACAAGCCGAAAACTGTCGAAATTGTAGTTATTTGAAGTTTGAATTTTTTTTTACGACTGAGGTAGGTAAATTAAATTTCTTGAGACTAAAGTACCGAAAAAAGGTACCGTTGGGTACCGGTATCGATTCACAGGTATCGGTTCAAATGTGAAAGGTACCCATCCCTAGCTGCGATGCCCAGAATGAGATGCGTCACTCATTGACAAACTTGAACTTTACTTAATTTGCATACAGACACGCCTGTCCAGCTCATTATAATGCGAGCGCCGTGTGGAAATAGAGGTTCGGCATTGCCCCGTATTCGATGGGTAGTGACTGAGGAAGCACTTTGCGACGGATCAAAATGAGATTAGATTAAAATGTATTGTCATCACACAGCACACTATATACCTATAGTGGAATAGACTGTATTGATATTCCATATGTATACCATCTTGTTGCTCGCTCGTGGCCACCTGCCGCCGCAGCGCACGCACACACACACGCGCGTACTGTATAGTTTACCTGCGAAATGAATGAATGCAGTAGGCTTATATTATTCTAATGACTTGTTTTATTAGGAGATCACAGATACTGCGCTGCCCTACAGTACACATCTTAGCGTGACATCTCCACAGAGTCGGGCGTGAGCGCACCAGACTCCAGTCGTTGCGCACCGGTGTCTCACAAAAGGCTGGTTGGTTGACATCGACCTGCATTAAATGTAGTAAACTGCCATGAGAAATGTAGGACATTTGTACGCGGTGGTAAGCTTGACTGAAACCTCAAACGACTGCGGACAATGCCGCGCAGAGTCCGGTCCGCTCACGCCCGACTCTGTGGAGATTTCACGCTAAGATGTGTACTGTACTACTATAAGGCAGCGCAGTATCTGTGATCTCCTAATAAAAAAAAGTCATTCGAATAATATAAGCCTACTGTTCATTCATTACGCACGTAGACTATACAGTACGTGTGTGTGTGTGCTGAACAGGTGGCCAGACAGGAGTGCGCAACAAGACGGTATAAATATGGAATATTAATACAGTCTTCCACTATAGATATATCCACGCGATTAGCTTTAGTTCTTATTTATTTATCCACTGTCATTTGCAGTGTTTGTGTAGTGCTATTATTTATTTTCTGACATCAAATGCATCATTGAGGCATGACTTTAAATATAAAAACGTAATTTATCATACAAATATTGTCATAGTTATTTAAATGATGATTAATTAATTCCAAGGAGGCCTGTAGAGTTGACATGAACGAAATCACCATGATTCCTCCCAAATAAAGCCCCTAAAAGAACACGGCGTACACCAGTCTGTCAACTTACGACTGCTACTCAGCGCTCGTAAATCCTGCTCTTAGTTAGGACTGAATCCAGGAGAAGGGACCGTTGGTGAATCCCAAAATCTGCCCGGAAATTTCTTAAAAGTGGCGCTAAGACCAAAATGTTTCAGATCTTTTGTCCTAAGTCCCTTGGTGAATGAGACCCATTGGTGAATCCCAAAATCTGCCCGGAAATTTCTTAAGTGGCGCTAAGACCAAAATGTTTCAGATCTTTTGTCCTAAGTCCGTTGGTGAATGAGACCCATTGGCGGTATGTATAACTGACTGGCTTCACCCTCCCAGACGGTGCGGGACAAGGACAAGGCGGAGAGGAAGCGTAAGGCAGAGATGGCCCGCCTGCGCAGAGAGAAGATCATGGCCCAGATGTCTGAGATGCAGAGACACTTCATCAACGAGAACAAAGAGCTGTTTCAACAGAGTCTGGAGGAGTTGGAGGCATCGACCTCTACCTCTCTGGACCACAGGTAGATAATAACAACACACCTCTACCTCTCTGGACCACAGGTAGATAATAACAACACACCGTCCTCTACCTCTCTGGACCACAGGTAGATAATAATAACAACACCTCTACCTCTCTGGACCACAGGTAGATAATAATAACACACCTCTACCTCTCTGGACCACAGGTAGATAATAACAACACACCTCTACCTCTCTGGACCACAGGTAGATAATAATAACACACCTCTACCTCTCTGGACCACAGGTAGATAATAACACCTCTACCTCTCTGGACCACAGGTAGATAATAATAACACACCTCTACCTCTCTGGACCACAGGTAGATAATAATAACACACCTCTACCTCTCTGGACCACAGGTAGATAATAATAACACACCTCTACCTCTCTGGACCACAGGTAGATAATAATAACACACCTCTACCTCTCTGGACCACAGGTAGATAATAATAACACACCTCTACCTCTCTGGACCACAGGTAGATAATAACAACACACCTCTACCTCTCTGGACCACAGGTAGATAATAATAACACACCTCTACCTCTCTGGACCACAGGTAGATAATAATAACACACCTCTACCTCTCTGGACCACAGGTAGATAATAACACCTCTACCTCTCTGGACCACAGGTAGATAATAATAACACACCTCTACCTCTCTGGACCACAGGTAGATAATAACACCTCTACCTCTCTGGACCACAGGTAGATAATAATAACACACATCTACCTCTCTGGACACAGGTAGATAATAACACCTCTACCTCTCTGGACACAGGTAGATAATAACACCTCTACCTCTCTGGACCACAGGTAGATGATAATAACACACCTCTACCTCTCTGGATGACTGTTAGACACTCACACACTCAAATAACCTGGACGGACTGGGTGGTATATGTATGTCCATCTCTCTGGTACAGGCAGACATCCGACCACACAGACAATGATGTCATTGATATCTGCTTTCTGCTAATTGCCCCATGACGGTACCTCCTTTCAGCCGGTCCCCTCTGTCCCACTCTCTCCCTCTCTCTCTCTCCCTCTCTCCCTCTGTCTCTCTCTCCCTCTCCTCCCAGTCCGCCCTGTTCCGACAGCCCAGCAGCTCTGGTGTGCGTCGGTCCTCATCGGTCTCGTCCCGTGGAGAAGCGTCAGGTCGTGACCTGCATCCTGTGTCAGGAGGAGCAGGAGATCCGGCCTGACGGCAGAGCCATGGTGCTGGCCGCCTTCGTCCAGAGGTCCACCGTCATGTCCAAGAACCGCCACAGGCCTTACGAGGGTGAGGGAGGACTGACTACATTGACGATATCTTTTTTAACCACTGGATAGATTGGTAATAGTGTGTGTGTGTATTTGTGTTTTCCAGACACCCACAACCCTATCTTCATGCATCATGAACTGTCAATTGGCACTCACACAGGAAGCTGTGGCCACATCATGCACTCCCACTGCTGGCAGAGGTTAGTCTGACTCACCAGGCCTTACTACTGGGTCTTACTACTGGGCCTTACTACTGGGTCTTACTACTGGGTCTTACTACTGGGTCTTACTACTGGGTCTTACTACTGGGCCTTACTACTGGGTCTTACTACTGGGTCTTACTACTGGGCCTTACTACTGGGTCTTACTACTGGGCCTTACTACTGGGCCTTACTACTAGGCCTTACTACTAGGCCTTACTACTGGGCCTTACTACTGGGCCTTACTACTGGGTCTTACTACTGGGTCTTACTACTGGGCCTTACTACTGGGCCTTACTACTGGGCTTTACTACTGGGTCTTACTACGGGGCCTTACTACTGGGTGTTACTACTGGGTCTTACTACTGGGCCTTACTACTATGTCTTACTACTGGGTCTTACTACTGGGTCTTACTACTGGGCCTTACTACTGGGTCTTACTACTGGGCCTTACTACTAGGTCTTACTACTGGGCCTTACTACTGGGCCTTACTACTGGGTCTTACTACTGGGCCTTACTACTGGGCCTTACTACTGGGTCTTACTACTGGGTCTTACTACTGGGCCTTACTACTGGGCCTTACTACTGGGTCTTACTACTGGGTCTTACTACTGGGTCTTACTACTGGGTCTTACTACGGGGTCTTACTACTGGGCCTTACTACTGGGTCTTACTACTGGGCCTTACTACTGGGTCTTACTACGGGGGTCTTACTACAGGGTCTTACTACTGGGCCTTACTACTGGGCCTTACTACTGGGTCTTACTACGGGGGTCTTACTACGGGGCCTTACTACTGGGTCTTACTACTGGGTCTTACTACTGGGTCTTACTACTGGGCCTTACTACTGGGCCTTACTACTGGGTCTTACTACTGGGCCTTACTACTGGGCCTTACTACTGGGTCTTACTACTGGGTCTTACTACTGGGTCTTACTACTGGGTCTTACTACTGGGTCTTACTACTGGGTCTTACTACGGGGTCTTACTACGGGGTCTTACTACTGGGTCTTACTACTGGGTCTTACTACGGGGGTCTTACTACGGGGCCCTTACTACGGGGCCTTACTACTGGGTCTTACTACTGGGTCTTACTACTGGGTCTTACTACTGGGTCTTACTACGGGGCCTTACTACGGGGCCTTACTACGGGGCCTTACTACGGGGCCTTACTACGGGGCCTTACTACGGGGCCTTACTACTGGGTCTTACTACTGGGTCTTACTACTGGGTCTTACTACTGGGTCTTACTGGGTCTTACTGGGTCTTACTACTGGGTCTTACTACGGGGTCTTACTGTGGGGTCTTAGAATAAAGTAGTGGTTAGAAATTCATTATCAAGTGCGTACTCAGAACAAAGTATGTGTACTTGGTCAACAGACAGTGGTGTTGGTGCACCTCTTAACTCATTCAGAGCCACGCCCATATGACCAAATTAGGGCTTCTATGCCAGCACTTTACTGAATGGGAGGACGGGGATATTTGCGAACGCTTAAACTATATCTTCAATTATGGCACTGTGTCTAATACACCCGTCGCTTATCAATGACTTGCTTGCAGTCAACATGTACGAAACGGATTGTTTTTCATCGGAACATTTCAGTTTTATACCGTTTTGAATAAGAGTATAGTTTTGGAGATTTCTAGTAAGACGGGAGACGATAGGCGGCGTTATTTGCCCTTTTGCGAGCTCAGACCCATTCCCAATGATAACATCAGGTTGGATGGATACAAATTTATGGATATCGCTAATAAAAGAAATAACGATTAAAACCTGACTACTCGTGATTGGCACGGAACGGTTGGCTAGTTAACCCGACTATACTCGTGGTTGGCACGGAATGGGTTAATGTTTATATGACGGTCAGTGAACTCTGAAGCTCATATAAACACCTCTCATATAAAGCTCATATAAACACCTCTCACATAAAGTAATTTAAACACCTCATGAAGCTCATATAAACACCTCTCATATAAACACCTCAACCAGAGTAGAAAAGCCTCACTTATTCTGGTGTGATGAAATGAAGGAACAGGTGTAGAATGGGTGTAAATATATCAGAATCACTTCATTCACCAGTGTTGGTATATACATATCTAGACAGTGGTTCTCAACTGGTCTAGCCCCAGGACCCACATTTGTCCTTAGTCATTAAGTCGCGATCCAAATAATTAACCACTCCATTTTTTATTTATGTCACAATTTTTTTTGCAGTAATACACAATACTTCATGCACTGTTAAAAAAATGAAATAAACAACAAAAGTTCAACAAAAGTGCTAAAAACCCAATGAAAAAAAATTATATATATATATATGCTTCTTAGCAGACACTTTTATCCATAGCAACGTATAGTACATGAGTGCATAGATTTTCAGTATATGTAGTGATGTGATCGAACCCACAACCTCAGCATTGTTAGTGCCATGCTTTACCAAGTGAGCTACAGAGAACTACAGAAGGCAGACGTATCTTGAATTACAGGCATATATGCTTTTTAAACAAGTTTAAACTGGTGATGCTCATCATGATTCAAGAATCTAAATTGAACTGTATGAAATAAAAAGGCAGACTTATATTGTATTAAATACAAAGGTAGACTTATCTTGATACGTGGTAAGATGCACGGAGTGCCTGCTCTTGCTTTGAACATGAAGACGTTAGGCACTTTTGCATTGTCCTCAGCTCCTGGAGTCGTCTTTGAAAGTACTCAACAGGTTTGTCTTTATAAGCAGAGTGTTTCGTTTGTAAATGGTGTTAATTTTTTTTATTTTTTATCTTTTTCCTCCTTTTTTCCGTTTTTCTCCCATCCCAATGTTAGTTGTTATGCCAATTCCCAATCCCCTTCCTGGTCGTTGCGCACTCTACCCCCTACCATCGGTCCGGGAGGGCGGAGACTATCACATGCTTCCTCCGACACATGTGTACCAAGCCCACCGCTTCTTTTCACCTGGCAGCGCGGACTCTCACTGGGAGAGTAACGTGTGGAAGGTCACACTACCTCTCTTAGATCCTTCCCTTGCTGTGCAGGCGCCCCGACCGAACTGTAGGAGTCGCTGTTTACAACGACCAGGACCCAGGTTTCCCAACCGCTAACACTGCCAATTGTGTTAGTATGGACGGTCGGCCAACCCGGAAGCACCACAGCTGGATTCGATCCCACTGTCTCTGTGGTGGTAGACGGACGCTTAGTCCGCTGTGCTACCCGGCCGCCCCTCTCTTTTGTCCTCAATGTAAGAAAACCCATATTTAATGTAGTCTGTGTCATATTTGCGTTTCGCCATGTTTACAAATAGGGATGCACGATAATTATCGGGCCGATAATTATCGGGCCGATATCAGCAATTATGACGTCATCCCGATTAACTCGATAACGTTATTGATAGCTCCGATAACATATAATACATTTTTTGGTTAAAAGAAATCCGGTGTGGGTGGATTTGGATGAAGGGCGCTTGTTTTTATTATAGCCTCCTCCCGTTTTGCCAGTACTGTGGTAAAACTGATAGCGTGTGGTTTAGGAACAGGGAGTTTTTCACAAATCGAGCGCTCCCTTTCTTGGCTGTGACGTAGTCACGTTACATTCGGAGACAGACAGTCGATCTGCCAATTACGTCCCACGGCTTGCACCCACCTCTTCTTCTTACCACCAATCAGAAGCTCTCGTTCGTTTATTTACCTCCGGATTGTCAGCCATTACTCTACTCGGAGCTAACGTTATCTCCCCGCCAGCCACATTGACAAGTACCAGCGCTTATACATTACTGGCAAATGTCTTGTTGCACTTGTGGCAACGAGCGTTGTCAGCATCGACTTTGGTAAAATAGACCCAGACTTTTGAACATTTCGTTCTCTCCGCCATTATGAGAGCAGAGCTGTCTGTACTGAGTCGGCAGCGCAGCACCCGTGTGTGTGTGTGTGTGTGTGTGTGTGTGTATGTGAGAGTGTGTGTGTGTGTGGGAGGGAGCCCGCTCGCAGGCAGAGACAGAGGCAGGAGAGATAATAGACAACGGCCAACAAGATTAGTTTGCGACGTTTAAATTCCTCAAAAAAAACTCCATAATTTCTCAAGTACCGATAGCAGTACCGATGACGTCGGAGCTTATAAATACAAAAAAAAAAAAAAAAAAAGATTTGATAAAAAAAAAATATATATATATATATATATATATATACAGTTAAAAAAAATATTATAATACAATAAATATCGGTTATCGGTATCGGCTTGAGGAGCATAAAGTTATCGGTATCAAAAAATCAATATTGTGCATCCCTATTTACAAATGCTCAAATCAATGAGCGCTAACGTTAGTGTCACTGTCATGACGCTGCCGGCAAACGGCTATTGCACGCTATTGATGTAGACTTCAAGATAAAAAGATTTCCGTAAAAAGAAATATCTCACGCACACATCCGCGACCCACTCAAAAAACTGCCATGCGACCCACCAGTTGAGAACCACTGATCTCTAGAACATATACATGGTTGTATATCCATTAATGTCTTGACAGATGTGTCTCAATACATCTTCTGTGCAGGCAGGGTGCGCCTGTCTTTTTCCAGTCATTGTGCCTGTGGGGCCTCATGTGTGTGTGTGTGTGTGCAGGTACTTTGAGGCGGTCCAGGCTAAGGAGCAGCGAAGGCAGCAGAGACTGAGAGTTCATACCAGCTACGACGTGGAGAACGGAGAGTTCCTGTGTCCTCTGTGTGAATGTTTGAGCAACACTGTCATCCCTCTGCTGCCCCACACTGCTACTCACTCGGCAAGGTCTTTATATACACCACCACATACACACTGCTACTCCCTCAGCAAGGTCTTTATATACACCACATACACACTGCTACTCCCTCAGCAAGGTCTTTATATACACCACCACATACACACTGCTACTCCCTCAGCAAGGTCTTTATATACACCACATACACACTGCTACTCACTCGGCAAGGTCTTTATATACACCACCACATACACACTGCTACTCCCTCAGCAAGGTCTTTATATACACCACCACATACACACTGCTACTCCCTCAGCAAGGTCTTTATATACACCACCACATACACACTGCTACACACTCAGCAAGGTCTTTATATACACCACCACATACACACTGCTACTCCCTCAGCAAGGTCTTTATATACACCACCACATACACACTGCTACTCCCTCAGCAAGGTCTTTATATACACCACCACATACACACTGCTACACACTCAGCAAGGTCTTTATATACACCACCACCACATACACACTGCTACTCCCTCAGCAAGGTCTTTATATACACCACATAGAGCCAGCAACACAACCAGGTCAGTACACACACACGCACACACGCACACGCACACACACACACACACACACACACACACATGGTTAGTTGGCAAAGCTAAACGGGAATAGAATTCCAACCAAAATCACAATACGACAGTCACATGACCTCCTCCCTCTGTCTCCTCCAGTCACATGACCTCCTCCCTCTGTCTCCTCCAGTCACATGACCTCCTCCCTCTGTCTCCTCCAGTCACATGACCTCCTCCCTCGGTCTCCTCCAGTCACATGACCTCCTCCCTCTGTCTCCTCCAGTGCAACACAGTAGTGACCTCCTCCTCCCTCTGTCGTCTCTAGTGCTCAGCCTGGTCTGGATCAGTGGCTGAAGACAACATCTCAGCAGGTCTCTGCTCTGTACTCTGCACAGAAGAAGCTGCTGTCTGCTGGTGAGACACCTCCTCCTCACCTCCACATCGCCTCACCTCCTCACCTCACCTCCTCCGCACCACCTGCTCACCTCCATATCTCCTCACCTCCTCACCACCTGCTCACCTCCATATCTCCTCCTCACCTCCACACCTCCACTCCTCCACTCCTCCTCACATCCTCACCTCCACTCCTCCTCACCTCCTCACCTTCACTCCTCGTCTCCTCCTCACCTCCACTCCTCCACTCCTCCACTCCTCACCCCCACTCCTCCTCACCTCCTCTCTTCCTCACCTCCACAGCTCCTCCTCACCTCCTCACCCCCACTCCTCCTCCACACCTCCTCCATACCTCCTCACTTCTGCACCTCCTCACATCCACTCCTCCACACCTCCTCACCCCCACTCCTCCTCACCTCCACACCTCACCCCCACTCCTCCACACCTCCATACCTCCTCACCCCCACTCCTCCACACCTCCATACCTCCTCACCTCCACTCCTCCTCACCTCCACACCTCCTCACCCCCACTCCTCCTCACCTCCACACCTCCTCACCCCCACTCCTCCTCACCTCCACACCTCCTCACCTCCACTCCTCCTCACCTCCACTCCTCCTCACCTCCACTCCTCCTCACCTCCTCACCTCCACACCTCCTCACCTCCTCACCTCCACTCCTCCTCACCTCCTCACCCCCACTCCTCCTCACCTCCACTCCTCCTCACCTCCACACCTCCTCACCTCCACACCCCCACTCCTCCTCCTCACCTCCTCACTTCTGCACCTCCTCACATCCACTCCTCCACACCTCCTCACCTCCTCACCTCCATACCTCCTCACCTCCTCACCTCCACACCTCCTCACCTCCACACCTCCTCACCTCCACACCTCCTCACCTCCTCACCTCCTCACCTCCACACCTCACCTCCACACCTCCTCACCTCCACACCTCCTCACCTCCACACCTCCACACCTCCTCACCTCCACACCTCCTCACCTCCACACCTCCTCACCTCCACACCTCCACACCTCCTCACCTCCACTCCTCCTCACCTCCACTCCTCCACACCTCCTCACCTCCACTCCTCCTCACCTCCACTCCTCCACACCTCCACTCCTCCTCTCCTCCACACCTCCTCACCTCCACTCCTCCACACCTCCTCACCTCCACTCCTCCTCACCTCCACACCTCCACACCTCCACTCCTCCTCTCCTCCTCACCTCCACTCCTCCTCACCTCCACTCCTCCACACCTCCACTCCTCCTCTCCTCCTCACCTCCACACCTCCTCACCTCCACTCCTCCTCTCCTCCTCACCTCCACTCCTCCTCCTCACCTCCACACCTCCTCCTCACCTCCACTCCTCCTCACCGCCTCTCCTCCTCACCTCCACACCTCCTCCTCACCCCCACTCCTCCTCACCTCCACTCCTCCTCACCGCCTCTCCTCCTCACCTCCACACCTCCTCCTCACCCCCACTCCTCCTCACCCCCACTCCTCCTCACCGCCTCTCCTCCTCACCTCCACACCTCCTCCTCACCTCCACACCTCCTCACCTCCACACCTCCTCACCTCCACACCTCCTCCTCACCCCCACTCCTCCTCACCGCCTCTCCTCCTCACCTCCACACCTCCTCCTCACCCCCACTCCTCCTCACCGCCTCTCCTCCTCACCTCCACACCTCCTCCTCACCCCCACTCCTCCTCACCGCCTCACCTCCACACCTCCTCCTCACCCCCACTCCTCCTCACCGCCTCTCCTCCTCACCTCCACACCTCCTCCTCACCCCCACACCTCCTCCTCACCCCCACTCCTCCTCACCGCCTCTCCTCCTCACCTCCACACCTCCTCCTCACCACCACTCCTCCTCACCTCCACACCTCCTCACCTCCACACCTCCTCCTCACCTCCACACCTCCTCCTCACCTCCACACCTCCTCCTCACCCCCACTCCTCCTCACCTCCACACCTCCTCACCTCCACACCTCCTCCTCACCCCCACTCCTCCTCACCTCCACACCTCCTCCTCACCCCCACTCCTCCTCACCGCCTCTCCTCCTCACCTCTCCTCCTCACCTCCACTCCACCACACCTCCTCACCTCCACTCCTTTACACCTCATCCTCACCTCTTACTGTGTGTGTGTGTGTGTGTGTGTGTGTGTGTGTGTGTGTGTGTGTGTGTGTGTGTGTGTGTGTGT
Organism: Notolepis coatsorum; assembly: GCF_963971535.1. NCBI lineage: Eukaryota > Metazoa > Chordata > Actinopteri > Aulopiformes > Paralepididae > Notolepis > Notolepis coatsorum. The sequence goes on along the minus strand of NC_140173.1, from coordinate 62,514,095 downwards.
GTGTGTGTGTGTGTGTGTGTGTGTGTGTGTGTGTGTGTGTGTGTGTGTGTGTGTGTGTGTGTATAGGTGAGGAGGAGGAAGACAGAGAGGAAGAGAGCGCCGCCCCAGAGGGCTTCAGAGTCGACTACACTCCCACGTACGTGACCACACACACCCTCTGATTCTAGCTGTCAAAGACGGCATTCAAGTCCAACTCACATTTGCTGACCCTAACCTTAACCCTTTGCTTTCTGTCAGACATTGTCCTGAACCTTCTCAGCTGTTACATACTAGGTGTAGAATGTAGTTATGTAAAGAGACTGTGACCAAAGGAGAACAGGCAACTCACACTTCAACTGGCACTGGCATTACAACTGAGGCTGGTGGTCCATGGGGATCAAAGACTTATTAACCTCTTGAGCCCTAGCCATATTTTCGGAGAACTCTGCTAAAAGTACATACCGAAGTAAATGGAAGATTGCTCCACTTCTACAAGGTCCATTTGCATGTTCTCGGTATCTAGGGATGTCTATGGACCTCTGGGAATGTATTCCCAGTGTCAGAAATATTGTGTCTGTTATTATGCTTGAGTAAATTGTAATGAACCAAAGTAGAATATATATTTTTTTTTTTTTTTTTTATAATCGTTGACAGTGAATAACACCATGCTAACATTGACCAAAAGTGAAAAATGTCCAATGACCTCATTCAGCCTGATCTTCTTGAGATCAAGTGTACTAAAAATCTAAGCAAATGAATAAAGGGCAGATGATTTACAGGGGCTTTTGTAGATACAGTACTGGATTTTGCCATCCGGACACATGCAATATGACATATGAATATAGAATAGCAGGCCTATAAATTACCTTATTATGTCCAAGTCATACATCTATCAGTTAAATCTGGATTTAGTACCACCAGGCGCCCGGTACAGTGCAGCAAAGAAGGTGAATGAAATATACTATAAGTACAGTTACTTTTGTATAATGTCCATATCTCCGCAATTTTTTACCGGATTGAGACATGCATTTTTTCCTTGACGTTCACAGAAAGGTAAAGAAACAATACGTTACGTTGTATTTTATGGCAATAACGTTTAGGTTTGTTCGACCCATGAGATATATGGTAAACACGACAATCGCTTCAATATTTGTAATATCACGTTGTTTGTTTGCGGCTGGTGTGAGCTGGGTAGTGTAGTTTTATGAAATGTAGACGGCCATCGAAAGCCCTGGGTCTCCTCTTTCTTAGGACTACAAACACGACAAGCACGTCCATATTTGTAATATCACGTTGTTTGTCTGCGGCTGGTGTGAGCTGGGTAGTGTAGTTTTATGTAATTTAGATGTCCATAGAAAGCCCTGGGTCTCTTTCTTAGGACTACAACGATTTCATGATGGCTTCCTGTTAGGGATGCACCGATCCGAATTTTTCAGTCCCGATACCGATCCCATACCATTATCTAAAAAATATATCTAACCCTAAATAACCTTACTGTCATGCACTTGTCCTAATATACTAACCTACACTGTAGCACTCAACACTTTGATGAACATTGTTACTCAGCTGATAGAGTTGTGCCCTTCCTGATGACTTGTCGTACAGAACTTGGAAGTCGCTTTGGATAAAAGAGTCAGCTAAATGACTAAATGTAAATACTAGGGGTGGGAATCACCAGAGGCCTCACGATACAATACTATCACGATACAATAGTATTGCGATACTAAATCTATTGCGATATGCTGAGTATTGCGATATTAATATTGCGATATATTGTGATTTATTACCTTTTTTCAAACTGTCAACATGCTTTATCTAATAAAATAAAGTTCAGTCTGTTCATCTCACTTCAATAATTTTTTATTGCAGAACATGGTATTTTCTCAAGCAGACAGATCTAAACACTGTAATCTGTGTTGCATGTACCCGTTTGTATTAGTCATATTCCAACTTAACTGAATGCACACGTGTGCGTGTGTGTGGAATATTGTACTATTACAGGTATTGAAATGAACAATGCAACTTCCTTGTAGAAAAAAAAAAATTCTTCTTAAAAAAAAAATATATATATATATATATATATATATGTGTAAGGGATAATGTATAGCTACGAGGTCATTGTCGCAAAATAATTGACCGACACGGAGTTTAAAATACCGAGCCGCCTCGGCGAGGTGTTTTGAACGTCAGTGAAGGTCAATTATTTTGCGATGATGACCGAGTATAGCTATACATTATCCCGCTTATTACATGGCTAACTTACTAACAATATATCTAATTCATTTTACAAAATCGACAAGACGAGATAATGCAGACTAGTGATGTGACGATTCATCGATTTGCATCGGTGCGCCGGCATACACGTTCACGATGCAAGTGCACCGGTGGAATAAGTCCGCGTCGGCAAAATGTCAGGCTGAACTCGCGATGCATCTTGTTGTAGCGTCTTTGCATCGGTCAAAAACCGATGCATTGATATAATTTCCTCTCATCCACTTATCAGCAGTGCACTGTGACTGCACACACACACACAGCAGATACTATTGCTTTGCTACTACATAAGGCGAGAGCCGCGTCACAGTTATCAACAAACCGTGGAAGTCGAGGAGACATGAATAGAATTGCTCAACATGCTAACGCTAGTAGCCTCTGGCTAACGCCAGTTAGCCGTTCAGCTAACGCTAAACTAGTGTCTAACTAAAGTGACTCTGCAACACAGTAACATTAGTGAGGAGGGGGGGGGGGGTATATTGAAGACGCTTGACAACAGGGGTTCAAAGATAACTTCACATTTATTGGTTATTCATTTCTTAATTATATCGCTTCATGCAATCCATCCAGGCTAGCCGGCTGCCTCCGTGTTGTTGACATAATGCTACGGTCGCATCCTAGTGACCTAGTCTAGTGTGTGACATCATCAACTGTCGACGGCCGCTCAGACGGGGAGGGGCTCTCTCTCTCTCTCTCTCTCTCTCTCTCTCTCTCTCTCTCTCTCTCTCTCAAACTGTCAAAAGACAGTTTATGCAAAAGTCTTCTTAGGCACCCAAGAGTTTTTAATTATATAAATTGTCTTACAGTAGATTATTTTATTTTTAATAATAATATAAGCTGCATAAGGAATACAACCAAATCCTCTGTCATACCATAACATTGTATTATTTATTATTATTATTATTATTATTATTTTGCATCGTGTTGAATCGCATCGTATCGCCCCGAATCGCATTATGTTGAATCAAATCGTATCGAATCGTATCGTATCTCAACAGGGGGTGAATCATATCGCATCGCATCGCCCGGTGCTTCAAATGTATCATTAATGTATCGTATCGTTGGCACCGTATCGAGATGCACATCGCATCGGCCTCAGTGAGGAGATGCACATCCCTAATGCAGACGCAGTTGTTCTGTGGCTCCGTCAGCCCAAATAAAGTGATTATTATTATCACCGGCAGGTGTGTCTAATTGCACTGAAACAGTGTGTCAGTGGGGCTTGATTACTCCAGCTGCGTAAAACAATAATCACCGGTGGTTATCGAAAAATAATTCACCGCTGTCGGGGGGCTATTGACCAATCACAATCAAGCATTTCGGCTAATGTTAAAACGCCATGTAATAAATATATATATATATCAGTGCATGTGAGCGGATCGGAGCGTGAGCGGCGCGGGGCGCGGAGCGGCCGGTTTTGACGTGAGCGAGGAGTGGGTTTTAAAATGAGTCGGCGCGACGTCCGGAGCGAGAGTTCTCCTCCGCTCCAATCCACTCCAGGCCGCTCACAGTGGTTTAACACTGATGTAATATATACATGCAGTACAATGCCAAAGCAACAGATGGCGATGTACAAACATGAAGGCCATTTTCAACCAATGAGAAGGGTGAACCTGTGATAGGCTAGCCTGTTCAGGCTTTGTCACTGTAGAGACGCCCACACTCACTCCAGTTAGAAAAAGTATCGACGCCATTGTTGTTGACGTTAGCTTACATGCTAACGTTAATGGCAGCGACCATAGCATTGTGGCTCGGCTAGCCTATCATCGCTTAATAGAACTAGTGAATGGATAAACAACGTTATTTAACATTGCAGAATGGCTACAATTACAATGCTGCTCAATACAAACAATTGTTAAGGGGCCCAGGGGGTGTAGACTGTTGTAGTTTGAGCTAATTTACACCATGATCCAAAAAAAAAAAAAAAAAAACTGCTGAGCGATCTGGCGCGGGGAGTGGGGAGCGCTCGATTCAAGGTGAGCGGAGAGCGACTTGGGGGCGGGGTCAACATGAGCGATTAGCGGAGCGGACCAAGCTTTAAAGAGCGAAGAGCGGATTTCTCGGCCGCGCCGATCCGCTCACGTGGCCTGATATATATCGATACTTGGCGTCCCTGTATCGATACAGTATCGCGATACTACTACGTATCGATATTTTCCCCCACCACTAGTAAATACCCATTGTTCAATTAATAAACTGTATGCCTCACTGTTAGGGGCGTTCACACCGGGAATAATTGGTTCCGAACATGAAAAATCGGTGCTCAGTGTTTTCTTAGAGGGCCGAACGAAAGCCTCTGTCATGTTCCGAACCAATTATTCCTGTGTGAACGCGCCGGCGGTTCGAGATTACGTTCGGGAACCGGCTCCGGCGCGGAGCCCGGCCGGTGTGAAAGGCCTATGTGTGGAAGAGACTAGGATCATTATTTTGTGCAAGGCAACATCAGGCTTGACTTAAAACATTACTTTCCTAACTTAGTGAAACTAAATGTAACAAAATAACACATAGATATAAATGTACTGAATTGTTATTTCTTATTTAATTTATTATTATATATATATAAAAAAAAATTGTATCCCATATATATATATATATATATATATATATATATATATATATATATATATTTTTTTTTACCAATACCCGATCCAGCTATTTTTGTGATATCGCGGCCAATATCCGATATCAATATCGGATCGGTGCATCCCTAGTTCCTGTCCTCTCGTCTAAATCGTCCGTTTTCCAGTGCAATGAGTGGAGATTTTTATAAGCTGATAACACTTAAAATCATTGGTAAACAAACGTAGTGCTGAAAATGGACACTTTGACTGCTGTTTTGATAGGGTTAGGGTCTTTACTCTTGGCTACACTTGAGAAAGAAACGCAACATCACTCGTTACGGACTGTATTGATCTATTTGTGACGTGAAATAAATCTTGGCCCGGTACCAGGCCGATCGGGCTTAAGAGGTTAATGAAGTCATGTTTTCTTCTTGGTCCATTGCAGGAATCCTTACTCCAGTACCATCAAGGAGATGCTGACCACCTTTGGTACGGCCACCTACAAGGTTGGCCTTAAGGTGCACCCCAACGAGCAGGACCCCAGGGTGCCCATCATGTGCTGGGGCAGCTGTGCCTACACCATCCAGACCATAGGTACCCATGCTAGTACTACTACACCATCCAGTCCATAGGTACCCATGCTAGTACTACTACACCATCCAGTCCATAGGTACCCATGCTAGTACTACTACACCATAGTCTATAGGTACCCATGCTAGTACTGACTACTTGCATGGCATATACACATATTTATTATTATTATGATGATGATGATGATGATGATGATGATGATGATGATGATGATGATGATGATATATTTACACTGGTTGGATGATTTATTTGCAGAAAGACTCCTGGTGGATGAGGACAAGCCTTTGTTTGGAAGTTTACCGTGCAGACAGGTAAGCACCAGATTATTGAGACGCACAGCTGGTCTGTTGCTGCTGATGTTCTGTCTAGAAAGACTCCGGCAGCCCTACGTTTCCCCTCGAATGCAGCAAAGACAATTGACACTTTCAGTGGAAAAGTTTTTGCTACGGAACAGCTTGGACTCAGGTTTATTTCCTGTTGCAGTGTTTGCTAATATCAATATCTGATGGGGGAATCAAATGTAGTCCATTTAGAATGTTCATGTTGCCAAGTTGAAACTGTCTATAACAATTAGGGATGCTCGATATTGGCTTTTTTACCGATATCCCGATATTGTCCAACTCTTAATTTCCGATACCGATATCAACTGATACCGATATATGCAGGGTCCCCCCCCCCCCCCCCCCAAAGTTAATAATTTCAGGTAATTAACATTACATATGTCTTGTTGTGGAATTAACATAATATTATGCATACTTTTGACAATAAATAAAATCTGAATTTGTTCTTACTTGCTTGCCTGGGTAAATAAAGGTTATAGAATTGAAAACCGATACCGATATTTTCCCATATCACATTTTAATGCCAATATCGGACATCCCTAATAACAATACTGTTAGTTCCCGGCACCTGAACAACATGAAACAGAAGTTCCCTCTTTCGTGTCTCTCAGGACGACTGTCTGAGCGCCCTGGCCAGGTTTGGCTCCGCCTGCTGGACCGCAGCCTCTCTGCCCTCCGTACAGAGTCACTTCATCAGACTGCTAGCAGGTACACACACACACACACACACACACACACACACACACGCAGAGCACTGCTGGTCAGAGCACACTACTTATTTATTTTGCCTTTTTTATCATTTTCTCCCATCCCCCAATTTTTGGTCGTTATGCCCATTATCTTCCTGGTCGCTGCAGACATTGTGCCCTGCTGTCGGTCTAGGGAGGGTGTAGACTACCACATGCTGCCTTACTGTAGGTCTGGGGAGGGTGTGTAGACTACCACATGCTGCCCTACTGTCGGTCTGGGGAGGGTGTGTAGACTACCACATGCTGCCCTACTGTCTGTCTGGGGAGGGTGTAGACTACATGCTGCCCTACTGTCGGTCTAGGGAGGGTGTAGACTACCACATGCTGCCCTACTGTCTGTCTGGGGAGGGTGTAGACTACATGCTGCCCTACTGTCGGTCTAGGGAGGGTGTAGACTACCACATGCTGCCCTACTGTCGGTCTGGGAAGGGTGTAGACTACATGCTGCCCTACTGTCGGTCTAGGGAGGGTGTAGACTACCACATGCTGCCCTACTGTCAGTCTGGGGAGGGTGTAGACTACCACATGCTGCCCTACTGTCGGTCTGGGGAGGGTGTAGACTACCACATGCTGCCCTACTGTTGGTCTGGGGAGGGTGTAGACTACCACATGCTGCCCTACTGTCGGTCTGGGGAGGGTGTAGACTACCACATGCTGCCCTACTGTCAGTCTGGGGAGGGTGTAGACTACCACATGCTGCCCTACTGTCGGTCTGGGGAGGGTGTAGACTACCACATGCTGCCCTAATGTCGGTCTGGGGAGGGTGTAGACTACCACATGCTGCCCTACTGTCGGTCTGGGGAGGGTGTAGACTACCACATGCTGCCCTACTGTCGGTCTGGGGAGGGTGTAGACTACCACATGCTGCCCTACTGTCGGTCTGGGGAGGGTGTAGACTACCACATGCTGCCCTACTGTCGTTCTGGGGAGGGTGTAGACTACCACATGCTGCCCTACTGTCGGTCTGGGGAGGGTGTAGACTACCACATGCTGCCCTAATGTCGGTCTGGGGAGGGTGTAGACTACCACATGCTGCCCTACTGTCACTCTGGGGAGGGTGTAGAACTACCACATGCCTCCTACAATACATGTGGAGTCGCCAGCCGCTTCTTTTCACCTGACAGCGAGGAGTTTCACTGGGAGAACGTAACGCGTGCAGAGGTTCATGCCATCTCCCCCAGATCCCCTCCCTGCTGAACAGGCGCCCGACCGACCAGTAGGAGTCACTGTTTGCAAGGACCAGGACTCATACCCCACCGGCAAACACTGATGATTGTATTCGTAGGGACGACTGACCGAGCCGGAGGTACCGCTGACAGCTGGATTCAAACCCCAGAGTCTCTGCGGTGGTAGGATGGTGCTTAGACCTCGACACTACCCAGCCGCCCGTAATAACTAACACGAGTGCCGTCCAAGGGATGCAAAATGGCACAGGATGAACCCCTGGGAAGAACTAGTTGCTATATAGTGAATATTTAGCAACTATTGTCTTGCACATGGCAACCATTTGTCTTTTTCCATTGCTATGTATAAAACAAAGGTTATGCGTTGATATAGGACACAGTTTGTATATGAACATAAATGTAATACATTGGTGTTGTATTACTGGTGGAACTTAACTACACATCGATGAGGCAGCCATGTTGGAAGAACAATAACTACACAGACATGCCACGCAAGGCCTCTATTGAAAGTGTAACCTGTACTAATATTGTGTGTAGCTTTAGTCCCAGACCCCCGGGTGGAAGACGCTTCACCAGTCAGTCTCCTGGCCATAGACATGTTTCATCTGCTGGTGAGTCTCTCTCTCTCTCTCTCTCTCGCTCGCTCTCGCTTTCTCTCTTTCTCTCTCTGTATCTCTTTCTCCCTCTCCCTCACCCGCTCTGCCTCTCTCCATCTCACAAGTACTTTGCTTAATGTCTTTCATCCTTCTCTTCATCTCTCTCCCTCTACCCCTCCTCTCTCTCTCTCTGTCTCTCTGTCTGTGTCTGTCTGTCTCTCTCTCCCTCCCTCCCTCCCCGTCTGTCTCTATCTCTCTCTAGGTGTACAGTGTGTTGTCCTATGGTTCAGTACAGTGTCAGGACCAGTCGGGACAGAATGTAGTGGATGCAGCTCAGCTCCACCTCCTCCAGCTCATCACGCTAGCTCACATAGTCCAGATACTAATCACATCTGTGCCAGGTTACTACACACACACTCTCACACACTCACTCTCACACACACACACACACTCACTCTCACTCTCACACACACTCACTCTCACACACACTCACTCACTCACTCACTCACTCACTCACTCACTCACTCACTCACTCACTCACTCACTCACTCACTCACTCACACACTCACACACTCACACACTCACACACTCACACACTCACACACACACACTCACTCACACACTCACTCACACACTCACTCACACACTCACTCACACACTCACTCACACACACACACTCACACACAGTCCAGATACTACTCGCCTCCGTGCCAGGCTACTACACACACACACTCGCACATACACTCGCACACACACTCACTTACACACTCACTCACTCACTCACACACACACCTAATGATAACGCATGGAGATAACATGGAACACTGTTTTGGTATCGATATTTAGCTTTTCCACGAGAGAAACTTATCTTATATATTGACCTTCATCTGAAGTTTGTTTCTGCTTAGAAGACTGACTGACTGACTGACTGTGTGTGTCTTGTATCCAGCAGCAGAGGCCACTATGGACCAGGAGAGTGGGGGAGCAGAGAGAGAGGAGGAGGAAATGATCTGTCACCTGTATAACACACTGAGAACACACCTGGGCAGGTATATAACACACTGAGAACACACCTGGGCAGGTATATAACACACTGAGAACACACCTGGGCAGGTATATAACACACTGAGAACACACCTGAGCAGGTATATATAGCAGTTTGACAACAGGCACATCATTTTGACAGTGGCGGTTAGCGCATGCAGATATTTTGGTACAGCAAGAGGGGAGGCATTGCTGATTTAAACATGCTTCTCATTTATTTGGTAAAAAAAAAGAAGAGTTTACAGCGGTTTGCCTTAAATGATGTTTTGCACACAAATACCGAACTGACTGAAAAATATAGGCTACATTTGTCAAAGTATTAACTTAATTAACAAAATAATTAAACCTTTCTATTTTTGTGGCCACATTATAGACGAAGGCCATCAACATAAAGTATGCATATGCTTAACCAGCACTCTACTTTCCTTTCTTTAAAATAAACACAAAAAAACAATGTCAACGATGTTTAAATTCCCTGATTGTCAGTTCTTAACACACTGGTCGCCAAAAACGGCGTAAGTCGTTATTGCCCGCCATGCGTTGAACGCCAACAATGGCGTAAATTGTTTTTGGGATCAATATTTCATTTTTTTGCCATGGCATTCATAATTCATCCAGCCTCCCTCCGGACTGCAGCGGCACCCTGTATGAGATTGCAACTGGTTGATAAACTTAAATGTTATGGTTTTAACTCTTCTGCTTTAAAGTGGATACTAAGTTATTTGTCCTCTAGATCACAGAAGGTGTATCTAAATGGCAGCCTGTCCAGTAGCAGAGGTCTAGAGTGTGGCGTGCCGCAAGGAAGTTGCCTAGGACCTTTGCTCTTCTCTGTATTTACTAATGACCTATCTTGGGCTACCAAATGTGCTACAACAGTTCTTTATGCAGATGATTCAACATTGTATTACGCTGCACCATCATGCAATGTACTTAATGAAGTTTTCAGTAGAGAACTTAAAGTTGTGCATGACTGGGTAGTATGTAATAGACTTGTCCTTAATATCTCCAAGACTAAATGTATTGTGCTGGGAACAAGGCACAGGTTATCTACAAATCCAAAGCTTCATTTAAACTTGTGTAATTCAGCAGTTCAACAAGTTGAAAGTACTAAACTCCTTGGAGTGATGCTGGATTGCACTCTGTCTTGGTCTCAGCATATTAATTATATTGTTTTAAAAATGGGAAGAGCAATTGGTATTTCCAGGAAATGTGCTTCTTTTGTTGCCCGTCCCCTTTTATGTCAGATAGTGCAAAGTTTAGTTTTATGTCATCTTGACTATTGCTCTGCGATGTGGTCATCTGCTGCCAGTGGTGACCTCAGGAAGCTCCACGTGGTCCAGAACAGGGCAGCACGGTTGGTACTGGGCTGCTCACTAAGGTCTAATGTGAGCCGTATGCATGCCCGCCTCTCTTGGCTTAACGTTGAAAATAGATTGTCTTTTAATATACTTGTGCTGTTCAAGTTGGTCATGAGCAGTAAAACTCCTGTTTTTATACATAATCAGATTGTTTTTAGTAATACTGTGCACAAGCATTACACTAGAGGTTCCAGTAGTGGGCAGCTTGAATTGCCAGGTCCTAGAACCAGCGCTTTGGGGAGATCTTTTATTTTTAGAGCATTAACTCTTTGGAATGGCCTGCCTCGGAACCTCTGCTGCATTTACAGTAGATTCACTTTTAAAAAGAATCTTAAATTGTTTTTAACACTGTAAAGTAATTTTTTGTTTTTGTTTTACACTAATGTAATTTTAGCTATATTAATTGTTACAGTAGGTTCATTATGCATTGTGTGTACTGACTTTTAATAATTTTGTTTTTTGCAATAGTGATTGTTTTTGTATGTTTTTTTTGTGTGTGTGGACCCCAGGAAGACTAGCTGGTTGCTATCGCACCAGCTAATGGGGATCCCTAATAAAATAAAATCAAATCAAATCAAATGCCTCAATACCGCCGCCTGGTGGATGGTCGGGCGAGTTACACTCTCGCCAAAACCGGAAGTGGCGATCGGTGCATCAGGGAAATCCCTCCGGCAGTCATATCTTCTTGCGTGGATCCAGACAAACACTCTAGTGCATTTCGATCGCTTTCGAAACGCAATAATCGATATGATTTCGGCGTTTATTGCGCCATACAAACCGGAAATGGATGTAGGAGATCGACGTCAAATAATTAGGATATTTTTCCTCCAGTCTCATCGGCGAACGGTAAGCGGAATATAACGTTATTTTCATCCCGATTGTTTATTCATTTCACTGCAAACCATCTGCTCAACATATCAACCCATACTAAATAAAGCTGTTACTGATGATCAAGGAATTATAAACGACCCCCCCCCCCCCCTTTCCTTCACGCATGATGAAGCATAATGTATACTGATCATATACATTTGAATTTTTAATATAGCGTGTATAGGAAAGAAACTCCAATCGATAATCTATCATATGCGTCAGGGCCTATAACTCTTGTTTTTGGAATTACAGCAGAAAACCTTAAAAACACTTATATTCTAGACGGTATTAACACAACAATGTATGAATGAAAAAATATAACGTTCCCACATCCTGAACGATAGATAATCGATGTTGAATGGGCCATAGTAATGTCAATATAGCAATACAATTTAAAAAGTTATAGCCCTGCAAAGAAGGTAAACATCTCCATAGGCTTTCAACGGTGGCAGACTGGGTACAATGATGGGCACAACCCCCGGCGCCCAATGTGTTAATGGAACGATTCGTTTTCCACTTGAAATTAAAGTGCAGTATTTGAAATAAAATGAAAGGAATATGGCTGGATTTCTTATCAAAAAGGAAAAGTGTCAGTTATTTAAAATAAATAAATCATGTGTAGTCTAAATATATATTTACTTTTTAATTGCATGAAACATTATGTAAGAAGAAGTATTCTCTTATACCGCTTTCCCACTGCATGGTACCACTACCTACTCGACTCGACTCTCTTTGGATTTTTGAGCGTCTTGGTAGCCGTATTTGAAGTGACGTCACACAAGGAAGTAAATAGTCAACAGTAACACGCCCCATCGTCTCCGGGTCTGCAGCTGGACCCTACTCGAGAAGCCTGATGCATGAAGCAATATATAAACGAACGGCCAATAAATGTGAAGTTATCTTTGAACCTCTGTTGTCGAGCCTTGTCAATATACCCCCCCCCCTTCCCCACTAATGGAACTGGTGTCGTGGAGTCTCTTCGCTGTGAGCGTTTCCACGGTTAGCTGCTAACGTTGATTGAAAACTTTATTAACAGATTGCAGAATGGGTACAATACAGTACGGCTCAATACAAACGACTGCTAAGAGGATACAGACCAGAAAAAGACTTTCGTCTTGTTTACAACGGGTAAACGTTAGTTAGCGGCTAACGTTAGCGGTTCGATTGGGTACCGTATCATCCCTAGTGTGCACATGTCAATGTTTCCCATGTATGTCTGTGTGTGTGTCCTCAGCCTGCTTCCTGAGGTCAGCTCTGGTTGGCACCTGTGGCGTTGTGTGAAGGCTGGTATCCTGCCCTTCCTGAGAGCTGCTGCCATCTTCTACCATCACCTGAACGCTGTGCCCACTCCTCCTGAGCTGCATGGTACTGACGCACACACACACACACACACACACACACAGATACACACCTCAACGCTGTGCTCACTCCTCCTGCGTTGCATGGTACTGATGCACACATTTCATTTTTTTTCATTTCAACCTTTATTTAAAATCGTAAGCATCTGAGGTTTCCCTCATTTACAGAAACGACGATTGTACAAAATGTGAACAGTACATAATACAAACAATATTCACAGACATTTAACACTATGGTCGCCAAAAACGCCGTACCACGTCATTCCCCGCCATGCTCATTCTGCCAAAGACGCCGTACCACGTCTTTGATATCAATATTTCAAAAATCTGTGATCGCAATCATATTTCTCCCCCGGAGACTTGAGATCTACTGTTGATCCCCTCTCAACTCTCCAACGGTTCAAGAGCGCCATCTGGTGGCCGATCGGCGGATCGCTCAAACCGGAAACAGGAAATGGAAGCTGGTGCTCATTCCAATTCGGTCCGATCACTCGCTAATAGTCCCAGGACTCGAGCGCGACACAATGGATAGTGATCCGTTACCAATAACTCGATAAACAACATGATTTGCACTTATATACTATTATACAACCTGGAGATCGATCGCATATTTCTACATCCCATAATAGGAATATTTCTGCTCATCGCCCAACGGCCCGAGGAAGCTACGGTTAGTTTCAGCGTTATTTTTTAACGTGTTCGATATAAACTGCTCTGATGCAGGCGGCTACGTGGCGTAGTGGGTAAGGCGCTCGCCACGAATGACGGATACGCTGGGCTTGCCTGTTCGAGCCCAGCGCTCCACATTGCTTTCAGTTTAGCTGGTCGTTCATACTAATACACATTGGCCGTATTAGGGGGTGGGAAACTGATGGGTGGGGATCGGGCGTTGTGGACAGCGACTCCTACAGGTCGGTTGGTGCGCCTGCGCAGTAGAATCAGGAAGTGTCGGGGGCAGCGTGAGCCTCCCACGCGTTACTCCTCGCCACAGAGATCGAGCTGCGCAGGTGAAAAGATGCGACTGCTGTTACCTCAAGTACCGGAGGGGACTTGTGCTATGTATGACTTAGTCCGCATTGCAGCCGGCTTGTGGGAGGCAAGAAACAGCGTTCGTGACAGGGGAGGGTTGAATTGGATGATACGAAATTGGGATGGGAGAAAATATAGAAAATGGGAGGAAAAAGTGGATAAAAAAAAAAAACTGCTCTGATGATCATATCACCCACACTAGATGAATCATCTAACGTTGGCCACGGAATTATAAACGACCCCCCCCCCCCATCCGGTCAACATCAGATGATAAGTAGTAACTTCTAGAAGCACGTCCATTTGACATTTTTTATCTCGCGCCGATTGCTATCAAACTGTATACAATCATCAATATAATGCATTTAGGGCTATAAATCACGTTCTGGAGAAAGCTGCAGAAAACGATAAAAACATACTTATACTTTAGACCGTATTTTAGTATGAATATGTGAATGAAAAAGTATAACGTTGCTACACCCTGAACAATAGATACTTGATGTTGAATGGGCCATAGTAATGTCAATTTAGCAATACAATTTAAAAAGTTATAGCCCTGCAAAGAAGGGGAACTTCTCCATAGATAAATAGAGCTGGCGTGGGATGGTTTATTAAGAATATAAGCCTGGCGACTAAAGTGTTAAACACCAGAGTCCAAATAAACAGGTTGTTTACCACTAAGGGCTTTAAAAATAAATAAATACCAGTGTTTGTTGTGCCTTTCTGTAAGAGAAGGCCAACCCACCCTATCATACAGGACACAATAGTGAGTATCATATCTGTCACCAGTAATACATCTAAGAGCTGAGTGATATGCAGAATCCAGAGGTTTAAGAGTTGATGCCGCAGCATGCCTATAAATTACATCACCATAGTCCAAAACTGATGAGAAGACTGATTCAACAATTCAACTAATTGGATCTGTTTCTGTACAGGAAACCAATTTTCTGTCTCAGTTTAGAGGCAAGATTGTCCACATGGAACTTAAATGTAAATTTCTCATCAAGCCACAGGCCAAGATATTTATACTCTGTGAATCTCTCTATCAAGTCAAGTCAAGAGTTTTATTTGTCACTGCATACAAGTATACAATGAAATGCGGGTGGTCTATACAAGAGCCACTGACTGTAGATATCCGCACATCATCAAAGTTAATATTCCTGGTTCTTGAAAACAACAAACTTTGTCTTACTAGCATTAAGAACCAATTTAATACTAGCAAGGGCATCCTGTGTAGAGCATAAAAGGAAAGTTGCAATTTCTCAATGGCCAACTGTACAGAATCTGCAATACAGTACACAATTGTGTCATCAGCATACAAATGGGCATGACATCCATACAAAGAAGAAACTATCATTAATATAAATTGTAAAACATAGAGACACACACATATACAACCACACACACATACAACCACACACACACATATACAACCACACACACACACACACACACACACATACAACCACACATACAAACACACACACATATATAACCACACACACACATTCAATCCACAGATCATAATCATACAGAGGATTCACATATTCTATTCACAGGCATCGAATCTTAACTGAGATGTGAACCCACTCAGAGACTCTGGACAGCTGTATGAGTAACCTTGTTGTGTCTGTACTGCAGTTACAGGTCCTGGCCAGTGGGAGGCGCTGTGTGGCTACCTCTGTCTGCCCTCTAATCTACTGCAAATCTACTACAGCCAGATCACTGTGCTGGAGCCACTACTGCAGGGGTACGGGTACACGCACACGCACACGCGCACACACACACACACACACACACACACACACACACACACTTTCTACTATGGAGCCATTTAGCATGTACAAAAAAAACAAATGCACAAATCAAATTACAAATTGGCCGAAAAGGTTAGGGCTGAAGCCTAACCCAGTGCATCATCTCAAATGTGTCGTTGATCTTCGTTATCAACCAAAAACAACTAAAACATAATAATCATTAACAACAATCTGCAAAAAAAAACTGAACAATTTATCTAATCAATTTTATTCAAAAACACATGGTTAACCATCCGCGGCATATTTCTCAAGAATACGTTGTTTGTACTTCCTTTTGAAATTAGCAGCACTTTTACTTTCTTTCAACTCCTCTGGTAGACTATTCCACAACTTCACCCCATAGACAGATATGCACATGCGTTTTATAGTGGTGTGTACATTCGGCTGTTTTAAGTTAAGTCTCCCTCTCAAATTATATCCACCTTCTCTATCTATGAAAATATTTTGGATGTTGCCTCGTAGTAAATTATGTCTTGCTTTATACACCATTTGGGGTCCTACTAATCACCCCAAAGTACCAAAAAATACCCTAAAGTACCCCAAAGTACCCTAAAATACGCCAAAATACGCCAAAATACCCCAAAGTACCACAAATTACTGGCTCAGAGGTAGAGCAGGTCAACTAATGATCATAATGGTCAATGGTTTGGTCATTGGTTTGAATCCCAGCTCCTTCTGTTCACATGCCGAAGTGTCCTTGAGCAAGACACTGAACCCCAAATTGCTCCCAATGAGTCTGGCTGCCATTGCTCTGTGAGTGCATGTGTGAATTCGTGAAGGACAGGCAATTATAAAGCTCTTTGTGCAGGTAGGAAAGCGCTATATATGTGCAGTAGGGTTGCACGGTATACCGGTAGTATAGTACCGCGGTACTAGAGTATTCGAAATGATACTATACTGCGTTTGGAAAAAAACTTAAAAAAAAATTATTTATTCATTTATGCATGCGAATGCCTTCCTATTGGAGCACAGCGCTGCCGTCAGTGGTGACGTTGTGCTAGTTTACCGGAAGCAACCTTCTGGAATGAAGAACAACAAACTAGTCACGAGAGCTAGCATAGCATGACCACAGTACTGATAGGAGCTACTGTAGCACGTAACGTTAGTTATCACAACCATCTGCAATCGCAGTGAGGATATTTATTGATTAACGTTAGCTAGCTAGCACATTTTGCATAGAATAAACTCGGCTAACGTTAGCTTATATAGCTAGCGAACTATAATTCTAGTTAAAGCTA
Organism: Notolepis coatsorum; assembly: GCF_963971535.1. Classification (NCBI taxonomy): domain Eukaryota; kingdom Metazoa; phylum Chordata; class Actinopteri; order Aulopiformes; family Paralepididae; genus Notolepis; species Notolepis coatsorum. The sequence goes on along the minus strand of NC_140173.1, from coordinate 62,497,112 downwards.
GCTAGCTAACGTTAATCAATAAATATCCTCACTGCGATTGCCGATGGTTGTGATAACTAACGTTACGTGCTACAGTAGCTCCTATCAGTACTGTAGTCATGCTATGCTAGCTCTCGTGACTAGTTTGTTGTTTTTCATTCCAGAAGGTTGCTTCCGGTAAACTAGCGCAACGTCACCACTGACCGCAGCGCTGTCAAAATATCAAAATGTTTTCGAGGTTATGGTATCTCAAACTAATTAGGCCTTCTGCTATGACAAATGTATAATAATAATACAACCATACTTTTTCTACCCTTTGAATTTTTTTAAACTACAGAAGTCTGCTGCATTTGGCTCACAGAGTGACTCCCCCCACTCAGAAGCAACCTAACCTCCGCTTTTTTTAGCAGCATATTTTTTTGTTTTTGATCCACTTTTTCTCCCATTTTCTATATTTTTCTCCCATCCCAATTTCGTATCATCCAATTCAACCCTCCCCTGTCACGAACGCTGTTTCTTGCCTCCCACAAGCCGGCTGCAATGTGGACTAAGTCATACATAGCACAAGTCTCCTCCGGTACTTGAGGTAACCGCAGTCGCATCTTTTCACCTGCGCAGCTCGATCTCTCAGTGGCGAGGAGTAACGCGTGGGAGGCTCACGCTGCCCCCGACACTTCCTGATTCTACTGCGCAGTCGCACCAACCGACCTGTAGGAGACGCTGTCCACAACGCCCGATCCCCACCCATCAGTTTCCCACCCCCTAATACGGCCAATGTGTATTAGTACGGACGACCAGCTAAACTGAAAGCAATGTGGAGCGCTGGGCTCGAACAGGCAAGCCCAGCGTCTCCAGTATTCGTGGCGAGCGCCTTGCCCACTTAGCCACGCAGCCGCCCTTGAGCAGCATATTAAGTACACAAATTAGTCCAAAGATGATAAAAGGATCAACAGGGCAGTCGCAGAGTTCATCTGTATGGACCAAGTTCCAATATATATACAGTTGAGAAAGCTGGGTTCAGAAACCTTGTACAGCAACTGTTTTGAGTGCAAAAAAAGTTCTCCAGCATTTTGAATGCCATTGCTTTAATTTAATTTATTTATTCTTGTCATTGTTCATTGTTGTGTTTTAAAATAAAGAACAATAATGACATCTGAGAGTGTTTCCCTGATTTTGAGGAAAAGTATCAAAGTATCGAAATTCATATTTGTATAGTATCGAAACAAAAATGTTGGTATCGTGACAACCCTCATGTGCAGTCCATTTCCCATTCCCAAAGTACCACATATTTTCAAAACAAATGTTTATTTTAATATATTAGAATCTCCAAATGTAATATCTGTATTGAACACTGAACAAACAGTATAAAAGAAATGTTGATCAAATCTTTTTATTTTCAATTTTCACAAATTCCAGTAATGACGGAAGAAAAGAGACAACATGTTGTACATGACAACATAATAGGACATTCTAACTCATTACATTACATGCTGTGTCATCTTTAAAAAAAAACATATATAAAAAAAAATTGAAAAAACAAAATCAAATCTCTTTTGAGCATGCATGAACATACTTTCACTATTCAGTGAAGAAGACTTTCCAAGGCTTACAACCAGAAAACGTGCAAACACTGAAGACACCATGACACAACTAAGACAACAATTAAAGTCAATGACAAAGGGAAGTGTGACCCTGACCTCCAAGACAACATGGTTAACTTAAACAATTTCAGACAAGATGATGACAACAACTATGATTCACTATTCTCTGGAGACTTTCCCAGGCTTCCAAACAGAAATTATTGTTACATTTTAAATAATAAAGTTTTGATAAAACATTTTTTATACTGTTCAGTGTTCAATACAGATGTTATTACATTTGGAGATTATAATATATTAAAATAAACATTTGTTTTGAAAATATGTGGTACTTTGGGAATGGGAAATGGACTGCACATATATAGCGCTTTCCTACCTGCACAAAGAGCTTTATAATTGCCTGTCCTTCACGAATTCACACATGCACTCACAGAGCAATGGCAGCCAGACTCATTGGGAGCAATTTGGGGTTCAGTGTCTTGCCCAAGGACACTTCGGCATGTGAACAGAAGGAGCTGGGATTCAAACCAATGACCAAACCATTGACCATATGATCATTAGTTGACCTGCTCTACCTCTGAGCCAGTATTTTGTGGTACATTGAGGTATACTTTGGGGAACTTTGAGGTTCTTTGGGGTATTTTGTGATACTTTTGGTATTTTAGGGTATACTTTGGGGTACTTTGGGGTATTTTGGCGTACTTTGGGATATTTTGGGGTACTTTGTGGTATTTTGGGGTACTGTGGGGCAGTGGTTCTCAACTGGTCTAGCCTCGGGACCCAACATTTTCCTTAGTCATTAAGTCGCGACCCAAATTTTTGAACCACTATGATTTATTTCAACAAAAAAAAATTGCAGTTATACACAATCTTTCATGCACTGTTAAAAACATGAAATAAACAGTGCAACAAAAGTGCAACTAGGGCTAAAAACCCAATGCAATTAAATAATAATAGATAATATATGCTCTTAGCAGATTTCTTAGCTTAACATAACAGACCTAAATTTGAGGAAACTAATGGGATAACTGGGGTTGCAACAAAAGTGCAACTAGGGCTAAAAACACAATGAAATAAAATAATAATAATAAATAATATATGCTTCTTAGCAGACTTCTTAGCTTAACATCCCAGGGAACTAATGGGATAACTGGGGATGTTGTTTGCTCCTGACAAGAGTCTGGTAGACAAAGCAACTCTGAGGTCATGCTCAATGTCCAATCTGTTCCTCTGCTTTGTCTTCAGCTGGACCAGAGCTGAGAAGCCACTTTCACAAAGATAGGTAGTGCAAAAAAAATAGATTTTTTTTCTTTTATATATATATATATATATATTATTATTATTTTTTTCACGCACATCCGCGACCCACTCAAAATGTCGTGACCCACCAGTTGAGAAACACTGCTGTGGGGTACTTTAAGGTGTTTTGGGGTACTTAGGGGTATTTTGGGGTATACTTTGGGGGTACTTTGGGGTATTTTCTGGTACTTTGGGGTATACTTTGGGGTCTTTTGGGGTCTTTTCTGGTATTGTGGGGTACTTTGGGGTATTTTGGGGTATACTTTGGGGTATTTTAGGGTACTTTGGGATATCATTTTAGGGTACTTTGGGGTACTTTCTGGTACTTTGGGGTGATTAGTAGGACCCACCATTTGTGCAGTTTTAAATTCCACTAAATCCCTACATTTCTGTGATTTAAAAGAGTCCATTGGTGTGTTCGTAATACCCTACATTACCGTACGTTTCGCACTATAAGCCGCACCTGACTATAAGCCGCAGCAGCTAAATTGAATGATGTGTACATATATAAGCCACACTGGACTATAAGCTGCATGTGTTTTAATGTTTAATTACCATAAGGAGTGGAGCCTACATCTCCCTCTATGATGTCATGAAGGGCGTTACAGGAGAGCGGAGCGCAGGAGACTGACCAGCTCCACTCTCTCTGGTGGAACAACACTAAGTGGTGCAGGCCGTTCAGTCAGCAGAGAGACTGACCAGCTCCACTCTCTCTGGTGGAACAACACTAAGTGGTGCAGGCCGTTCGGTCAGCAGAGAGACTGACCAGCTCCACTCTCTCTGGTGGAACAACACTAAGTGGTGCAGGCCGTTCGGTCAGCAGAGAGACCGACCAGCTCCACTCTCTCTGGTGGAACAACACTAAGTGGTGCAGGCCGTTCAGTCAGCAGACAGAACGCATCAATAAATAGGCTGAACAATTGTCAGTGTGTGTGCTGCGTCGGACAAATAACAAGAATTAACTCATTTACAAGTTGTATTAAGTTTAGCAAATAAGGGATAAATAACATTTCAATGCAGTAAAAAAAAGCAATATTTCGATTTTCGGGTTTTGTCCACATATAAGCCTCACCGTTATATAAGCCGCAGGGTCGAAAAATGGGGGAAAAAGCTGCGGCGTATAGTCCGAAAAGTACGGTATTCACTATTCCAATTGCTCTTTTTTGCATGGTAATTATTGCCTGTAGGGTGCTCTTGTAGGTATTACCCCAAACCTCCACACAGTAACCTAGATATGGTCAAATGAGCGTGCCGTACAGTGTATACAGTGATTGATGGTTCAGAATGTGCCTAGTTTTTCCCAGTATTCCAACACGCCTTCCTAACTTTGACCTGACATGGTTGACATGGGGTTTCCAGCAAAAATTGTGGTCGATTATGACTCCTAAGAATGTATTCTCATTCATTCTTTCCAAGCTAATGCTATACATTTTTTATTCCACCTGGTTATTCAATTGTAGGTTCTGTTTCCCAAAAACCATGAATAAATTTTTTTTATATTCAGAGATCATTAACATCAAACCACAACTTCAACTTGCCTAGTTCTGCTGAGACAGAAGATTTTGAAGGTTCTCCCCTGCACAGAAGACATTTGTGTCATCAGCTAATTGTGATTCATCAAACTAACCCTTGCTGTGTGTCTCTCCTGCCTGTAGGTGGTGCTGTGCCTATTGTGCTGACCCACTTGTGAAGCTGTCGCTCTCTCATGACGTGAAACTGAGTCTCATAACGTAAGATCGGCTTCAAGGGGAACTACGCCTCATTTCACAATTCATACATGTTATTCCTCTGGTCTAAGAAAGTCCAGACATAGTAGTGCATATAAATAACTACAGAATCCTGGAACTAGAGCACTATAATTCTAATCTGTAATGTCATTAGTAGTGCTGCATGATTAATCTAATCGCAATTGCAATCGCAATGTCAGCCTGTGCAATTATATAACCACGAAACTAACTGCGATTTAATTACATACATTTGTGTGCATGCGAGTGAAAGTATGCATCTTCTCGCATTAAATGTCCAAATCCGAGCCATTAAAGAGCTGTATATATGCGTATACGTGTTATATTTGTCACAAAATGGTTAGGACAAGATAGACATACGTACCTACTCACTGGTCACAGGAGTCTTCAATAACGTTTGAATAATAATCTATTTTTGGGAATACATTTGTTGAAACAACATCTTTGTTGGCAGATGGCTCCTTCTGGTAAATCTAACTATCTAACGTTGGCAAGCTAAGCGCAACCTGTGTAACATTAACACTTTGGTCGCCAGGCTTATATTCTTAATATACCATCCTCCGCCAGCTCTATTTGTCTATGGAGAAGTTCCCCTTCTTTGCAGGGCTATAACTTTTTAAATTGTATTGCTAAATTGACATTACTATGGCCCATTCAACATCAAGTATCTATTGTTCAGGGTGTAGCAACGTTATACTTTTTCATTCACATTCATACTAAAATACGGTCTAAAGTATAAGTATGTTTTTATCGTTTTCTGCAGCTTTCTCCAGAACGTGATTTATAGCCCCAAATGCATTATATTGATGATCAAATACAGTTTGATAGGAATCTGCGCGAGATAAAAAATGTCAAATGGACGTGCTTCTAGAAGTTACTACTGATCATCTGATGTTGACCGGATGGGGGGGGGGGTCGTTTATAATTCCGTGGCCAACGTTAGATGATTCATCTAGTGTGGGTGATATGATCATTAGAGCAGTTAGTATCGAACACGTTAAAAAATAACGCTGAATCTTATCGTAGCTTCCTCATAGCGTTGGGCGATGAGCGTGGAACAGAAATATTCCTATTATGGGATGTAGAAATATGCGATCCATTTCCAGGTTGTATAATAGTATATACGTCCAAATCATGTTGTTTATCGAGTTATTGGTAACGGATTGCTATCCGTTGTGTCTAGCTCGAGTCCTGGGACTATTATCGAGTGATCAGACCGAATTGGAATGAGCACCAGCTTCCATTTCCTGTTTCCGCTCTGGGCGATCCGCCGATCGGCCACTAGATGGCGCTCTTGAACCGTTGGAGAGTTGAGAGGGGATCAACAGTAGATCTCAAGTCTCCGGGGGAGAAATATGATTTAGATCACAGATTTTTGAAATATTGATATCAAAGACGTGGTACGGCGTCTTTGGCAGAATGAGCATGGCGGGGAATGACGTGGTATGGCGTTTTTGGCGACCATAGTGTTAAGTAACTTTATATTATGAAATAAGACATTCGGGGGTGTCTGGTCACGGTACTATTCTCCCTGTGGTGCAGGTGATTCAGGATGTCTGGTCACGGTACTATTCTCCCTGTGGTGCATGTGATTCAGGAATGTAAACAAAAAGGTCACCAGCCACCCGGGAGGAAATCTAAGTAATATTGTAAATATTTAATTGTAAATATTGACATCCCTATATATATTTTTTTAAATATAAAAATGTGGTTAAGTTTGTATGGTTGAGTTGAGAAATACAGAAATCAGTAATCTCTGCATTTTCCTTGATAGCCAAGCAAATAGACTCATGACACCATTTATTTTTTGTATCGCAATATTGTCCACAATAATCGCTATCGCACTCTTTCACCAAATCGTGCAACGTTAGTTATCAGTAGGGCTGTCCCCGACTAAGGATTTGGATGGTCGACTAGGATTGGCCAAAATGTGCCGTTAGTCGACTTAAAAAAAAAAAAAAAAGTATATTTAATTTTTGTTTTCTTTTTTTTAACATTTTGTATCATTCTATTTGGGCTGTGGGGGGTGCTTAATGTCTGAAGGAGTCGACTGAAGGCTTCTTGTCCTCTGCAAAAGCATGCAATTGGTCCACTGATGGATACATCTTGATATTTGTCTAGTCTAGTGTGTTTATTAGATGGGTGAAATGCTCTTTCAGTGCCTCTGTGCCTGTTTTCGTAGGCAGTTAACCTCTGGTATGCATGCCATTAGCATTAGCCACGCTTCTAGGCCTCTTTTTATTTTGGAAAAAATGATAAAAAAAAAAAAAATAATAATATTTTTATTTTATTATATTCGACTAAGCGGTTTGCCAGTCGACTACGGCTCCTTTCGACCGATTAGTCGACTAATCGATTCATAGGGGTCAGCCCTAGTTATCAGGTATATCATTTTTATTTAAGAGGTCAGAGGTCGTAGAGAAGGTCTATCCAGGAGTTGGTTGAACATAGATTAAGACCTAAACTAAGAACTTCTCTAGAGATCTCCATTGAAAATGTATTCCCGTCACATTTATGAGGCTTGAATGAATATTACTGTGTTAATTGAGTTGTTTCTCTCTGCTTGTGTCCAGTTACCCCAGAGAGTCCAACCGGCTGATTGATCTGCCTGAAGACTATAGTTCCCTCATCAACCAAGCTTCCAGTTTCACGTCAGTACACACACTACACACACACACACACTCACTCACTCACACACTCACTCACTCACTCACTCACTCACTCACTCACTCACTCACTCACTCACTCACTCACTCACTCACTCACTCACTCACTCACTCACTCACTCACTCACTCACTCACTCACTCACTCACTCACTCACTCACTCACTCACTCACTCACACACGCACACACGCACACACACACGCTCACACACATTCTCACACACTCACACACTCACACACTCACACACTCACACACTCACACACTCACACACTCTCACACACACACTTGCACACACTCTCACACACTTTCTCACACACACACACTCACACACACTCACACACACTCACACACACACTCTCACACACACATTCTTGTCAAGTGAGCTGCTAGCCAGGTGGAAAGCTACACCACAAAATACATCACAACAGGTACTAGTTTGGTGGTGTAATCTAGTAGCTAGCGTGAGATGTTCATGGTAAAATCACTAGTTTGGTGTAATCTAGTAGCTAGCGTGAGATGTTCATGGTAAAATCACTAGTTTGGTGTAATCTAGTAGCTAGCGTGAGATGTTCATGGTAAAATCACTAGTTTGGTGTAATCTAGTAGCTAGCGTGAGATGTTCATGGTAAAATCACTAGTTTGGTGTAATCTAGTAGCTAGCGTGAGATGTTCATGGTAAAATCACTAGTTTGGTCTAATCTAGTAGCTAGTGTGAGATGTTCATGGTAAAATCACTAGTTCTGTGTAATCTAGTAGCTAGCGTGAGATGTTCATGGTAAAATCACTAGTTTGGTGTAATCTAGTAGCTAGTGTGAGATGTTCATGGTAAAATCACTAGTTCTGTGTAATCTAGTAGCTAGTGTGAGATGTTGATGGTAAAATCACTAGTTTGGTCTAATCTAGTAGCTAGCGTGAGATGTTCATGGTAAAATCACTAGTTTGGTGTAATCTAGTAGCTAGCGTGAGATGTTCATGGTAAAATCACTAGTTTGGTCTAATCTAGTAGCTAGCGTGAGATGTTCATGGTAAAATCACTAGTTTGGTGTAATCTAGTAGCTAGCGTGAGATGTTCATGGTAAAATCACTAGTTTGGTCTAATCTAGTAGCTAGCGTGAGATGTTCATGGTAAAATCACTAGTTTGGTGTAATCTAGTAGCTAGCGTGAGATGTTCATGGTAAAATCACTAGTTCCGTGTAATCTAGTAGCTAGTGTGAGATGTTCATGGTAAAATCACTAGTTCGGTGTAATCTAGTAGCTAGTGTGAGATGTTCATGGTAAAATCACTAGTTCTGTGTAATCTAGTAGCTAGCGTGAGATGTTCATGGTAAAATCACTAGTTTGGTGTAATCTAGTAGCTAGCGTGAGATGTTCATGGTAAAATCACTAGTTTGGTGTTGTAATCTAGTAGCTAGCGTGAGATGTTCATGGTAAAATCACTAGTTCCGTGTAATCTAGTAGCTAGCGTGAGATGTTCATGGTAAAATCACTAGTTTGGTGTAATCTAGTAGCTAGTGAGATGTTCATGGTAAAATCACTAGTTTGGTGTAATCTAGTAGCTAGTGAGATGTTCATGGTAAAATCACTAGTTTGGTGTAATCTAGTAGCTAGTGTGAGATGTTCATGGTAAAATCACTAGTTTGGTGTAATCTAGTAGCTAGCGTGAGATGTTCATGGTAAAATCACTAGTTTGGTGTAATCTAGTAGCTAGCGTGAGATGTTCATGGTAAAATCACTAGTTTGGTGTTGTAATCTAGTAGCTAGCATGAGATGTTCATGGTAAAATCACTAGTTTGGTGTTGTAATCTAGTAGCTAGTGTGATGTTCATGGTAAAATCACTAGTTTGGTGTAATCTAGTAGCTAGCGTGAGATGTTCATGGTAAAATCACTAGTTTGGTGTAATCTAGTAGCTAGCGTGAGATGTTCATGGTAAAATCACTAGTTTGGTCTAATCTAGTAGCTAGCGTGAGATGTTCATGGTAAAATCACTAGTTTGGTGTAATCTAGTAGCTAGCGTGAGATGTTCATGGTAAAATCACTAGTTTGGTGTAATCTAGTTGTTACAAAGGATCAGATTAAACCGAATATATATATTTATTGATTGATATATATTGCATAGTATTTGTATATCGTTTGATATCCCTTGTATATTCCTTGTACATATACACGGAATATCCCTTTAGCCTAGTACAGACCATAATATTTCATTCTCCTATTGGACAGCGGTCCACAGGCGCCAGGGCCATGCCTCCAGAGTCAGGTTCAAGGCCACCGTCAAGACATGTCTGTACATGCCCGGCCTTGCCCAGGGATACGAGACAGAAATGAGGTTGGCACTAGATTGTTCGCCGTGCATATAAATATGGCGCAGGTGAATACAGAAGTAGAGTTACCCAATAAGTTGAAGGCTCACCCACGATACTCCGTGCGGTGAAGTATGGCCTGTTTGGCCCCAAATAGAGCATTGAGACCGCGTGCGAATTAATAACTGAATTGTCAGAGTTTGGCGCTATACCGTCGAGTGCGACATATTTCTATTAAGTCAGTAATAGTCTATTTGTGTATAGTGTATCGTGCGGCTAAAGTTCTACAGTGACCAGCATCACCAACGCTTCCTCGTATCAGCTAGAGTGCTTATCCTGGCTGGGCTGCTTTCATGGCGCTTTCACCCGAGGAGACCTAGACGAGAACCGTGTGGACATGTACACTGGATTAATCTACCCGACGACTACATAGCCCTTTGCGGCTGGATTATATTTGTTTTGGTCCTGTGATTTATGGAGCGGAGAATCGCCGACGCCTACACGTGTGGGATTTACCCTGTGAGGAGCCACGTCGAGTCTGCGCCTCAGAGAGCCTGAGGCCGGCTAGCTTTCTTCACTGTGGAGCTACAGTCTACGGAGAACAGCTGTATTCGTCTGTGGATCAAGAGACTATTGCACCGTCTCCTGTACTTGGAGTCTCCTTAGTCATCGTTGACCAGACTCTCTACTACCGACAGATCCTCTACCCCTGCTGGCTTACAACCGGGGGGACCCTTCCAGTATCTCCCGCTATATATTACTAGTGTACCATAGATATAATTCCCTAAGATTCAGGTTGTATAATTACCTCCTGCGTAACCAGAGAATGGACATTCATTATTGATTTGCCTACGCACATTCCTTTGCCTTATAAGCGCATCCAAAGTAAAATAGAGAAGTATATTATGTACCTTTTGCTGCAATAAATACTTAATTACCACTTTGTGTGGAACCGATTCATTGTGGGAAGTGTTCATCATATTTATATATCATGTACTGTATGGCCAGTAATTAAAGTACATAAAGCGGTAGTGGTTTAATGATACCATACTTATCAATACAGTCAGGGAATTGTACCCCTCAGTTACACTAGTAGCTAGCGTGAGATGTTCATGGTAAAATCACTAGTTTGGTGTAATCTAGTAGCTAGCGTGAGATGTTCATGGTAAAATCACTAGTTTGGTGTAATCTAGTAGCTAGTGAGATGTTCATGGTAAAATCACTAGTTTGGTGTAATCTAGTAGCTAGCGTGAGATGTTCATGGTAAAATCACTAGTTTGGTGTAATCTAGTAGCTAGCGTGAGATGTTCATGGTAAAATCACTAGTTTGGTGTAATCTAGTAGCTAGCGTGAGATGTTCATGGTAAAATCACTAGTTTGGTGTTGTAATCTAGTAGCTGGCGTGAGAGGTGTTGTAATCTAGTGCAGGTCGCGACCCACAGGAGGGGGGGGGGGGGGGTTGCCAGATGATTGCAAAAAAAATATATATATATATATATATATTTTTTTTTTGGGAAGTCAGGCCACTGAATTTATAAGCGGGCCAGGACAGTGTGTCTAGTTGCAGCAGCGCAATAGTTAGAATAACCTACGTGGGGAACAACCAGGAGATCACTGCAACTCACAAGTTGGAGAACTATCTCTCTTTCTCTCTCTCTTGCTCTCACACACACAAAAGGAGCCGCATGTGATTGGTGGAGGCGGGACCCTTACAAAAAACTGTTGTTGCTAATCATTGACACATGCTAGCCTGTAATAATCCCCCCCAGAAAAATCTACTTTGCATTTGATATATTGCAAATATATGCCATCACACACACTGGCATTTAAAGGGTTAGAATTAGGGATGTCCGATATTATCGGCCGACCGATATTATCGGCCGATATCGGCAGTAAAATGTGATATCGGAAAATATCGGTATCGGTTTAAAAAAAATTAAAAACAATAACAATATTGCATACAGTGAATTTATTAGTTACCTGAAATTATTCCGTTTTTTGGGGGGGGAAACCCTGCATATATCGGTATCGGTTGATATCGGTTGATATCGGTATCGGAAATTAAGAGTTGGACAATATCGGAATATCGGTATCGGTAAAAAAGCCAATATCGAGCATCCCTAGTTAGAATTATAAAATTAATATGTGTTGTTATGATCAGGGCTGAAGTTGAATAAAAGATTGTTCAGTCAAACTGAAAATCCATCAAAATCAGTGTTGTTGCTAATCATACATATGCTAGCCTGTTTTTTAACAATAATTTGTGATGCCATCACAAACACTGGCATTTAAAGGGTACAAATAAAAAAATGCCTCCACCAGAATGCAGGAAATGAAGTCTTTGTAACAAGAAATGTCCTGGTGGGGGACCCCCAGACCCCCTGCTTAAAAAGTGGCCTGACTGGGGCTATATTTTGCACTATATTTCCTGGCCTGAATGATTTCCCCAGTCCGGCCCTGGTTAAAAGCCTCCAATGCGTATTAGTGTGTGTGCGTTTCAACGTTTAATTTTTTTTAACCTCCTATAATAGTGGGGGTCGCGGCTCTCTGACACCGTAATTTTTGGGTTGCGGCCTGAAAAGTTTGGGAATTCTAGTGGACAGCAGTGTCTTTGTATTCATCTGCTCTTGGCTGAATATTCCTCTCACCCCCTCCCCCAGGTGTCCCAAGTCCGGGGGGGACAAGTCCCGGGCCCCCACCCTGTGCCTGGTGTGTGGGGCCATGCTGTGCTCTCAGAGCTACTGCTGCCAGACGGAGCTGGAGGGCGAGGACGTCGGAGCCTGTACTGCTCACACCTTCTCCTGTGGGGCCGGCCTGGGCATCTTCCTCAGGTACTACCAGACCATAATAATCAGACCATTCATATTCAATACAACAGAGGATAATAATCACACCATTCATATTCAATACAACAGAGGATAATAATAATCACACTATTCATATTCAATACAACAGAGGATAATAATCACACCATTCATATTCAATACAACAAGAGGATAATAATCGCACCATTCATATTCAATACAACAGAGGATAATTTTATTTTATTTTACCTTTATTTTACCAGGTAGTCACTTGAGATCAAAGATCTCTTTTTCAAGCAAGACCTGGCCAAAATGGCAGCAAAAACAAAAACAAACATACAAAAATACACAAAACACAGACCGAGACATAAAAGGCAAAGTGGGGCAAGGGGATACATTTGAGCTGCAGCAAACTAGATTGAATGGGATTGGGGGAGATTGGAGGGTAGGGTAAAAAGGTAGAAAGAGGATGGAAGGTGATCGGCTTTGCAGGAGGTTGCTGGGGAGAGAAGGTCAGGTTAAAAATATAAAATATAACACCATATTATGCAGTGAAGCAGCGACATTCTCCCATCTCATTCTTTAAAATGCCCTTAATTTGAACTTTAAAATCAGATATGGTAGTGAGGGCCTGCAGTTTCAAAGTTTCTTGAAGTCTATTCCAGGCAGAGGAAGCAGAGAACATGAAGGCCCTTTTCCCGAACTCTGTGCGGGTTCTGGGTACTGAGGCATATAAATAGTCCTGGGATCGTAAGCTGTAAAATGTGTTTGATGTGATGGTGCGGTATGAACCGAGGTAAAAAGGGAGCTGACCAATTATTGCTTTATAAATGAAGGTGTACCAATGAAGCAGTCTACGGGCAGTCAATCACACCATTCATATTCAATACAACAGAGGATAATAATCACACCATTCATATTCAATACAACAGAGGATAATAATCACACCATTCATATTCAATACAACAGAGGATAATAATAGCACCATTCATATTCAATACAACAGAGGATAATAATCACACCATTCATATTCAATACAACAGAGGATAATAATCACACCATTAATTTTTGTCTTGAATTGAACATTTATTTGTGTGTGTATTCTGTGTGTGTGTGCAGGGTGAGGGAGAGCCAGGTGTTGTTTCTTGCTGGTAAAACTAAGGGCTGTTTCTACGCTCCTCCCTACCTGGACGACTATGGAGAGACTGACCAGGGACTCAGGTTAGAGACACACACACGCACACACACACACACACACACACACACACATACACACATGATACATACACACACACACACGCATACAGATGTAGCCATTCGGACGGTCTACCACTGCCGAGTAGTTTCCGGTGGTTGCCATATTAACCGTATCAACTAGTAGGGGCGCTCAGGTTACACCAGGTTACTTTTCGTCTCTAGAAAAAGGGGAGGGGAGAAACCGGTGCCGAGGGTTGTGTTCTCAGCTTGAATACACAGCGTGAATGTGCTTTCAGATCGAGACAGTTTTCAAATGTCCGATCTAATGAATGTCGTTTGCTCATAAAATGCTTAAATATATGAATTAGGGGTGGGACGATACATCGATCCAGATCGATATATCGATCTATTATCAATGATCCAATAGGATCGATGCAATGTAAAAAAGATTGTTTCATATTGTGATGCTCTTATTTTGAAAATCCCGTGGCGAGTCGTATCCGCCCAGCACGGTAGCGTCTGAAACGCCATGTAGACATTACAACAGAGCAAGGCTAAATAGTGTGATTGATTGATTGATTGAAAAGTTTATTAACAGATTGCAGAATGGGTACAGTACAGTACATCTCAATACATACAATTGTTAAGGGGATGCAGACCAGAGAAAGACTTTCGTCTTGTTTCCACCAGGGTCCCCCATTTTCAATTCATCATAACATATATGACATACATGACATACAGATAGACAGTACTGCTACATCTATACATTTATGACATATCAGATTTGCAAATACAGTACTGTTTGTGATACAAAAGTGTCCAGAAAAGGAGTGTATATACATTTGGCGTAGAAACTGTACATTGGAGGAGGTTGGTGGGGTGGGGTTGGGTGAGGGCTGTACATTGGAGGTGGGGGGGGGGGGGGGGGGGTTGGGTAGGGGACACACATACATTTTACACTGTACATTGGAATATTGACAAAGCCTTACTTGGTCATTTACTGTACAACTAGGTTAGGACATTTGTAGGGGCCAGTTTCGAATTGCAGTCTCACGTAGGTGTTTTTTGAGAGTGTTTTTGAAGGTGGGTAGTGATTCACATTCCTTTACAGCTTTAGGCAGGGCGTTCCACATTGATGTGGCATAATTGCGAAACGTGTTTAGTCCCTTGTTTGAGCCGAATCTGGGTTTTACATGATTTGTGGAGCTCCCTCTGGTGTTGTGATCGTGGTATTCACTGACCTTTGGGAAGTATTTTGACATGTACATGGGTACCTTGGTCGCGTAGTGTATCTTGTAGACCAGGCCCATTGCAAGTTGCTGTACTCTGTCGTCTACTCTAAGCCATCCTAGGTTGTCAAAGTGGGCAGGGGTGAGGTGGGTTCTAGGAGTCAGGTCAAGTAGTAGTCTGACTAGCTTGTTTTGAGATGTTTGTAATTTGTTTTTTAGTGCCTTTGAGGTGCTTTGGTACCATGAGGTGCAAGCATAGTCGTAGTACCCTTGAATGAGTGCTCCTGCTAGAGTCTTCAGGGTATTCTTGTTTACCAGAGAGGAGATCCGGTACAAGAATCGCGTTCGTTGGTTGACTTTTTTTATTACATTGGATGCCATTTTGTCACAGGAAAGATTAGCCTCTAGGATGGAACCCAGGTAGGTAATTTCATCTTTCCTTGTGATAATATTGTCACCCACTGTAACCGAGAAGCCGTCGGTCTTGCTGAGTTTGTTAGTTGAACCGAAGAGAATGGACTCTGTTTTGCCCATGTGTAATGATAGTTTGTTGTCGGCGAGCCATATGCAGATTTTGCCTAGTTCCGAGCTGAGGGCTTTTTCAACCTGTAACTTGTTCTTGTCAGAGACCAGCAGGGCTGAGTCGTCCGCAAACAGGAACAAGTTGCAGTCACAAGCTGACGACATGTCATTTGCATAAATTAGGAATAGTAGCGGTCCTAGTATGCTTCCTTGTGGAACACCACAGCTCACTGTGAGGGGGGGGGATAGGGTACCGTTTACTTCCACCATCTGTTCCCTCCCCTCCAGGTAGGATTGTATCCAGCTCACTGATAAACTATCAAAACCAATTGCTTTTAGCTTGTCAATCAGAATGGTGTGATTGACAGTGTCGAAGGCCTTTTGTAGGTCCAGCATGACCATGCCGCAGTATTTGCCCGCGTCCACCTCTTGTTTGATGTGGTCGTTCAAGTAGAGAAGGCATGTGTCAGTGGAGTGGGATGTTCTGAAGCCAGATTGGAATTCGTAGATTAGATTTTTTTCCGCGAGGTACTTTTCGATCTGTTCGTATACTATTTTTTCCATGACTTTCGAGATGGATGTAAGGATAGAAACAGGGCGGTAGTTACCCGGGTCTAATTTGCTGCCCTTTTTGTGCAGGGGTGTTACTCTCGCAATTTTGAAGTCCTTGGGGACGTGTCCCTGTTTTATGGAGAGGTTTATTATGTGTGTGATGACTGGGGTGATGGCTGCTGCTGAGTCTCTGAGGAATTTGGAGGGGATGTTGTCATGGCCAGTGGCCTTGTTTGGTTGGAGGGCGCTCAGTTTTTTGAGTACCTCATCTGTAGTTACTATTTCCAGTTTGAAGTCGTCTTTGTGGACGCCTAGGTTCATGTAGTATGCTACTATGTGTTCTACCCCATACTGCCCTGAGTGGGAGGGTAGTTTGTTTACCAGTGTTGTGGCTATGTTTGTGAAGAAAGTGTTTAAGTAATTGGCTACATCCAGCTTGTCTGTGATGAGCGTGTTGTCCGTCTTTATGTTTATGTTTGAGAACCTGGTTTTGAGTTTTTTACTGCAGCCTAGTTGATTGTTGAGTAATTTCCAAAGTTCACGTGGTTTATTTTTGTTTTCCTCGGTTTTGTCATTGATGAAATTTTTTTTAGCAGTTTTGATCATGGAGTTTACGTCATTTCTTAGTCTGTTTCTTTCTAGTTTGAGTTCAGTCACGTGGTCTTGGAGTTCACTGCTCGTGCTTTTGGTAAGCTTTGACTGACTTTTACGAAGTGTCTATTTTGCGACCCGAAATAAGTCCCTGCTGTTTTATTCCGAGATGAGGTCAAATGCATCTAACATGCTTTGCATCCTCGCCATTCCTTTATACATAATAAATGTATTCATGATCATCATGCAACATAAAACAATTGTAGGAACGGTTTGGGAGAGGAAGGGGTTTTAGGTTGCATGTTGTGAGTTGTGAGTTCCAAAAATTACTTAACCTCTTACACTTTGGGTGTGTTTCTGAGGCCCGACCGTTGAGTGCCATTCACGTGCTAACACGTTTCTGTATCGTTATTTCTTTTATTCGCTATCTCCATTGATAATTCATCAGGCAGCCTGTGCAGGCTGTCCTGAATGGGTCTGAGATCGCAAACGTCCAATATCGCCGCCTAACGCCTTGCGGCCGCTATTGCACTCCATTTGAAATTATGTGGCTTGGTGTCTGGGCCGCCTATTCTTTAATCCCAGCCGAAGAGTGCTGCCGAGTGCTTCCGCGTTTTCCCTGATTGGCTGCGATACGCCCCGCGGCAGCGCGGCATTATGTAGCCGTAATCCCCGGTGTTTTTCCATCGACGCTTAGCTCAACTGGTACGCCGCCGTGCTGTCACAAGTTCGAATCACTTCAATTTTTTATTTTTTTTTAGGTTTATCATCTCTCGCTATAAACGTGCATTCTTCCGCTGGTTAAGTTTAGGCATTCTTTCGGAGTTGGTTAAGGTTAGGGTTAAGTTAAGGTTAGGGTTAATGTTAGGCATTATTTCGGAGTTGGTTAAGGTTAGGGTTAAGTTAAGGTTAGGGTTAAGGTTAGGCATTCTTTCGGAGTTGGTTAAGGTTAGGGTTAAGGTTAGGCATTATTTCGGAGTTGGTTAAGGTTAGGGTTTGTCACAGAGAATGCCTGTCTGTCTTTCTTGACGTGGAGGATGCAGCCTATTTCCGCACTGCCGCTCTCTCGCGCTGCCGCGGTCACATGGCCAATCAGAGAAACGCGACGCACTCTTCGGCTGGGATAAATATAGACGCGTCTGGGCCGAGCTGCGGCATGGGGGCGGAGTCTAGACACTCAGGCAAGACAAGCGGTTACAACAGATGCATCGACGAGCACCCCCCCCCATGTTCAATGCTGGATTACGTTGGAAACATGATCACGATCAGTACTTGTAATGGCGATCAGATAATTGGATTATTCTTTTTGCAGTACACTACATCATAGACGAGGTAAGGGCTATATTTTATCAATCTTGCGTTGATCTGATCATTCTTTCCCCACGATCGGAGCGCGTGTGTGTGTGGCGTGTCCCGTTGATTCTGATCAAAGCACGGAGGGGCGGCTTCCCCCCCCCCCCCCTTTCATGCATCCATGATGAAACATAATACTGATAATCTAGCGTTGATCTCAGATTGATTATTGATCCAGGCGAGGAATGGCACGATTTATAGGGAAATGCAGTAAAACGCTGTTTGGCTGCGTTTCCTGGGATTACACAGAATCACTCTAAAAGTATACTCATATTCACCACGGTATAAAACGGAAATGTATCGATCAAAATAGTTTCAGTTTTTTTGCATCTCGACCGGAAGAAACTCAATGACAATCGACAAGCTATAATATTTAATATAGTTTTAGCACTGCAAACACCGGCATTTATCCCCATTGAACAAAGCACTGGCACACACAGCCCACAGAGCCCTGTGGTGAATGGCACTGGATGTGTTAAGCCCAGAGCCCTATTTTCTGCCTAAAATACATAAGTAAATGGAATATTGCTCCACTTCTACAAGGTCCATTTACATATTCTCGGTATCTAGGGACATCTATGGACCTCAGTGAATGTATTCCCAGTGTCAGAAATATTGTGTCTATTACTAGGCTTGCTTAAATTGTGATGAAACAAAGGAGAATATGAATTATGATTTTTCTTTGCATCTTTGACAGTGAATAACACCATGCTAAAAACCAGACATGAAAAACTGCCACTGATCTCGGTCAGTACCTTTTTGAGATCATGTGTACAAAAAATCTAATGAAATTAATAAAGGGAAGATGATTAAACAGAAGGTTTTGTAGATACAGTACTGAATTCTCCCATCCGGACCAATGCTATTTTAAATATTATTATAGAATAGCAGGCTTATAAATGACCTTATTATAGCCAATTCGCACATTTATGGATTGTGCCAAATCTTATATTTCAAATGTCGGAGTTCAATTTGGATTTAGTATCGCCAGGCGTGCATAAGAACAGATAATGAAATCTACTGTATGTACAGTAGCTTTTTTATTTTTGCCAGGGTGGCACCATTTTAAAACTAATTTCAAATCTAATTGTTGCTACATGCAAAAAATAGGGAAGATAAACTAACTGCGCTTCAATATATACCAATAACGTTAAGTTTTGTAGTTTATTATCCCGAGTAATAAGAGATATTAAAAAAATTCATACAGAAGTTATTTGCTTCAAACCCCATAGAGGCCTTTGGGAGGTGTCGTTCGGAAAAATTCCAACGCTCATCGAAAGCGGTCTGTGTCGTCTTCAAAATGGCAGCAGAAAAACTACAATTCCCGACGTTCAAATTTTCCAAAATGGTCGACTTTCGCAAACTTAACAACACCAAAACGAAAACGAAAATCTATCTAATAACACTTTAACCTATTGGTAAACTAACGTATTGATGATAATATACATTATAACTGCATTGTGACATGGTTATGATGTTTATACTTGAAATACGTTTGAAAAATAAAACGATACTTTTGTCAAACAGTCTGGAGAGATTGATTTATGACGTGATGTCATTTTGGGACCGGTACCGGTCTCGTCGGGCTTAAGAGGTTAAAGTTTAAAGCTCAATATATCAAAACGTGGCACATTACAGTGAACAGGAGGTCTATTTGTATTAAAAACAATAGATTGTTTTTCATTTATTTGACGTCAGAGGAGACGCTCCGGTCTGCGTTTGACTGCACAGACTGGAATGTGTTCCGCGACACAGATAACATTAATGTCTACACGGAGACAGTGGTGGACTATGTTTGTACTATGGTGGAAGAAACAATCCCCACTACCAAAATGAGAGTTTACCCAAATCAAAAACCCTGGGTAGACAAATCCGTCCGTGAAGCTCTGAGAGAGCGCACCAAAGCATACAACGACGGCCTAGTGGCAGGCAACATGAATGACCACAAGGTGGCGCGATACAACGTAAGGAGGACAGTGTCAGAGGCCAAACGGCGCTACAGAGATAAAATTGAACTCCAGTTTGAACAAGCTGACTCTAGAGCTATGTGGCAGGGGCTCAAAACGATGACAGACTACAAAGGCGCCTCCCTCAAACTGAACAGTGACATCTCCTTAGCAAATTACCTCAATACCTTCTATGCGAGGTTTGATGCTGGTAATAACAACACCAGCTCACAAGCCACGGCAATGGGGGGGGGGGGGGGGGGGGGGGTCGGCTGCTGATGGAGGCGCAGTGTTCAGGGTAACAGAGCATGAGGTGAGGCGGACCTTTAAAAAAAGTGAATATCAGGAAGGCAGCAGGACCGGACGGCATCCCCGGCCGCGTCCTAAAAGTCTGTGCCGACCAACTGGCCCCAGTATTCACTGACATATTTAACCTGTCCTTAGAACAGGCTGTCATCCCCACCTGCCTGAAGAAGTCCACTATTATCCCTGTACCCAAGAAATCCAAGCCTGCTTGCCTCAACGACTACCGCCCTGTAGCTCTCACCTCCATAGCCATGAAGTGCTTTGAGAAGCTAGTAAAGGGCTACATCTGCTCCTCCCTCCCCATCAACATGGACCCCCTGCAATTTGCATACCGCCCCAACAGGTCCACGGAGGACGCCATAGCCCATGTGCTGCACACAGCAGCATCACACCTGGACAAGAGGCAGGGGAACTATGTGAGAATGCTATTCATCGACTACAGCTCGGCATTCAATACAATAGTCCCCTCCATACTCATAGCCAAGCTCAGGGACCTGGGCTTGAACTATGACCTCTGCCAGTGGGTCTTGGACTTCCTGACTGGCAGACCCCAGGTGGTGAGAGCAGGCAACTGCACCTCCTCATCCATCACCCTCAACATAGGGGCCCCCCAGGGCTGTGTTCTGAGTCCCCTCCTCTACTCCCTGTACACACACGACTGTGTGGCTCAGCGGAGTAGCAATACAATCATCAAATTTGCTGACGACACAGTGGTGGTGGGCCTGATCTCTGCCAACGACGAGAGGGCCTACCTGGAAGAGGTCAAGGTCCTGGCGGGATGGTGCCAGGAAAACAGCCTCTCCCTGAACGTCAGCAAAACAAAGGAGATGATTGTGGACTTCAGGAGGTCGGGGGTCAAGGACTACAGCCCCCTCAGCATCGACGGGGCACCGGTTGAGAGAGTCAACAGCTTTAAGTACCTCGGAGCCTACATATCCGAGGACTTGACATGGACCACACACATTGACAGTGTTGTGAAGAAGGCACGACAACGCCTCTACTTCCTCAGGCGCCTAAGGAAGTTCCAAGTCAGTCAGAAGATCCTTAAGAACTTCTACTCATGTACAATAGAGAGCATCTTGACCGGCAACATCACCTCCTGGTTTGGGAATAGCACTGCACAAGACCGAAGCAGACTACAAAGAGTGACACGTTCAGCCGAACGCACAATTGGAGGGGGGCTCCCCACCCTCCAGAACATTTACAACAAGCGTTGCAAGGGCAAGGCTAAGAGAATCATTAAAGACTCCAGTCACCCGAACAACTGCCTCTTTGAACTGCTGCGGTCAGGCAAGCGATACCGGAGTCTCAAGGCGAGCACAGAAAGACTCAGAAGAAGCTTCTATCCCCAGGCCATCAGGCTGCTAAACGAACAATGAATGAACACTACACAACAACAACCACCAAACGCACATAGCACACACACCCACACGCACACACTCACTTTAAACAAACACACTGTAGCACCCACTCCACACTCTTTATAGCACACACCCACTTTAAACAAACACACTGTAGCACCCACTCCCCACACTTTATATTTATTGATGAAGGATTGCACTACAACTCGTACACCTTACTGTAAATTGTACCTAAATTGTACCTCATCCCATTTCTGCTTTGCACTAGATAGTACTGTACATTAGTACACTGCATAGTATTGTATATTATATGGTAACTCAGAACATTGTACATATGTCTATACCGAACACTGTGACCTCATTTTCTTCTTCTAAATTACATGCTATACTATGTTATTTGATACTATCTTGTCTAGCAGTCTCTGGAGCGTAACAGTAAGAAGCATTTTGTATGAAAGTATTCTGTACTTCTGTATGACAACTATTAAAGAAACTTGAAACTTGAACTTGATTTAAATGTCTGGAAGAGCTCAAAAATAAAAAATTCAATTTTTTTTAGTTGATCTAAATGGGCATATAATGTCGTCTCTTATCGATCGCAGGCAGAATCGTATCGTATCGTGGCAGATTTTGTGATATCGGCAAATATCGTATTGTGATGAAACTGGTGATTCCCACCCCAATATGAATATATTAATTCTGATTTCTGTTTTTGTCTCATCCACTATCCTGTGATTATAAGAGCTGCAAGCTCCTTGAATATGCAGCGCGAATGCGCTCGCAGATCATCAGTTCTCACGTTACATATTATAATAAAGTAGGGCTTGCAAAATTAATGCTTTAACTCTGGAGATTAATTAAAATTATTTAAAGTGTTAAAAATCTAGATTAATCTATGGAGTGAAAAATTTGCACTTTAACATAGGCCTGGGTTGTGTTTATTTCTGTTAGTGCTGCGGATATAAGAAAGCGGTCTAGCTGAGTCAATGTTGATGGTTTTGTTGTGAGATACACATGTTGTGAGATTAATTAGTTCGTTTTTTCTATTGACAGCACTACAATAAAGTATTTGAGCACTTTTTTATGATATAATTAGGTTTTTCATTTATTTTCTAGACCTAGAGGAAGGTAATTAGAGAAATATTTGGAGAATTTTTTTTGTTCTGTAAATAAATGCTTTGCTTTTTCTCCGTTCTCCGCTTGAAATATTTAATGAATTTTGTTTGCTCATAAAATGCTTAAATGTTAAATATATGAATTATGATTCTGTTTTTGTCCTATCCACTATCCATTCAACTTAATGTAGCAACTTAATTGGGCAGTTTCTCCCCTCCTCCCCTCTCCTTTAATCAATACATCAATGGAATCAGCGACCCATATTTCCCCGGGTTGGTAGTTTTAGCGTTTTTTCACACATATTATTCTAACTAGACATTAACCATTAAGACTTGCTCCTAATTTAATATAGCCTATATTGTCATTTGACACTGTCACTTCAATAAAGTAAATGAGCACTTTTTTTTATCCTATAATTATGTTTTTTGTTTCTTCACAACGTCACAAACATGACGCAGATTCAGCCGCCTGTATTTGCATATAAATTCAAAAGTGCATTCCAGAGGGGGAAGGGGAGATCAAAACCTTGTACACCCCGTGGCCTGATGTATACGTATCGCAATGCTTATTGACTTTCCGACCTTGGATTTGGATGAACAACTCTGAAAGGCAGTCATAAATCGGACAGACTGGTGTGCGCCCTTGTTCTTAAAGGAAAACTCCCAACATTTTGGGAAATTCGCTTATTTAGCATCTTCCCTGGAGTTAGACAAGAAGATGCATACCTTTTTTTGTATCTCTGTGCATGCATTAGGCTTAGGGAACAGCCGCTCCGTTAGCGTAGCTTAGCTTCATCACTGGAAGTGGGTCAGACTTGTACCCTGACGTTCCCTACAGTGCCCTACAGTCACGAAATACACTCCAAATACAACTCCAAAACGTTCCTGTAAACATGTTGTGACCTGTGTATTTACCACGTGGAGAAATAAAAAATAATTGAATTCGACAATTACGTTTTCTAAGCAAATATACTCGGAACAATTTTTTGCCTAACCACTCCTCTCTGGGCGCAGTGATTTCAGTGCTACTTTCTAACGTGACGGACACTCAAGCAGATAACAAGGGTAACTTCCGGTCGGGGAGTTCCAAAATAAAAGAGCGACGTCTATAGCGGCGGAAATACGTTTATTTTGTACATTATCTAACGTTAACACGAACAACTAACTTTAGGTTAGTTGTAACATTAGTTTAGGTTTGTGTTAACGTTAGATAATGTACAAAATAAACGTATTTCCGCTGCTATAGACGTCGCTCTTTTATTTTGGAACTCCCCGACCGGAAGTTACCCTCGTTATCTGCTTGAGTGTCCGGTTGCTGGTTAGCTCTGTTAGCGTGCAGTATATCAAGACCAGCCATGGGAATACTGTTTTCTAAATTGGGGAGGCTTTTAATCGTCAAGGTAAGAGGATTTTAAGTCATGGTATCTATAAACTTCAATCGGTTCGGATCATTTGAATGAAATGAGAATGTAAACAAACGCGGCGTCACGTTAGAAAGTAGCACTGAAATCACTGCGCCCAGAGAGGAGTGGTTAGGCAAAAAATTGTTCGGAGTATATTTGCTTAGAAAACGTAATTGTCGAATTCAATAATTTCAATAACGGCTCAATACACACACAATTGTTAAGGGGATGCAGACCAGAGAAAGACTTTCGTCTTGTTTACATCAGGGTCCCCCATTTTCAATTCATCATGTAATGTGTGTACCAGCAATAATTCGGCATGATTATCCAAAATAGCCGTCCGCAGCTATTCATTCTTGTTGGTCTTCTTCTGCTCCTTGTTGTTGCGATCAGCCCTCATTGGCTCCAGAATTTCATCATTTTCACCGTCAGAGGTGACTGGTACGTTCAGTCTTGTCAAATGACACTCGTTGGTTGTTTGGTCTTGTAACCCGAGACTGGAAGCACGCAATAGGTCGAGTATGGTGTTAATCAAACGGCGGCAAATTAAACTTTCCAACAATGTATTGGTTGATCGGGAAAAACGCAGCCCGGAGCCGACAGACGAGGGCAAATTGCAGCGCGGTCGGGCCGTCCAATATTTTAAGAGGTTAAATTGCCAAAATGATCACATTGACACTGACTGTGTGTTTGTCTCTCTTGGTGTAGGAGGGGAAACCCGCTGCACCTCTGCCACGAGCGCTACCGCAAGATCCAGAAGCTGTGGAGGCAACACAGCATCACGGAGGAGATCGGCCATGCCCAGGAGGCCAACCAGACCCTGGTGGGCATCGACTGGCAGCACCTGTGATGTCTAGTTCTGAGCCAGTCGTCCAGCACCTGTGGTGCTCTGATTGGTCCAGTCGTCCAGCAGGGCGCGGGCTGGTGGAGGGCGGGGGGGGGGTGAGTTTGGCCCTCGGCTGCCAAACGAGGGATCTATTTTATTTGTTGTTTTTCTTGGTAACCTTCTCTTACGCTTAACCAGTAGACTGCCAGGTTGAACTTGCACTTGAATGCTGACCAGGGATCAGCTTTTAGGAATGTGATTTTATTGATTTTTTTTTAATTTCAACATGTGTGGGGGAGCACACTGCTCCTACTCATTTATACCCCCCCCCCCCCCCCCCCCCCTTATTCCCTGCCTTTTGGTTTGGTCCTATCACATCCCTGATCCTTCCCAGCCCCTCTTCTAGCCTCAACCATTAAGAGGGGGGGGGGGGGGGGGGGGGGAAATTACAAAACCGACCCTGGATCAGTGTTGTAAGGACAACTTCAGCCTGGTGTTGAGCCATGTCCTCTCTATAGAGTCTTGACGACTGTCGGCCACACTCACTCTCAGAACTGTGGGGCGATGCACATAAGACCCCACTCTACACACACACGCGCATGGAAGGGGTTCAGGGTCTTGTCAGACACTAGATTCATCCCTCAGCTCCTCCCCTACACCCTCTCACCCTCTCACGCCCCTCCTTCTGCTCTGTCAGTGGATTCATGCATGTTTGTTTTTTTTGTCTTTGGGAACAAATGCGTTCCTAATTTTTTTTCTCTTGGTAATTTAATATAAAGAGTATATATAGATCTATATTATGTATGAGAACATGAGCCTCTTGTATCAGGCTGCTGTGACGACCAGATCTGATCTGAGGCCACGAGGCAAGTACCTGTACCCCCCCCCCATATCCTCCTCTTCCCAGCGACGACTACTTCCTGTTCGTAGGAATGCTATTTAATTTTCTGCCAATCGATTACAATATCATTAAATTATTTATGTGAGGGAGACGGCTGACGTATTTGTTTTTCTTTGATACTTAATGATGATGTTTGGGGTTTTTGTGTGTGTAGTAGTTTTTGTTTTCCTGGGGTTTGTCTGCGAGTGGCCGGTCACCGGGCATCACACTGCGGGAACCCAACCTGAGCGTGACGTAAGAGCAAAATGGCCATCAATGATGGGTCAGTCCTGACTTTGTGTCTCGCTGCCTGCCTACTAGCCCAGTTCCATTTCATGCCCTCTGTCCCGGTGCCTTGGCAGCGGTATCTCCGTTCCTTGTGTCTGGTGGCGCTTCAAGGGGAAGGGTAACCACCATGTCTTTTGGGGGCTGCCATGTTTTTGTTGTCATGGATACACTGTAACGCTGGTTTGATAACTTGTGGCAGTTCAATACATGCTTGTCAGGTGGGCTTTGGGTCAGGCTGCGTTATTTTTAAACCTAGCCGCATTTTTCGGAGACGCTCTCTGATTGGCCACTGACTGATGCTCTCTGATTGGCCACTGACATGTTTGCCCAATCGCGTGACGAGCTGTGTCTTTGCCCATTTCCGGGTCTAACAGCAGCAAACTACCTAACGCCTAGTTTATCACTGGCGACTCTTTCGAAGTTGGTTAAGGTTAGAGTTTGGAATCAGGGCTGGTGTTCTATCGCCCTGCTCTAAGACAAACTCTAACCTTAACCAACTTCGAAAGAGTGCCTAAGCTTAACCAGTGTAGAAACGGGCGTCGGCCAATCAGAGAGCGTCTCCGAAAAATGCGGCTAGGTTTAAAAATAACGCTCTCAGGTGGGCTTTGGGTATTTAAAACCTTTAACGTCTACTTCCTTGTACCAGTGATGGTAATGAAAACTGCCAGTAGTTATCAAACCAGTGACACTCCAGTGATGAGACAGTTAGGCTACTTGAATGTTTTCTCTAATGTGACTATTTTATTTTCAAATATGAATAGATTTTTTTAATGATCCCTTTTTCTTTTTCTAGTATTCCTGTTTCCAGTCTCCACACAGCGCTGTTAGCTGCTCACAAATTTCTGCTTTTCAAATGGAACTGAGCCCTGGGCTTGTATTCACCAGGGTTCCCAGAGCGAGACTGCCTGATCTGGGGTCAGTGACCGGGAACGCTGGTCTTTGAGACCTCATTCAAACTTAAACGGTCTGAAGCTGACTCTAGATCAGACTTTGTGAATTTTGGACCCAGGTCCCCCTGCATCCCAGTGGTGGTCCTCTCCGTCTCGAAGTCACACGTCTTCTAGGAGATGAAATGCTTAGTGTGACTGCGTGGGTGTGTTTTCTAAGTCCTGCGTGTCTGTGTCTGGTCTGCTATTGGCTGAAGCGTGTGTCTGTCTGGTTTTCTATTGGCTGAAGTGTGTTGGTATTGGGTTTGTACCGCCTTCATGTTTCAGATGTGTGTTTACAGATGTATCAAAACTCCTCCTTTTTGTTTTTTAACTATATTTAAAACTTAAACCCACAGATGAGCCTCCTCGGCTTAAAGACTCCTTGACTTATGTGTGAACGTGCGCTTGACTGACTGGAGAGCCATGTAATGTAGATTTCTCTTAATCCGATGTGGATGTTGTGTATTGATTTGCCTTCTTCAGTTTGTTTTTGTATTGTTACTTTGTTCAGGAAAAAAATAACATTTTCTGTGCGAGAACTGGGAGGAAAAACGTATTCTAATTTTCTTTTTATATATATATATACAGTATATATAATGAGCTGAAGTTATCGTGGTCGGGGCCAAAGGTTCCTCCTTTCTTTATTGGACAGGAGGACCAAATTGACCCCTCGCAAACCCGCCCTCTGTTCTTGATCCTCCAATCGCAACTGTCGAATCACCGGCTGCGATGGGAGGACGGAGTGAAGAGGGGGCGGGGCTTGAGGCGGATCACCTGGAATTTCTATTGGGCTATAGGGCTTCTCTGCGGCTGAACAGCGAGGGGTTGTGGCCTGACCCTGAGGCTGTGGATTTTTTTTTTTTTTTTATATATATAGAAAAGCTTGGAAACTGAACAAGATAATCAACACTCACAGGCACTTTAGGAACCAATACACACAGAACACAGACGCACCTGTTTGAGTTCAGGGTCTCCTTCCACCGGCTTGTCCTAATGCCCCTCTCACCCTCTACCAATGGCATGCCGGCATCGTATTATTGGACATAGCTCGCAATATCAACGCTGCATCGTTATCACATCTCTTGTTAATATGTGAATTCTTGTATAAATGAGTACATTGTACAATATTGTAAAAGGATAATAAAACAAATAAAAATGATAAAAGCTTTTTTTGTTGTTTTTGCTTGTGTTTCAGTTGGTCAGCACCAGGCTCTAGAGTGGAGGAGGAGATGATCGTTCACACAAAGCCTTGTTAGTTTTCTCTTGTTTCAACTCAAAGTTGATTTATAGAGCACATTTAAAAACAACCGCAGTTGACGTGCTGTACGGGTCAATAAAAGGCTACAAATAAATAAAAAAAAACTGGGACTGCAATGTGGCACAAAACATACCATGGTATACAGCACCATACAACAATATACGTCGATACAAGAAATACACTACAGAGGTACATGTTTAAAATCGGGATGCCCAGCTCAGCCCGAGTTTAAAGCCAGGGAGAAGTGAGTCTTTAGAGAGAGGACTTAAAAATCTCTAGGGTCTGAGCAGATGGAATGTGCCAATGCAGGCTCGGTCACCCCTGCTCCTCAGCCTAGGGTCTGAGCAGATGGAATGTGCCAGGGCAGGCTCGGTCACCCCTGCTCCTCAGCCTATAGGCCTAGGGACAACCAGCAGCAGCTGATTGGCTGATCTCAGTGCTCGGGCAGGAGCATGAAAGTTTCAGTTGGTCAGCAGGCTCTAGAGTGGAGCTTGGAGGAGATGATCGTTCACACAAGGCACTCTAAGCGAGTCGGACCTTGCAGCACTTATCCACAACCTTTTGTTGCCTGCAATCTTCCATGTACAGTATACTGTGTATGTAGCCTATGGCTGGTATTACACAAGCAGCCTCTGTTGCCGCTGAATTGCATAGTGTTAACAAACCTGATTATAACTGGAAAATGGCATTGCAATCTCCAACTAAATTGCATGCATAGTTTCCGCTGAGGATGTGTTTCCGTCACCTTTAGTCTGTAAACAAGGTGTCTTGAAATGTAATTGCCATGGAAATTGCTGTGCACATTCATGATCCCAAGAGGAAGACCCCTGTTGATTTTGGTGACCCCTGACCTTTTGCTTTAGTGCCAGTGACCGTATTTCCTGACTCGTTAGGGAACGCATTTGCCTAAGAAGTCCTATTGGATTTTCTGCCATTTTAGATCTTTTGAAAATCCTTTCCCCTCTTGGGCTGCGAACCTGTTTCTTATCAAACTCTGAGCCGTCTAGGGACCAACTTGTTCAAATGTGTACATAGTAGGGAGGCCAAACCATGTGACCCGCTAAACGCATGGTAAACAGGAAGTCATGTGTTACTTGTGAACACTTGGGTCAATTTAACTGAACATGAACTCGAGCTTCTCTCGTCATGATGTCCCTTTGTGATCCTACTGATGATTTAGTATAACCGTTGTTGATACATAAAACATGGATTTAACACCTGGGCCCTCAATTATCAATAATGCGTAGAAGATGTTTCTATTTTTGTTCCTACGCACGGAATTTAGAATGTCTCTACCCACAGAAAAATCGGGATTTATCAAACGTGCGTGCACAGGTCGTACCGACTCGTACGCACACTCCGCATTGATAAATACCAATTGTACTTACCGTCTATGCTCGTGCACGATTCTAAGCATTTGCATACAGAACCGCCCCTAATTAACCATATATGGTAATGAACACCCCCACAGGAACATGCCTGTTTGTGGCTAAACGAACTATGAGAAACTTCACTGAGCGAGATTGATCACGGAGGTCATCTTACCAATAAATTGAAGGTAGAAAGTACTTTTTTTTGGGAAACATGACACAAAATAATAGTATTTAGCTTTTTATTTTAAACGATATTTAATCGTATGATTTTAAATATTTGTGTGCCGGGAGCCCGTTATAATTGTGATCCTGTTGGGTTGGTCAGAGTCATTAACCATGGATTCAGTGGATAACCCCCGATCACCTGCATTTAAGTGATATTTTTATTACAGATACCCCAGTAATAACATTACAATTTAATTAAATACAATGAGTCGTATTACCATTTGTGCGTTCCTGCCGGTCACCAGCAACAAAATGTATCAGCCAAATACGCATTGCATGACATGTACATTGACAGAGTGGAATCCCTTTCTATTCACATTACTGAATTTGTTTATTGATGGAGCTTTGACAGCTACATGGGTGGTACAGTCTATTGCTCGCTCCATCTCCAATATCACGCTGGACCGTGCAGTGGCCAAACACCCCAGGGTGGAGAGGACTTGAATGTGCACAGGGATGGCATTTGTCCGTTTTGTTCCATGCTCTATTTTGTGTCCCAAATTGCGGTACAAATCAAGGAGAATGTGTCTCGGGGAGCGGACTCTACTTAATATTATGTTCTCTCGGCAAATAGACTGCCCTATCTCTGAAAACGGCTCCCCACGGAGCACACCCTGTGAGAAGTATTCCGATACTGCTAGATAAACCATGCTGCAGTCATTCGGAAAGACCTATTCCAAATGCTATTTATAGGGTATGACAATAATTACTCATGTCTCTATTTTACAATGAACTATAATTAATTATGAGTCATACCGAACACGTCGGTGTTGAAACTCGAATGCATGAAAGCTTATTCTGTCTCTTGCCGTTTTCATATTCTACCGCTTGGTGCCATGTACGCACGGTCGGAGCTGTGCGTAGATGTACGCACAATCTGAAGCACACGTTCATATTTGATAAATCCCACCCTTCTTAGAAATTATCGTACACACGGTTTATGCACATATCTGTGCGTACGCAGCATTGATAAATGAGGGTCTGTTGAAACTGGCCTCATGCAGTGGTTCCAGATGCACCTTTTAGGTTCATCTTGTGTGATTCTACCACTGGGTGTTTGTACCAACATTGTGTTGTGTGTCAAGGAATGAGGTTGACTCTGAGATTTACTGTAGAACTACTGTAGACACTGTAGGAGTCAGAATGGTGCTGTAGACTAGGAGTCAGAATGGTACTGTATATACTGTAGGAGTCAGAATGGTGCTGTAGACACTGTAGAGACTAGGAGTCAGAATGGTACTGTATATACTGAAGGAGTCAGAATGGTACTGTAGATACTGTAGGAGTCAGAATGGTACTGTAGACACTAGGAGTCAGAATGGTACTGTAGATACTAGGAGTCAGAATGGTACTGTATATACTGTAGGAGTCAGAATGGTGCTGTAGACACTGTAGAGACTAGGAGTCAGAATGGTACTGTATATACTGAAGGAGTCAGAATGGTACTGTAGATACTGTAGGAGTCAGAATGGTACTGTAGACACTAGGAGTCAGAATGGTACTGTAGATACTAGGAGTCAGAATGGTACTGTAGATACTGTAGGAGTCAGAATGGTACTGTAGATACTAGGAGTCAGAATGGTACTGTAGACACTAGGAGTCAGAATGGTACTGTATACACTGTAGGAGTCAGAATGGTGCTGTAGACACTAGGAGTCAGAATGGTACTGTAGACACTATACGAGTCAGAATGGTACTGTAGATACTGTAGGAGTCAGAATGGTACTGTAGACACTAGGAGTCAGAATGGTACTGTAGACACTATACGAGTC
Organism: Notolepis coatsorum; assembly: GCF_963971535.1. Lineage (NCBI taxonomy): Eukaryota > Metazoa > Chordata > Actinopteri > Aulopiformes > Paralepididae > Notolepis > Notolepis coatsorum. The sequence goes on along the minus strand of NC_140173.1, from coordinate 62,465,594 downwards.
AGAATGGTACTGTAGACTAGGAGTCAGAATGGTACTGTAGACACTAGGAGTCAGAATGGTGCTGTAGACACTAGGAGTCAGAATGGTGCTGTAGACACTAGGAGTCAGAATGGTACTGTAGACACTATAGGAGACAGAATGGTACTGTAGACACTAGGAGTCAGAATGATACTGTAGACACTAGGAGTCAGAATGGTGCTGTAGACACTAGGAGTCAGAATGGTGCTGTAGACACTAGGAGTCAGAATGGTGCTGTAGACACTAGGAGTCAGAATGGTGCTGTAGACACTAGGAGTCAGAATGGTACTGTAGACACTAGGAGTCAGAATGGAAACGACAGCGGTTTCCATCTACCCGAGTGCCGTGGTTCTGGAAGAGTTCTGGCCGCGTTCTGAGCGACAGGCAGCAAACAGCAGGAACTGGGTCACAAGACCCAAAAGGTTTGAATCCACAAAGCAACATGCAGGATTAACCATCTCCAAGACAAAACCACAGTCCTCCAGCATTTTTAAACAGCTGATAGGCCGCGTTACCCGTGAACCGGCTCCAGCCTGGAGTAATACACTGGCTTTTTTCTAGGGACAAAATAGTACCAAGTGAAAGCAGACTCTGACCACTTAACCCGATAGCTTTGCATCAACTACACTACTAGCAAGTATTTCATACAGCAGAGGCTCAGGAGGTAGAGCAGTTGTCTGGTAATCTGGAGGTTCCCGGTTTGATTCCCACTCCTCCCGGTCAGCTTGTCGAAGTGTCCTTGAGCAAGACACTTAACCCCTAACTGCTCCCGATGAGCAGGTCGGCACTGTGCATGGTCGCCTCCACCATGTGAATGTATGGAGTGAATTGGTCAAATGTGAGGAACATTTTGTAAAGTGCTTTGGATAAAAGCGCCATATAATGCGCCATTTGTTTTATAATTGATCATTTACAACTTAATGTCTGAACTATCCCTTTAATACTCCACAGAGTTAGTAGACTGACCTTAAAGGAGGGGTGTGTTCATACTTTATATTTATATGTAAGTTGCTGTGAGTGGTACTTGTCCTAGATCTGTCAAGAGACGTCCCAGTATGTCCACACACCAAGCCCAGTGATAAGAATAAAGTAGATTAGGCAGGGCCCACCTGGAGAGCAGGGCTGATAGCATAACAAGACTGCAAATTTACCACTTAACCAGCTGTTGGTGAGGATTACACTCCTCCTGAGCTGAGGTTAGAAAGTTGAACGTGAAGTGTTTTCTGATCTTCCCGTAAAACTTTCTCTACACAGTAGGGCTCCTCTCGCCAGAGTGTCACCACGGAGACGTGGTGTAATTGTATTTGGCAAACAAGCCTACAGTGTTGAGAGAAGTCATGATAAGGAGCCGGATGTAAAACCTCGTTTTTGGTGAACGTTTTGTCTCGTTCTTTATCCTCCATTTCCTGCGTGCACGTCTCTCTCCTCCTTCAGCTCGACTCTGTCCCCTGGCTTGAGATGGACGTGCCGACACCTGTCTGGGTACAAACCTGCAACCGTCCACCGTATGCAAGCCCTCCTTACCTTCTCTTCCAGCGTGGACAGTTGGACACTTGGACGAGCCTCAGCGCTGGACATTGAGACCTCCTGAGGATTTGGTGATTTAGGTCATATCCTGTCATGAGGGACGGGGACTGACTGGTCATCACATCTATAGCTTCAGCCCCCACAAGGTGCCTCGGGGCATGGTCCCTGCGTCATCGGGCCGTTCCTAGGCCATCACCTGACACAGGCAGGGCTAAGCTTCACATGCAAGCTGCTTAGACTCTCTTATCTCTTCAGCTGCTGGTTATGTTCTTATAAGGGAGCAGTGTGGAAACAGATGTCCACCACCACACCCTGCCACCTCTCTCACGTACAGTAGACACCAGGTCCCCGTTACTGACTCTGATGGCTGTCGGTAACAGCTCTGGAGTTTCTTTCAGCTACACTACAAACTACATTTTGATTCATAATAATATATATATAATAATAATTATATATATATATATTATTTTTAAAGGTGAAACTTTTCTAAATAACCCCAACAGTATTCATCGTAAAAAAAAAATATATAAACCATGGTTGAATAAAATTTGTGCTGATATTATCAGTTAGTATTGATACCAGAGACGGTACTTGATTGGTCTCTTGTTCGTCCTCTTCACGTTCAGGAGCTCTGTATTTCTTTCTTTCTTTCTTTCTTTCTTTCTTTCTTTCTTTCTTTCTTTCTTTCTTTCTTTCCGTTAACTCATCCAGCGCCAGTCACGAGTAAAGTCGGGTTAACTCGCCAACCGCTCAGCGCCAATCACGAGTATAGTAGGGTTTTAATCGTTATTTATTTTATTAGCTATATCCATACATTTTTCATCCATCCAGCCTGATGTTATCATTGGGAATGGGTCTGAGCTCGCAAAAGGGCAAATACTGCCGCCTACGCCTTCCAGCCGGTATTGCACTCTATTAGAAATGGTGTCGTTTCTTTTCTGGGCCGATCTGAGCCGTGCGGGCGGGGTTTAAATACTCCGGCAGGACTAGCGTTTACAACGTTACATCTGCGATGCTGACACCCCCCCCCCCCCTTCATATGCAATGCCAGGCAATGTGGGACGGACCTCCATGAGCAGTATTTGGAATGGCGATCAGATAATTTGATTCTTTCTTTTGCATTACATCAGAGACCAGGTAAGGAATCTATATATAAAATCTTGCGTTGATCTGATATTTCTTTCTATCGCTGTTTACCGTTGAGTGCAGGAGGTGGCGGGGGAGCACCGCGCTACGAGGGCCATTTCATGTATGCACAAGGAAGGATAATAATGATAATCTAGTGTTGATTTCAGGAAGATTTGATAATCAGGCGAAAAATTACAACGTGTTTAGTGTATTCCACTAAAGGGCTATTATCGCGTCTTTTCCTGGGATTACTAAGAATCACAAACTATACTCATATTCAAAACGGTATAAAACGGAAATGTACAGATGAAAAAACAATCTGTTTCGTGCATGTTGACTGGAAGCAACTCACTGACAATCGACGGGTGTATTAGACCCATAGCTATAATATAAGATATATTTTAAGCACTCGCAAATCTCGCAGTCTCCCCATTGATTAAAGCGATGGCATTCTAGCGCCCCCTGGCTCATTAAGCTGAATGAGTTAACCATAACCAACTATAAATATTGACCATAACCAACTATACCTATTAACTATAACCAACTATACCTATTGACCATAACCAACCATACCTTTTAACCATAACCAACCATACCTATTAACCATAACCAATTATACATATTAACTATTGACCATAACCAACCATACCTATTAACCATAACCAACTATACATATTAACCATAACCAATTATACATATTAACCATAACCAACTATACCTATTAACCATAACCAACTATACCTATTAACCGTAACCAACTATATCTATTAACCGTAACCAAATATATCTATTAACCATAACCAACTATACCGATTAACCATAACCAACTATACCTATTAACCATAACCATCTATACCTATTAACCATAACCAACTACCAACTCCTCTGCTACATTTCAAAGTTAATATTATAACTTTTTTAATACACCACATGTATCTGAACCCAGACATTACAAATCACTGTACTTTGAATAATTTGTTTTTAATACAGGCCCAGGAAACTAACTTATAAAATAGCCTTAACTCATTGGTGGCCAATAACGAGTAAACTCGTTATTGGCCGCCAACGCTTGAGCGCCAATAGCGAGTAAACTGTTTTTGGATCCTTTGATCTTTTTCCTTTGATCCCTGTTCTAAACGATCATCCGGATCACTCTAGCCGCCCCTGGCTCATTTGCCTACGTTGGAATTGCAATGCCGATCGAATCTCACCAGGTGGCAGTATCGCCTACCTTTTGAACTCTGATAGAAATGGATCAGTATAGACAATGAATCAACTGGACTATCAAGACTCGCTCTGAGCGGGAGGAGCTCTTGCAAAGCAATCGCTAACAGATCTGATCGCCTCAACCTATAGTTTCCCGTAAACACGTGTATATACATATAAACGGGTAATCGCGATCGCCGATGGGATCATTAGAATTATTCTGTTTGGAGTACCTTCTGGCTAAGGTAAGGACCCCCTATGTCTATTTTACCGAACCTGAAACATGTTTATCTAATGATCACAGACAGTGTCTTACTTTACCGGACCAAAGCCAAGCGTTTTCTAACGATTGCATTTTCGGGGTAAGACTTGACGATTTTGTGAAGGCACATGTGTACATGGTATATACCTTTGATTTGGGAGTATTTGGGGTGTCAGGGGATCAACCAGGACGGTTTGGGCTTATTGCATATCTCGCAATCTATGGAAAAAGACGGGATTATTTTGGAAATGGGCGATGTTTAGCGTGTAATAAACTACAAACTACAGTGTGTAGAAACAAACTCTTTTTTACATGTTGGACTAGAAATAGTGTCTGTCAAATGAGCCATACTATTGTCTCCATAGCTATAATATAGAATATACAATAGCTCCGCAAAGATTGTGAAATATCGTGAAAATGGTCAAGAAAAGCTGGCGCTAGTCAGTGCAGATGGGGAAAAGGGCATGGCCGTCAATGAGTTAAAGGGACACTTCACCAAAAAACAATGAAGATTTATGTTGCGCATAATCTCATCACACATTGTTTGATAGTTATTGAGAGTAAATTAGTTTGAATATGGCCACCAGAGTCATCAGGGACATTGAATCCTTGTGTTGTGTTAATCACAGCTCAATTAAATGATAAGGTAGACGTCCCTATTAAACAAGGTATTGCTATTTCTTCATCTACATAATTTCATGGAGCTGTAATTAACATAACACAAGTATGCAATGTCCCAGATGACATCACTGGTGGCCATATTCAAACTCATTTACTCTCAATAACTGTCGAACTTAATGAATGTGTGCAACTGAGTTTTTGGATGTGTGTTAGATTGTGTTCCTTTAACTCATTGACGGGGCCCGTCATAGCAATGCCACGCTTTAAAAGATAGGAGTGCGTCACCTTGTTTGTACAGCTATAACTATATTCTATATCTATATTATAGCTATGGATACAATACTATGGCCCATTTGACATCACCTATCTATTGTTCAATATGTGAAAAAGAATGAATTTTCCCATCCATACGTTCCCGTGTTATACCGTGGTGAATATAAGTATGGTTATAGCGTGGTCTGGGGTAATTCCCGAAGGGCTGAGTAATAGCCTTATACATCAATTCTACTATAAACGTTGCCATTTCTTGCCTGTACACGCTACTATTCCCAAATCAAATCTATGTCATAGGTATTATGTTTCATCATGAATGCATGAAAGGGAGGGGGGGAGGGTCGGGGTCGTTTTTTGATGCTTTGATCGTCACCAACGGCATACGTTGCGGAGTAACGTTACTCATACACGTTGCGATTGAGGTGAAGACATGGTTGGATCAACGCAAGATTGATATCATATAGTCCTTACCTTCACTAGGATGTACCCCAAAAAGAATATTCCAATTATCTGATCGCGATTCCAAGTATTGGTGTCCATCGTGTCGCCAACATAATCCACCACACGTCATGCATCGGGAGCATTTGATGCTTCTCAATCCGATCATTATAACCGCTCCGCTTGTCCGACAAAGAAAAGTGAGCCCGGAGACATTTGGCCATTACACAGGCCAAGATACAAGGTTACAAAGGGTGCTCGATACCGCCGTCTAGCTGGATGCGGCCGGTATTGCACTTTGGCGATCTCAGACTCATTCCCTATGGTAATACCAAGGTCCCTGGATGAATAATGAATCAAAACATTGAATAAAAGAATAAATGACCAAAACCCGAGATATCTCGGGTCTGGCAGCCAACGCATGTCGAGTTAACCCAACTTATCTCGGGTTTGGCAATTAATGTGTTAAGAGGTCAATGCATCAAGAATTGAATCACAATCATTGAAATACAAGAATATTAGAATATAGAATGTGTCCTTTTGCTTTCCTTCTTTGACTCAAGTAGATTTTTTATTTAATTTTTTAACCTTCTCTTTCACCTATTTTTCTCTGATTTTCTCCCCATCCCAATTTAGTCGTTGTGCCAATTCCCCCCCTCCCCTACCTGGTTGTACGCATGTTCCCCCCACGAGTAGGTACAAGGGTGTCCTGATGTCGAACGCACACTTCCTCCGAGACATGCGCCGTCAAGCCAGTGGCGCTTTTTTCACTTGGCAGCGAGGACTCTCATTGGTGGAGTGTAACGCATGGGAGGGCACGCTATCTCCACCAAGTCCTGCCCCGCTGAGCAAGCGCCGAGACCTGACCTGTAGGCGTCGCTGTCCACAACGCCAGATTCCCACCCCCTAATACTGCCAATTGTATTAGTATGAACGACCAGCCAAGCTGGTAGCAACGCAGAGAGCTGGGCTCGAACCCAGCACTCAAGTAGAATTTTGAACGGAGAAGGTTTACTTCAGATGAGGGTCTTTCTACCTCCAGGAATGAGTCGGTTACCTCAGATGAGGGTCTTTTTACCTCCAGGAAGGAGTCGGTTACCTCAGATGAGGGTCTTTCTACCTCCAGGAAGGAGTTGGTTACCTCAGATGAGGGTCTTTCTACCTCCAGGAAGGAGTTGGTTACCTCAGATGAAGGTCTTTCTACCTCCAGGAAGGAGTCGGTTACCTCAGATGAGGGTCTTTCTACCTCCAGGAAGGAGTCGGTTACCTCAGATGAGGGTCTTTCTACCTCCAGGAAGGAGTCGGTTACCTCAGATGAGGGTCTTTCTACCTCCAGGAAGGAGTCGGTTACCTCAGATGAGGGTCTTTCTACCTCCAGGAAGGAGTCGGTTACCTCAGATGAGGGTCTTTCTACCTCCAGGAAGGAGTCGGTTACCTCAGATGAGGGTCTTTCTACCTCCAGGAAGGAGTCGGTTACCTCAGATGAGGGTCTTTCTACCTCCAGGAAGGAGTCGGTTACCTCAGATGAGGGTCTTTCTACCTCCAGGAAGGAGTCGGTTACCTCAGATGAGGGTCTTTCTACCTCCAGGAAGGAGTTGGTTACCTCAGATGAGGGTCTTTCTACCTCCAGGAAGGGAGTTCTTCCTCTTCCACCACTGGTGGCTTCTGTTCACATGTTCAGATCGAGTCTGTCGATCATGACAACATGGTACCAGAGGAACTATAGTGTTCTTGAGACCGATCTCACACCTGTTTGTAAGTTGTACTGTACGAACACCATGTACCTGTTTGTAAGTTGTACTGTATGAACACCATGTACAGATGAAGCCCTTCAGATTCAGGTTCCTTCTGCCACTCCTCTGTCACTTTAGAACTAGCACTCGGGTGTTAATTTTCGGGGGCTGGTGGCTGGGTCTAAATGTAAACAAAGGGATGGTACTTAACTTAAGTGCTTCCCCAGGGAGGGGGTCAGGGGCTACTGCCCTCAGACCCCCAAGATCATTTTTATATGGGCAGTCTGACTTGGGGTACTGACCATATATTAGTGTTGCAATGCATGATAAATAAACAGTGAACAAAGCTAAGAAATCGGATGGGGCTGGGACATTTGGGATGAATAAAAATGTAAGATGAAAATCTCCCCAGCCTGTGGGAGGCAGTGGAGGTGTGAAATCTGGCCCGGTCCAGAACAATAGAAGTCACAAAATCAGTTTGGAGTGGAGTGGTGGAGTAGTGGTAGAGGAGCAGTAGATGCTTGATTTTTCAGGGCTGTATCTGTACCTGTTTGTAAGTTGTACTGTACCAACACCATGTACCTGTTTGTAAGTTGTACTGTACGAACACCATGTACCTGTTTGTAAGTTGTACTGTACGAACACCATGTACCTGTTTGTAAGTTGTACTGTACGAACACCATGTACCTGTTTGTAAGTTGTGCAACTCCAGTATCAAATGATGAGTCATGACTCACAACCACTTATCACAATCTCTTTATAGGTGATTATCTGACACAACAGAGCGACTACAAGCTCCAACCAACCCACAATAACTGGCTGTACTGCTGATCAAAATGTACAGAAAAGATTACAACTCTCCATATTACAAAGGAAGACAAAAAAATAGAGGTCACACTGACAGAAAATAAAAATACATTAACTTGTAACTTGTAAATATTTCTTTTTCTGCTTAAAAACTGACCCTTAATCACTATGTGCTCACAGAGGGTGCACTGACTTTAAAAACTGATAACTCTTAAGTTTCTCTTCTTCTCTCTCTCTTTCTTCAGTAGAAGTATACAAAACCTTCTTCTTCAGGTGCCCTCAGCACCTCCTCTGGGCCCTCAGCCCTCAGTAGCCTCTCAGAGGGAGGAACCAGTGTCCCGTCTGCCTCAGAGGCTGGACAGGCATGTAACCCGACAGTCACATGGACACTAGGATGGAGAGGCGCGGGTGTCTTGTCTCTTGTGTGTGTGTAGTCAGTACCGTGGACGCAGAACGGACGCGGGCCGGTCCAGTGGAACACAGGGGGGGCGGGACTAACTGGCTTGGAGGGGGGCGGACCGAGAACCCGGTTCTTCCTGCAGCTGCCCTGGATTAAGCTGCCATGTTAAGCGTTGTCGATGCCCCCAAACTACGGGATGGGAATTAGGATGGTTTCTTGAATTTAATTGAATTGATTCGAGCCTAAGCAATATTCATATATCTTTTTTGTTTTAAGTATCATTGTGTAGCTATCGGGTTACATGTCCATTAAACAAATTCTGTTTTCTACATCATAAATGGGGGGTCGCTAAGACTCTAGGATCAATAATGATTGAGTGTCAGGCTTGATGGTTTCGGGCTCTGCCCATCATTTGTCCTGGAATGGACGGGGGGGGGGGCAGGAGGACGAGAGAGGGAGGAGGGCAGGAGAGGGAGGAGGGCAGGAGAGAGGGAGGAGGGCAGGAGAGAGGGAGGAGGGTAGGAGAGGGAGGAGGGCAGGAGAGAGGGAGGAGGGCAGGAGAGGGAGGAGGACAGGGGTATAGTAGACTTTGACTCTTATCATTTACATTATTCACAACCCAATTTATTATATACAGTTCCCCCCCTGTCATCCCTGGAACGTGAATAACTGTTCCAACCTTTTTAAAAATAGACTCTTTGACATATTTACAGAATTCTTCTGGACATATAGACATTCACATGTTTGACGTTTTCACTTGAGTTGATTCACTTTTTAGAGCGTGAATGAGCATGTGTGTTTTAAGTATTTGAATTTAGTATTTTCTTTATTTCCAATAGTGTGCACAATGTATCTACACGTGTGTGTGTGTGTGTGTGTGTGTGTGTGTGTGTGTGTGTGTGTGTGTGTGTGTGTGTGTTTCGCTAGAGAAAGGTGTTATTTTCTCTCCGCTCTGACTCCGTTCTCCGCGAGCACCGTGGGGTGGGGGGGTGGGAGAGACCTCAGTCCTTGGGTTTGGGGGCAGGGCTCTCAGGTGGCTGCGGCTCCGCCCTCCTCACCCTCATCTACCTGGTTGCCTTTGCCCAGCGCCTTGAGCTTGGCCATCGCCTCAGCGATGGTCTCCTTCACACCCTTCTCCAAGAGCCAACCCTCGCTGGGGCTCTCTGGGTTGTCCGGGTCGGTCAGGGTCTCCAGGGAGGTGACGAGGTACTTGAGACCGGCCACGTCCGCCGACTGGGAAACACAAGGATGGGACGGACAGGGCCTTGAACACAGGGCCTTGAACACAGGGCCTTGAACAGAGCTCATTGTTTGTATTTGGGAAGGCACTTATAGGTCGGGTTCACCTTTTTTTAACCTATGCCCTATTTAGACCTTGTCTGGCATGATATAGACTAGTACAGGCCATAGCTTCACTGGTCATTCTAGTATTAAACTGCTGCCTGCTCTCACCAGGCTCCAATACAACCCAATGGAGTCAAGAGCTTTAGCTTCAAACACCATGATACATGTCTTTATAAACCATGATACATGTCTTTATAAACCATGATACATGTTCTTTATGAACCATGATACATGTTCTTTATGAACCATGAGACATGTCTTTATAAACCATGATACATGTTCTTTATGAACCATGATACATGTTCTTTATGAACCATGATACATGTCTTTATAAACCATGATACATGTTCTTTATGAACCATGATACATGTTCTTTATGAACCATGAGACATGTCTTTATAAACCATGATACATGTCCTTATAAACCATGATACATGTTCTTTATAAACCATGATACATGTTCTTTATAAACCATGATACATGTTCTTTATAAACCATGATACATGTCCTTTATAAACCATGATACATGTCCTTATAAACCATGATACATGTCTCTTATAAACCATGATACATGTCCTTTATTAACCATGATACATGTTCTTTATAAACCATGATACATGTTCTTTATAAACCATGATACATGTCCTTTATAAACCATGATACATGTCTTTTATAAACCATGATACATGTCCTTTATAAACCATGATACATGTTCTTTATAAACCATGATACATGTCTTTTATAAACCATGATACATGTCCTTTATAAACCATGATACATGTCCTTTATAAACCATGATACATGTTCTTTATAAACCATGATACATGTCTTTATAAACCATGATACATGTTCTTTATATAATATAATGAGTCCTATAAGCTTTGTGCTACAGTATCTATGTTGCCCAGTTGCATGCATAACTCCTAAATGCATTGAAGGCTAAACCATTTACCCCATTGGGTTGTATTGAAGCCTAGTGAGAGGATGCAGCACAGTGCTAAGTTTCTACTAAAGTCATCAGTGAAATGATTTAAATAGGGTCTGGGTTAAAAGGCCTGTCCTTTAAGTGTGATTTACATACATTATTGTAATTGTTATCCCTTAGTATTGTTAGTAAGGTATGTACAAGCCTACAAGGCCAGTTAGGTATGTACAAGCCTACAACGGCAGTTAGGTATGTACGAGCCTACAAGGCCAGTTAGGTATGTACGAGCCTACAAGGCCAGTTAGGTATGTACGAGCCTACAAGGCCAGTTAGGTATGTACGAGCCTACAAGGCCAGTTAGGTATGTACGAGCCTACAAGGCCAGTTAGGTATGTACAAGCCTACAAGGCTAGTTGGGTATGTACGAGCCTACAAGGCCAGTTAGGTATGTACGAGCCTACAAGGCCAGTTAGGTATGTACAAGCCTACAACGCCAGTTAGGTATGTATGAGCCTACAAGGCCAGTTAAGGACCAGACCAACATACTATAGCTTATCTCCCTTCAGCCTGCAGCCATATTAAGCTTCTGGAGAAAGACCTGCCAGCCAGATCAATGCTCCAATCATTCCACACATCCTTTCCCTCGAAAACAAAAAAGGTCCTTCTAATATCATCACTACGATCTAAGCGACCAACCGGTGTAAATAAAGCTCTCATCAACTTCTGGCCCGTCAGCCACTTAGCATTATATTCAGGTTAAACTGCTTTGACCCAGATAACAAGGAAGAACTCACGACAGCAACTTTCTGCGGCGTCCAGAAAGGCCTCCCCGTCCAGATTATCCTCTCCACGAGTCCCTGATCCTCTCTTACCCTGCCCACCACACACTGACGTTAGGCAACCCTCACAACTCCAGCCCCAAAGGCTGCTCCGCTTGTTACAATCTATAACTAAGTCATCTTCAGTAGACATTTCTGCTCAGTGCACCAGACCTGTCATTTATAATGTGTAGCCTGGTCATTTCTGCTCAGTGCACCAGCCCTGTCATTTATAATGTGTAGCCTGGTCATTTCTGCTCAGTGCACCAGACCAGTCATTGACTCATTTATAATGTGTAGACTGGCCATTTCTGCTCAGTGCACCAGACCAAGACTGTAATTTATAACTTGTAGACGTGGGAATGGGTGATGAAGAACATTTGTTGACTCTTCACAATCGGTTTAATTCATAAATAGTTTGTGTTGTGGAACTAGCAGGAACCTTCCAGACAAAGAGCTGTGTGTTCAAAAGTTGGAGATGGAAAGAAAAGAACGTGTACGGATTCACTGTCCAGTTTTCACGCAATTAACCCACCCCCTTTTCTTGATCGTCCAATCACAACTGTTGCTTCAAAGTTTGTCTGAGGCAAGCAACAGTTGTGAGTGGAGGATCAAGAAAAGAGGGCAGGGTTTGAGATTATTATTTGGGGTTATCTTTGGGAGTTAACTATGTATGTCTGAATTCATCATCCGTATGATGGCTGGATCTACAGGAAATAACTATATGTATTGCCGGCCTACAATAGTGAATGTCCCTAACTGACTGAATGGCTGGCTGACTCCCAATTGGTGAAATACGCATGCGTGAGTGTCATAGCCAGATCCGGGCTTAACTGGCTTGCCTATAGTCTTGTTAGAAATTAACTTGTTGTGACCTATATTGTTTTGTTCCCAGTTTAATGTAGGGAGATCATCTGACCTGGGCCACAAAATGACATTCCTCTGCTCCTGTATGAATCCAGACATGGATACAAATGATGTGTCTTTGTCTGTGGTATTCACCAACCATAGATGTACACAGCATAGTGTGAGCTATACATCAGGCACAGTAGATGCAGTTTATTTACTTCAGTCCTAGTCAATTGGATATACAGCTAGGAAAGTCACTTGAAGACTCTGAGTGAGAATGAACCAGACAGGTCACTTGACAACACATTCTTATTCATGGTGGCAGCAGATTTAAGGTGTGCCTCATGTCACTGAGACCAGGCATGTTAAGTTAAGGCATGTGGGCGTAATGTGGTGAGCACAAAAATCCTGGTGCCAGGAAGCGGAGCTTCAACCACTCTGTCTCCATTCTGACTGCCAACAATGGTAAGATGTGGTTTCCTGGTTAAATATAAAACCATTCCTGTATGACAAGTGCCTGGAGGAAGTGAAATAACGGCCCAAAGTGTTCAACTTCAAAATTGTCTTTGAACATGGTCAGTCTTTAAATGTTTTGTTGATGTGTAAGGGAAACTTTTCTAAAGGCAACAAGGCACTAACGTTTTTAGAATTGATTTGAAACCCACAAGCAATCGGCATTTGACTAAGCCTGCATTATATTTGACCAGGTCCCACCATCTACCATCATCAACCCTGTTTCAGAAACTCAACCCTAACCATTTACCATCATCAACCCTGTTTCAGAAACTCAACTCTAACCATTTACCATCATCAACCCTGTTTCAGAAACTCAACTCTAACATTACCATCATCAGCTCTGTTTCAGAAACTCACATACAACCCTTACCTGCAATGCTGGCTCTGACCACAATGTCTAATCACTCATTAAATAATTATTTTGTTAATCACATCCAGGGTGATTGTCAACCCTCCAAACCGATCCCTGCATTCATGTCTTGCAAGAAATTGCTGTTTAGTGTTTTCCTTTTGTTTGGCATTATGTGAACGCAAGGATAAGGGGCACCTACTTCTTCTGATAATCACCGTGGATGTACAGTGAATCAATTTAAGTTTGTTTGTTGTTGTTTGTTTCCTTGTTTTCTTAGATGCAAACATGTTTTTTTTGTTTACATGCTAACACGTTTTTGTTTGTTTGTCTGGATCTATTTAATAACCAGGGCCCAGGAGTTCAAAACTTGTAATCCCTATTGATTGATTGATTGATTGATTGATTGATTGACATTTTTTATTAACAGATTGCAGAATGGGTACAGTACAGTACAGCTCAATACACACAATTGTTAAGGGGATGCAGACCAGAGAAAGACTTTCGTCTTGTTTACATTAGGGTCCCCCAGTTGAAATGAATGAATCCAAATCTGATCCGATCAGATAGGGATTAAAAGTTTTGAACTCCTGGGCCCAGAACAGGAAGCTCACTTTAGTCTTCTCTTCCTCCTATGCCCTGCGGCTCTGCATCTCGTTCCCTTGCTAGTATTGTCACATAATAGTCGTCTCTGCATCACGTTCCCTTGCTCGTATTGTAGGTTCATTCACTTTCGAGGAGACACCCGATAAGGCCCTTTGGGTTTCCTTTCCTTTCCTCACATCCTTCCTCAATCCCACATATTCCTTTATCGTTGTTTTCAATTCTATGCAGCTCAACTTGAAACTCTCACCTCCAGAATGATAACGAGGATCACTAGGGCTCCAATGGTGTTCATCAGTCCCCCGTAGTAGGCCACCAGGGCCTCGCGGCAGCCCCGGGTCCAGATGTTGAGCTCCTCGATGCGGTGGTCGTAGTCGTAGTGGGCGGAGTTGTTGGTCAGGTGGTGCTGGATGCACGGCCGCGGGGAGCCGGGGTTACAGCAGCTGAACGGAACGCTGTCCATCAGGAACTTGCCTTCCACGTTACTCATCACACGGCTGTGGTGGAAACACACAAGAGACGGGTGAGCGATACAACCCATGATGTCATGGGTTATATATCTGAACCCTAACCTAGTATAGAATGACGCTAATATGATTCATTGACCAGACGCTGATGAAACGTGTGAACTTAGAACTGTTAGTCAGGGGTCCTCTCACAGTACACACTTAGAGCTGTCAGTCAGGGGTCCTCTCACAGTACACCTGCAGTCAAGATAGTGTGGCAATATGTGATGATCATGGGGATTGTACCAGTAAGGCTATATTGATGAGGCTTGAGTTATTCCTTCGCATGAAGGATGCCAATATGGTGGGCCATGGCTGTACTATTTACATGGTTGACTTAGAACAGAATTAGCCTGCACTGTAAATTTGCACTAGCGCCAGAGAGCTGCATACATGTAAACACGTAGCTCTTCTTAAAGGGAAATAAATATCCCTCACTTTCTCCCTTGATCTGAGTCCCACCCGGTTCAGTTTTCTCGGGTAGTTCAGTTGTCTGGGGTAGTTCAGTTATCTGGGGTAGTTCAGTTATCGGGGGTAGTTCAGTTGTCTGGGGTAGTTCAGTTGTCTGGGGTAGTTCAGTTGTCTGGGGTAGTTCAGTTATCTGGGGTAGTTCAGTTGTCTGGGGTAGTTCAGTTGTCTGGGGTAGTTCAGTTGTCTGGGGTAGTTCAGTTATCTGGGGTAGTTCAGTTGTCTGGGGTAGTTCAGTAATCGGGGGTAGTTCAGTTGGGCTTTACAGGTCAAGAAGAAATATCACAATAGATCCAGAACAGAAACCACCATAAAATCCACATTTGCAACACCCCCAGACTTCCACCAATGAAGACGAGGAACGATTCACTAAAACCTAGCAATAGGAAAAAACTACTTTGTCCATCTTTGCCAGATTATTCTGAATGGAGTTGACCTACAGTATTATGAAGCCACACAACTTCACTGGTGTCTGGCAAAAAACTGAGGTATCTAATAAAAGTTAGACTGTTTTCGGTCAGAATGGCCCTTAAGGCATTCTCCTGTTTGTAGCTTACGGTCTGACATACAATCCACCCTGAGAGATGGGACACTAGTCTCATGCAGGGACCTCAGCATGGCTACAGGAGACTTATGGGACACTATTCTCATGCAGGGACCTCAGCATGGCTACAGGAGACTTATTGGACACTAGTCTCATGCAGGGACCTCAGCATGGCTACAGGAGACTTATTGGACACTAGTCTCATGCAGGGACCTCAGCATGGCTACAGGAGACTTATGGGACACTAGTCTCATGCAGGGACCTCAGCATGGCTACAGGAGACTTATTGGACACTAGTCTCATGCAGGGACCTCAGCATGGCTACAGGAGACTTATTGGACACTAGTCTCATGCAGGGACCTCAGCATGGCTACAGGAGACTTATGGGACACTAGTCTCATGCAGGGACCTCAGCATGGCTACAGGAGACTTATGGGACACTAGTCTCATGCAGGGACCTCAGCATGGCTACAGGAGACTTATGGGACACTAGTCTCATGCAGGGACCTAAGCATGGCTACAGGATACTTATGGGACACTAGTCTCATGCAGGGACCTAAGCATGGCTACAGGATACTTATGGGACACTAGTCTGCTAGATGGGACACTATTCTCATGCAGGGACCTCAGCATGGCTACAGGATACGTATGGGACACTAGTCTCATGCAGGGACCTCAGCATGGCTATAGGAGACAGAAGACTGTGATTCCCTTCAAGTTCGAATGGAAGTATGGATGCATACATGTTATAAGTAGTTTAATTGTCAAAAAATTACAACAGAATTTACGTTTGTTTTCCAGTCTGATGAGCAAATTAGTCTATTTTCTCTTTCAAACCCTTGCTTTTAGATTTGGCCGTGGTTCATTAGTCACATTACAGAGCCCGGTACTGGCAAGATAAACTGAGCGCTTGTCACAATGGGAGGGCAGTAAGCCGCGAGGAGAGGTGAAAATGAGATCTGGGAAGATTATAGACTTATCTATATGAACCTGACTTCACTTGCACTGCTCTCCCCAAGAGCCCACTTCAGCACCCTTTAGTTCTCTGCCCATCTACAGTATTCTATTCTGAAACCATTCAACCCATGCACTCTGCCCCGCCCCCTCTCAATCTTCCCCGACCCTGTATTTTGGATCACTGAAACAAAGGGATTAACAAATTAATTGAAACTCTTTTGGTGTGACCTGTTCTCTTATGTTCTTCGAATGCCTCTCGGTGTAGTAGAGTCTTCTTGTGTTTGATTAGATCTTTGTGTTATAGCCTCAACCCCCCTAGCGAAAGCCTATCCAAAGATTATTAGATCAAAGGTTTTTGTGAGGTGATCTGCCTGTTTACTAATAGCTACATGTAGCATGCAGCTCTAACAGAAACTCTCTCTCTCTCTCTCTCTCTCTCTCTCTCTCTCTCTCTCTCTCTCTCTCTCTCTCTCGCTGAGGCTCAAATTAGTACTGCAAGTGTTAGTTGCACAATGATCAATTCAGTATCAAACACCACTTGTCCCTATATCTTTTTTGACACACAAAGACACGTACAAACAATCGCTGCTCGTTCTCGTACTCACTCTACCACCGCTTGTTGTCACAGAGGTACTCACTCTACCACCACTTGTTGTCACGGAGGTACTCACTCTACCACCGCTTGTTGTCACAGAGCCTCTCACTCTACCACCACTTGTTGTCACGGAGGTACTCACTCTACCACCGCTTGTTGTCACGGAGGTACTCACTCTACCACCGCTTGTTGTCACAGGGCCTCTCACTCTACCACCGCTTGTTGTCACAGAGGTACTCACTATACCGCTGCTTGTTGTCACAGAGCCTCTCACTCTACCACCGCTTGTTGTCACAGGGCCTCTCACTCTACCACCGCTTGTTGTCACAGAGGTACTCACTCTACCACGCTTGTTGTCACAGAGCCTCTCACTCTACCGCTGCTTCTTGTCACAGAGGTACTCACTCTACCACCGCTTGTTGTCACAGAGGTACTCACTCTACCACCGCTTGTTGTCACAGAGCCTCTCTTGGTACTCACTCTCTCACTTCGTCGTTACTCATGTCCAGGTAGCGGTTGCTGATCCACTGGATTTCGAACCAGTCCCTGTAGTTGTTGTTGCCACAGCAGCGGAACTCGATCTGGGTCATGTCCAGCGTCCTCTTCATGTAGCAGCGGCCCGGCGTGTCCGTATCCTTGTAGAACTTTATGGTGTTCTTCAGCCCCTCGGCCAGGGTCAGGTAGAGCGCGAACTGCATGAGGAAGCACAGCAGGGCCATGACGAAGAGCACCACGTTGAAGCCGCAGCAGAACAGCATGTAGTTCTTCAGCATGGGCTTCCACTTGGGGAACTTGGTGGGGTCCAGGGCGTCGTGGCAGACCCTGCTGCCGATGCCGTTGATCCCGCAGACGATCATGCCCACTACGATCAGCAGGTTGGGCACAAAATGGCTCTCATTGTTGTCCATTATTTCACTTCTCTTCCGCAGCTCAATCTTGAAGAAAATCCCAAGGCTAAAGAGCAGGATCCCGGCCATCACCGAGACCCAGTATAAGAGCCACAGACCCTGGGCTAGCTTCACCCGTTTGGGCAGGTCGAACTTCACCGGCATGAACGCCATCTTTTTTACCTCTTATTATATTCTATCGGTAAAAAGAAAACAAAGACAGTTCAAATACTTGACAAAACAAAAGCGTCACCCGTTTTTCGATAAGCACTCGGCAACTCGGCGTTCCGGGAGAGAGAGCTTCAGTTGGAAAATTGTAATCCGTTCAAGGAGGGAGCGGCAGAACGTCCTTTGGCCCTTTTCAAACCCATTCTGACCACCCACAAGTCAGGAAAGTCCATATTGCTGGGTGGGCAGAGGAGCCTGCCACAAAAAAAAAAAAACAGTAATATACAAAAATGTTATTACATAAAATCACAAAAAATTACAGGAGGGGGTGGCTGCACACCTTCCAGGGGGGTATTTTCCTGCAAAAGGAGGCAGGCAGGCGTGAACCGGAGTGAACGAGCCTCGGAGCAGCAGTACGTCACTAAACCCACTAAGCAGCCCTGATCCCATTTGCAGCAGATGAGCCCAGGAGCCACTAATCTTCTGTCTTACCTTGTAATTGGTTTGTTGTTTAAGCGTCAGCTTCCTCCACTATGTACCTGTTTCAACAGGGTCCACACTGCCTCGCCATCATGAGACAGAGAGGAAAGGGATGGTGTTCTGGCTGCAGGGAGGCTCTTTCTGTCCAGTTGGGTTTTCTACATCTTTCCAAATGTGTCAACCGCTGGAGGAGGTTTGTCGGAAAGTCAAGAGTGCAACTACTTCAGAAAAACTGAAAGCGGGCAATAATTACCACTTCCATTATCTTACTGTATCTATGATACCTATCTCACACGGAACCCTCACCTGTTCTCAAGCCTCCAAACCCATTGCTGACACTTTTTACTTAGGTCATAAACATCGTAAACTAGACTATTTCCTGTCCTCATTAGACATGTTGTTGAAGTGTTTTGGATGAGAGCGACGTGAAGGCTAGGATACTTCCTACTGCCTCTGTGGGTCAGTGCCCAGTAAGGGTAAAGGGTAAAATGGTGCATTTATATAGGGCTTTTATCCAAAGCGCTTTGCAATTTTGTCCCTCACATTCACTCACACATTCACACACTGATGGCAGAGGCGACCATCCAATGTTCCAACCTGCTCATCAGGAGCAGTTAGGGGTTAATTGTCTTGCTCAAGGACACTTCGACACACTGCCTGGGAGGAGAGGGAATCGAAACGTCTCATGTTTTCGTGTTTTTGTAATCGTAATTTTTCTGCTGTGAAAACGTATTTTTGTTTTTCTCCTCCGTTGTCTTCACAGCTTCACTCCCATGCTCCCCACCGGTCACGGCCATCCACTCGCCAGGCTCAAGACGCACACACACACTGTTCAAAGTGTTCATTCACTTTTTGCAACGTATTATTAAATACCCTACTACGGGGTTGAACATTCTCCTGTCTCCTGTGTTGTGCATTTGAGCCTACCTGTTACCAGTTCCTAACAGAAGATCTGACGATGGAAACAGGCTTAGCCAACACGGGGGATCCGACGACAAAGGCTTGGCTTCAGGCCCAGGAGAGAGTCCTCGTTAACCAACATGGGCGCTTGCTTCGGGAAGCCTCTACTGCTGTCCAAAAACCCTGAACGATTGGCTCCAGGCCCAGGAGGAGACTCTCCAGCAGGGGAGCACTAACCAGGTGGGAAATCTCCTGTCAGCGATCCAGGCTCTGCAGGTCCAGGAGAGGATCCTCGTGAACCATGGGCACTTGCTTCAGGAAGTCTCTGCAGCCGTCCAAGCCCTGAACGACCGGCTCCAGGCCCAGGACTCTATCTGGATCATTTCACCACCCCGACCTGTTCAACGACTATGCTACATTCAAGCGGGTCTTCGACCACCCCACCACCAGCTAGGATGTCGGGCCGCCTCCTTCGCTACAGAGTTTCCTATCCTTGCTGCTGGAAGTGGGTGGAACGATGCAGGTTTGAAAAGCGATTTTCGTCAGGGACTAAGTGAGACAATCAAGGACAAGCTCGTCAGAGACAAGCCGGCCACCCTGGACGACTTGATCGCCCCCTGACTATCGACGTCGACGAACGTATCCGGGAATGTCGGAGGGAGAGGACTCGTCATCAGACCAGATAGAGATAGATATAGATACTTTATTAATACCCTTGGGGAAATTCAGGGTATCTCGCAGCTCACACAGTATACAGACATTGACAGTTTTCATTCAGTTGTTTCACGTTATGTCTGTGTAGCAGGGTGGATTATCCCTGCTTCGTGGGAACAGGTGGGCACAATCACTGGGTAGCGAGACACAGTAGAGCTCTGTCTGACTGCACCTCCGTCTTTGAGTCTGGAGCTTCAACTGGAGGCTGGCAGTGTGAGTGGAAGGGGCCCGGGATTTACCAACCTGGTCTGGTACTCTGGTCTTCCTCCCCTGCAGCAGGGCGGTCAGCAGTACTCCCCAACACGCTCTCACCTTCCCCAATTACTCCTTTAACCCTCCCATACCTAGTGACTGAATTGTAAATAAATAACTTGGTTCACCCCCGCAAGCAGTACCCTCCCTCAGTGACACTAGAAACCTTACAATAAAAAGGGAAAGGTGGAGTAGGAAGGGGTTAATTATAGTAGCGTTACCCACACCAAAATAGTTAACACTGTGCACAGTAATGGACACGCACACAGAATCCCATCTAATGTTTTTATGTTAATTGGTACGGTTGAATACAAAAGCTTAATAGGAGTGGTCCAACGGAATGAAATCCTACTACTGCTCAATTGTAACTCAATACCTTATGTACCCGTATATTCTACACACACCTCTGTGTTAGCACCAGGAATAATATACTTTAATGTATTCGACTCATCGCCCACGTCTGGGTCAGTACCATGTATAATACCTCTATCAGGCTTTAATTATATGGTAGGAATAATACCTCAGGTCTGGAACCTCCCCACTGGGAAAGGGTTGATTAGATGGGAAATTATTATCAAAGAACCAACACGTTATCACACTCAAAGGAAATCAAAAATGTGGGCCCACTGTACCAAAACAAAAGTCCTATACTAATGCCGGCATATAATGTGTATGGGGTACCCCTATGAACTGGATTTAGCAACGTTTAGCTTCGCCCGTAGGCCGCACCACACTGTGTACTGTCCAATAAGATCCGGAGCACTGACGCTCTATTGTACTCAACCAAGATGGCGTCCTCGCCGCGCCACCACTGTTCGGGGTAGCAAGATGGCGTCGACCGCTCTCGTCGCGGGCGCGAGCAAGCGGGGCTGGAGCAGGGGGGCAGTATCGGGCTGAGAGCGCGTGCTGGATGATGGCGACCTCGTGCTGGACGGGAAGAACTCCCGTGATGGCCTGAAGACAGCCGGTGCAGGGCAGACGTCAAACGCCGGCGAAGACTGATTGTTGACGGCCGGTGCTGGGTAGACGCGCGGCTCTACTCTTGCCCTACTTACACTGAAGCTACTCTTGGGGTCCCAAACAGCCCTCCTGCTAGACGCAATATATAATGACGCAGGGTGTCTCTAAACACCGGTCTTCTTCAAACCACGCTGGCGGGGCGCCTCACTAGAGGGAATATCTTTAACTTAAGCCACACTTGGCTATACCGCATTTCTTCTAGGATAACTCGTTGTATCGCTAGGGTTATTCAGTGGGAAAACATGCAACACGCTACTACGTTTACCTTTCTAGGATAACCCGTAATATACTCAAGTTCAATACATTCACCCGTGTGGTCCTACACAGGGCTCTGTCTAGACATGACCGATCACATCCAAGTCCAATGTCGAAGAGGCTGGTTCCTCACACTTCCGTCTCAGTTGACTGGCTTCCTCCTCCGTCTCTCTCGTACGCTCTCTGCCTGCCACCGGCGCCCCCTGCTGGCACCGCCTACTAGCCCCACAGGGAAACACTGGGTGGAAGAATATGATCCAGGGTTATTGTTTATAATCCATATTTCAGACGGTATGAGAAGGAGAAACCTGCGTCATTGATCATGGGGATATTTAATGGAAACTAGCTAATACGTCTTGGTGTACCAGGGGAGATAAAAGGCAAGTCAGCACTTCTGAATAATAGCCATATTTTCAGGGTGCTACATCTGCATCATGAATAAAAAATAAGCACATGATAAAATTCAATTAAATCATATCTATCAATATCAATAAGAGTGTGATGAGATAAAAGCAGGTGTATAAAACAAGTGTGTAAAAACAGGTGTTTCCACTCCTGTTTCCTCCACGCTCATCCGCAGCAGAGAGGGAGTGTCAGAGGATGCAGGGCCTGTGTCTCTACTGCGGAGCAAAGGAGCACCTGCGTGACACCTGTCCCTCATGGCCAAAAGAGGAGAATCACCTGAGGGGGGATTTCAGATGAGTCGTGTTACCCACTCCCCGTCATCTACCAGGCCGGCCAGGTTTGATGTCACCCTTTCCTGGCCAGGATGAACCATTTCGGTTAGCGGCATCATTGACTCAGGGACATAGTTTCATGGATGCCCAGTTGGCCCGCTCTGCAGCCGTTCCTCTCATCAGTCTGGACTTTCCTCTTGCCGTGTCAGCCCTAGACGGTCCCCCCTTACCCACCCTTACCCACCGCTTGAAACTCCTCGTAACATAAATGGGGGCTCTGCCGTGATTCTTTAACCCGTGATTCATTGTTGGTTGATGGATTTGGTGAACTGTGATTGTTTAAACTTGTATAGTAGATCATTTGTGTTTAAAATGGCAGTTAGTACTTTTGATCTGGGGGAATTCTTGAACAATCCTACTTGGGGAGACCTGGATAGCTGCCGCGAGGCAGAATTAATAGAGATTGCCACACATTTCCAACTCTCGGTTCAGAAGCTTCGCGTAATATCAAGTGTCTTGTGGTAGGTAAGCTGTTGGAGCAGGGGACACTTGTTTTACCTGTGGTCTCTGATGAACATGCAAGTTCTCCTGGTGAACCTACTGAAAAACAGCCCTCTGTATCTGAGGAGCAAGCTCATGTTGAAAGTGCTGAGAAGGCAGGTGTGAGAGCAGGCAACTGCACCTCCTCATCCATCACCCTCAACATAGGGGCCCCCCAGGGCTGTGTTCTGAGTCCCCTCCTCTACTCCCTGTACACACACGACTGTGTGGCTCAGCGGAGTAGCAATACAATCATCAAATTTGCTGATGACACAGTGGTGGTGGGCCTGATCTCTGCCAACGACGAGAGGGCCTACCTGGAAGAGGTCAAGGTCCTGGCGGGATGGTGCCAGGAAAACAGCCTCTCCCTGAACGTCAGCAAAACAAAGGAGATGATTGTGGACTTCAGGAGGTCGGGGGTCAAGGACTACAGCCCCCTCAGCATCGACGGGGCACCGGTTGAGAGAGTCAACAGCTTTAAGTACCTCGGAGCCTACATATCCGAGGACTTGACATGGACCACACACATTGACAGTGTTGTGAAGAAGGCACGACAACGCCTCTACTTCCTCAGGCGCCTAAGGAAGTTCCAAGTCAGTCAGAAGATCCTTAAGAACTTCTACTCATGTACAATAGAGAGCATCTTGACTGGCAACATCACCTCCTGGTTTGGGAATAGCACTGCACAAGACCGAAGCAGACTACAAAGAGTGACACGTTCAGCCGAACGCACAATTGGAGGGGGGCTCCCCACCCTCCAGAACATTTACAACAAGCGTTGCAAGGGCAAGGCTAAGAGAATCATTAAAGACTCCAGTCACCCGAACAACTGCCTCTTTGAACTGCTGCGGTCAGGCAAGCGATACCGGAGTCTCAAGGCGAGCACAGAAAGACTCAGAAGAAGCTTCTATCCCCAGGCCATCAGACTGCTAAACGAACAATGAACACTACACAACAACAACCACCAAACGCACATAGCACACACATCCACACGCACACACTCACTTTAAACAGACACACTGTAGCACCCACTCCACACACTTTATAGCACACACCCACTTTAAACAAACACACTGTAGCACCCACTCCCCACACTTTATATTTATTGATGAAGGATTGCACTACAACTCGTACACCTTACTGTAAATTGTACCTAAATTGTACCTCATCCCATTTCTGCTTTGCACTATATAGTACTGTACATTAGTACACTGCATAGTATTGTATATTATATGGTAACTCAGAACATTGTACATATGTCTATACCGAACACTGTGACCTCATTTTCTTCTTCTAAATTACATGCTATACTATGTTATTTGATACTATCTTGTCTAGCACAGTCTCTGGAGCGTAACAGTAAGAAGCATTTTGTATGAAAGTATTCTGTACTTCTGTATGACAACTATTAAAGAAACTTGAAAGAAACTTGAAACTTGAAAGTCACATTGCCACATTTTGACTTGGCCTCTCCTGTGTCAAATGGGTCTCGAGAAGGGGCCCAGGTCAAAGTTAGAATAGCATGTCTCCAGATGGAGGCTCAGGAGAAGGCACGTGAGGCGGAGTATCGGCTTCGTAGAATGGAGCTTGAGGCAGAAAATGAAAGGGCTGTTAACATTCGTAGGTTGGAGCTTGAGGTGGAAAAAGAGCTCAGACTGCGGGAGTTGGAGCTGGGAGTCCAAAAGAATGAATCCAACTCTGCTACGCTGTTGACTCCTCCACAAGGCCCTGGTATGTCCTCCTCCACAGCTTATTCATCACACACTTTTGATATAAGTAAACATATTGCTTTGGTGCCTCCGTTCCGAGAGACTGAAGTTGATACTTATTTTAATGTGTTTGAGCGTATTGCTGCTTCATTGCGCTGGCCAAAAGAGGTCTGGCCTTTGTTGCTTCAATGCAAATTGACTGGTAAAGCCCAAGAGGTTTGTTCAACACTTTCCCTAGAGGATAGTTTATTGTACGGTACTGTGAAGGCGGCCATCCTTCGTGCATATGAGCTTGTGCCCGAAGCTTATAGGCAGAGGTTTCGTAATCACAAGAAAGCTGCCAACCAGACCTTTGTAGAGTTTGCTAGAGAGAAGGGAACTCTCTTTGATAAGTGGTGTGCAGCAAGCAAGGCCTCAGATGTTAACTCTCTCAGAGAATTCATTCTATTAGAAGAGTTTAAGAATCGTTTGCCGGAGCGTATTGTCATTTACCTGAGTGAGCAGAAAGTATCCACTCTGCAGCAGGCTGCTGTATTAGCTGATGAGTTTGCGCTAACCCATAAAACTGTGTTTGTGGATAGGCATGACTCCTTTCTCCCCCATGATTTCTCTCAGAAACATTCTGTCCCCAACCATTCAGAATTCACACACCCCCGACCAAAAATGTCACCTCCACGCTCAAAAGAGGAGCGGACATGTTACTACTGTCATAAATCTGGTCATGTTATTTCTGACTGTTTAACATTGAAACGTAAGCAGCAACCGTCCTCTCAGAACTTTAGGCAACCCAAAGGGGTTGGTCTGATTAAAATGGCACCTGCTCCTGGTTCTGATCGGCAGATGCACCATGATCAGGATGTTCTCGACCCTTGTTTCAGGCCATTTATTTCCAAAGGTTTAGTTTCCTTGACAGGGGATAAAAAAGATCAGTGTACAGTTCAGATCTTACGAGATACTGGAGCCTCACAATCCTTTATCCTCTCTGATGTACTGCCTCTGTCTGAGAAATCTTCCTGTGGTTCTAGTGTCCTAGTTCAAGGTATTGAGATGGGTTTCGTGCCAGCCCCGTTACACTGTATTCATGTACAATCTGATTTGGTTACTGGTTTCTTTAAAATAGGGGTGCGACCCTCCTTGCCAGTTAAAGGCATTTCCTTTATCATGGGAAATGATTTAGCTAGAGGCCAGGTGAACGCTGTGCTGGAAGTGTTGGATCACCCAGACACAGATTCTCTGCCTGATGACCTGTCACAGAACTGTGTTGTCACTAGGGTTCAATTGAAAAAGAGGGGTGATGAAATTTACTTGTCTGACTCTGTTTTTGCTTCAGCTTTTGTCAGGGAGGAGTTGCTGGCTCCCACTTCTGACACCGCTGACAAACCACTGACTCATAGTAAGGTACCCCCACAGACAACTGTAACTAGTTCCGATGCATTGAAGTTACCAGTTACTCGTGAAATTCTAATTACTGCCCAGAAGGCTGACCCTTCTCTTGCTAAATGTTTCTCTTCTCTTGAGACAGAACATAGGAGAGAGTTGCATTCTTATTTTGTGGATGAAGGAGTTTTGATGCATACATGGAGGTCCCATGGTACTAGACTGGCAGAGCATGCGCAATCAGAGATAGGGCTACCAGATCAGGAACCAGACTGGAGCACTGTCTATCAGATTGTTGTCCCTGCAGTTTGTCGTCAGCATGTACTGTTCTTGGCCCATGACCACCCTTGGTCTGGACATTTGGGAGTCACTAAAACATACAACAGAATACTTCAACATTTCTTTTGGCCCGGTTTGAAGTCCGATGTAGCACAGTACTGTCGTACCTGTAGTACTTGTCAGATCACCGGAAAGCCAAACCAGGTAATTCCACCTGCTCCCCTCTGTCCTATACCAGCGGCCGGTGAACCATTTGAACATGTCATAGTTGATTGTGTTGGTCCGTTGCCAAAGACCAAAGCCGGCAACCAGTTTTTGTTGACAATAATGTGTACCGCCACCCGTTTTCCTGAGGCTATACCTCTTCGCAAAATTACAGCGCTTGTAATAATTAAGGCTTTGACCAAGTTCTTCTCCACGTTTGGACTGCCTAAGGTAGTACAGACTGACCAAGGCACCAACTTTCTGTCTAGGTTATTTGAGCAAGTGTTGCAGTCCCTGGGTATCCGACATATAGTGTCCAGTGCCTACCACCCTGAAACTCAGGGGGCTCTAGAACGTTGGCATCAGACATTAAAGTCCATGTTGCGTAAATATTGCTTAGACACAGAGAAAGATTGGGATGAGGGTGTCCCCCTGGTTCTATTTGCTGCACGAGAGACCATGCAGGAGTCTCTTGGTTTCAGTCCTGCTGAGCTCGTTTTCGGGCACACTGTTAGAGGACCTCTGAAAGTTCTTAAAGAGCGGTTCATATCAAAGGGTGCCAGCACACCCACTAATGTTCTTGATTTTGTTAGCCAGTTTCGAGAGCGACTGCATCAGGCGTGCTCTCTCGCAAAATAAGCGCTCTCTTTTTCCCAGAGAACTATGAAGCGGCACTATGACAAGAAAGCTGTTTCTCTATCTTTCCAGCCAGGTGATAAGGTTCTAGTCCTGTTACCTATCCTTGGCTCTGCTCTTTCTGCTAGTTTTTCCGGACCGTATGCAATAGACAAGAAAATAAGTGATACTGACTATGTAGTTCGCACCCCTGATCGTAAACGTCACTCTCGTGTTTGCCACATCAATATGCTTAAACCATATTTCTACAGAGATAGTCTGCAGGTGAAGACCTCAGACCAGACAGCAGGACTGGCCGTCTCTGCTGTTGCCTCAACTCCTATAGTTCTGGACTCTCCTAACATTAGTGGTAAGGATGTAGATGGCTTAGAGTTGCGCAATGCAGCAAATCAGTGTGCTAGATTGTCCAACACTGAGATGTTATTGAACCTGCCCACTCACTTAGCACACTTACCTGAGGAGCAGCGAGAGGACATCACAACTTTGATTCAGGCCTACATGGCTCTGTTTGGTGATGTTCCCTCCTGTACTTCTGTATTGGCCCATGATATTAATGTTAACAATGCTGTGCCTATCAAGCAACATGCATACCGTGTTAACATCACCAAGAGAGCCATGATGCAACAGGAGGTTGACTATTTGTTGAAACATGGTTTAGCCAAGCAAAGTTGCAGTCCCTGGGGTTCACCTTGCTTGTTAGCTCCCAAATCAGATGGAACTCCTAGATTTTGTACTGATTTCCGAAAGGTAAATGCTGTCACCGTGCCTGATTCCTTCCCACTGCCCCGCATGGAAGATTGTATTGACAACCTTGGATCTGCCACCTATGTTAGCAAACTAGATTTGTTAAAGGGTTACTGGCAGGTCCCTTTGACCCCCCGTGCCTCGGAGATCTCTGCGTTTGTTACTCCTGAATTTTTTTTGCAATATACAGTGATGCCTTTTGGAATGCGTAATGCCCCGGCCACTTTCCAGCGACTGGTGAACCTAGTCCTGGCTGGTGTTCCAAATTGTAATGCCTATCTCGATTACCTGGTTGTCTATTCGATCAACTGGTGTGACCACATGACAACCTTACAAACTGTCTTTGACCGCTTAGCTGAAGCCTCCCTGACCCTTAACCTTGCCAAGTGTGAGTTCGGCAAGGCTACGGTTACCTATCTTGGTAAGCAGGTAGGACAAGGACAAGTGCGTCCGGTGGATGCAAAAATATCTGCAATCACAACTTTTCCAGTGCCTACTACCAGGCAGGAATTGCGTAGATACCTTGGGATGGCTGGGTATTACCGTGGTTTTTGCTGAAACTTTTCTTCTGTCGTCACTTCTCTCACTAGCCTGTGTAGCCCGTCCAAACCATTCATTTCGACAGCTGATTGTCAAAATGCTTTTGAAGGTGTTAAAGCTCTCTTATGCAATTCCCCTGCTCCAGTTCCTTTCTCCCTGCTGTTCCAGCTGGAGGTGGATGCCAGCGGGGTGGGAGCTGGAGGAGTGTTATTACAGGAGGGTCACGATGGTGTCAGTCACCCGGTTTGTTATTTTTCCCAGAAATTTGACAAACATCAACTAAACTATTCCACTATTGAAAAGGAGACTTTGGCTATGTTGTATGCTTTGCAACATTTTGAGGTATACGTTGGTTCAAGCGCGTTACCAGTGGTAGTGTACACCGACCACAACCCATTGATATTTCTGTCGTGGATGTACAACCACAATCAGCGCCTCATAGTCCAAAATTATAACCTCGAAATAAGGCATAAGAAGGGATCCGAGAATGTGCTGGCGGATGCTCTGTCTCGGAGATAAGGATCTCGTGCTGTCAACTTATTGTTGTCCCGGTGGTTGTTGTACCGGCTGCTTGTTGTTTTCTTTTTTTTCATCGCTCTTTACTTTGGCGTTCATATCGGGGATGGGAATCTCATTGTTAAAAACATGTTTTGTTGGTGTTATGTGTTATATGTCAAACATGTTTTTGTCTTATGTGTGGGGGTGTTACATCCCAATGTATGTGCTTCCCCAGTGTGTGTCTTGTTCTCCATTTTGTGTCCTCCCTCCAGCCAGAACCCGTCCTCCACCATTGGTCCCTGCTAGGCATGCCCTCACATTAGCAGCACAGCGCCGATTGGTGGATGGGTTTCAAGACTCCAAGATCACCCACCACCCAATCATGGATCACCACACACCTGTTAAAACATGGCTTCTCACTTCAGTGTCTCTCTCTCTCTGGCATGAGGCTAGGCCTAATGATACTTTGTGACATTGACTTTGATACTATTGCATTTGTTTATTGGTTGTTGTATTTTTGGAAATTGCCTTGTGTGTGTATGGCCACAGAGAGAGCATTGTTAGCTTTAGATTGTTTTGTATATATTTTGCCATTCTTGTCTGTACCATTAATGTGTTTTTCTCTCTTTTCAGGAAGCACAGATGGGGTGAGCTGCCATTTCATTTTGGATATTGTTTTCCCCTGTTTTGGTTAGGTAAGGGTAGTTTAGGTAATGTAATTTCTTTTACCATAGATTAGGTTAGTTTATTTGGAGAATAGTGGTGTTTGTTTGTTGTTTTGGCCTTGGCTCACCCTTGAGCTACATGTGCTTCCTTTGCATTTACCAATAAATATCCTTGTGTTTACAAACCTGGTCCACCATTTCTTTCAACCAACTGTTATGTTACAGCCCTTTACCCTTAGACCCACAGGGGTCGTAACAATGACCATCTCGGGAAATCACGTGGAGGATATCCGATTCTACATGCTCAAGTCTCCCCAGGCCCCTCTCATCCTGGGACGACCCTGGCTCGAGCTCCACGTTCCCCATGTCAGCTACGGCGAGGGACGTATCCTCAGCTGGAGTACCGCCTGTCGTGCACGTTGTCTGTGCGCAGCCCAGACCCCGTTGGTACCTCTACGACCGCCCCCTGCTCCTCCCAACCTCTCCTCCGTACCGGAGGTCTACCACGACCTGGGGGAGGCCTTCAGCAAGGAGAGAGCCTGTACCTTCCCTCCCCACCGGCCCAACGACTGCGCCATTGAGCTCCGGCGGCCAGCAAGATCCAATTTCGAACCCCTCCTTGGAGCCACGGTGTTCACAAAGTTGGACCTCCGGAACGCCTACCACCTGTTCCGGATTCGTGATGGGGATGAGTGGAAGACGGTGTTCAAAACCCCCCATGGCCACTACGAATACCGTGTGATGCCCTTCGGACTCACAAACGCTCCGTCTGTGTTCCAGGCACTCATGAACGACCTGCTGAGGGACATGCTGGACATCTTCATGATCCTCTACCTCGACGACATCCTGGTGGTCACCAGGAATCTCTCGCTCGGGGGGGGGGGGGGGGGGTCCTGTTACGGTTCCACCTGCACAATCCTCTCTGCCTCCGTCACACACCTTTGTGTCTGTCCCATACACTCCCTGCACTTCGGCACGGCCGAGAGCGCGCAAACGGCACAGGTGAAAATCACCACGCTGATGGATGGAGACACCTGCCTGCTAATCACCACACCACCCTACAAGTAGGGATGCTTGATATTGGCTTTTTTACCGATACCGATATACCGATATTGTCCAACTCTTAATTTGCGGTACCGATATCAACCGATACCGATATATGCAGGGTTCCCCCCCCCTCCCCCCCCCCCCCCCCCAAAATGGAATAATTTCAGGTAATTAACATTACATATCTCTTGTTGTGGAATTAACACAACATTATGCATACTTTTGACAATAAATTAAATCTGAATTTGTTCTTACTTGCTTGCCTGGGTAAATAGAGGTTATAGAAATGTAAAAAAATAAATATATATATATATATATATATATTTTTTTTTAAACCGATACCGATATTTTCCGATGTCACATTTTAATAATATCGGACATCCCTACCTACAAGATACCAGGATCTCCATGCATCAGCGTCAGATCTTCGCTTTAAGATGGCCTTGCAAGTATATTTGATATTCCTTCCTGTGAATGTTTATTTATTATTATCTTTTTTTATGTTAACCCTATTCCCGTTGTGTTTTTGTGTATCCACCCGTTCCGTGTTTTTTGACATCTCATCTTTTCATGTTTTTTCCCTGTGTGCCTGCCTTCGTTCTGCTGTGAAGACTTATTTGAGTTTTTCTCCTCTGTTGTCTTCACAGCTTCACTCCCGTGCTCCCCACCGATCACGGTCATCCACCCGTCAGGCTCAAGACGCACACACACTGCACTGGTGTTTATTCACTTTTTGCAACGTATTATTAATTCTCCTGTCTCCCGTGTTGTGCATTTGAGCCTACCTGTTACCAGTTCCTAACAGCTGCGGGTATACAGTACGGAGAGCGGCTTGTCATTGTGCCGAGAATACAGATTGTCAGCATCATGGGCAAATTCATGAAATATGAAACTACATGCTGCTGAATTTACTCTTTAACGTCTGCTCGCCCCAAATTCCACTGTACGTATCTTGGGGTAAAACAAACAAGTGATTAAGTGCCAAGGAACCAATAAGGAACTGTATGTTAAACAAAGCGAGGGAATACATGAGTTAACGTTTAGAAGGTAATCAGGTGGAGAATGAGGATCTGAATGTGTCATTAACCATATTCAGGGAGGAAAGGAACCCAACCTGAGCATGACATGGTCAATGGGAAGAGAAGCAGAAGCCATTTTCGAAGGATTTCCCTGCAGATACATTAGACATGAGATTTGAGTCACTTGATGATTTATCAACAATTTGTTAACAAATAGTTCCTTATTAGTTCCTACTGCACTGTAGGTAAGTAGGTGAAACAATGTCCCCCTAAACTAAAGTGTTATTGTATTTTGTTATACTTAGAGAAGGCAGTCAAGTAACTGTCATGCGTTGCCACAGTGATCTGGTTTCTCTAACACAGTCAGGTGGATCACAAGGGCCGTCATTAGGATATTCAGCAGTAAAAGCTATAAAAAAGTATCCTAGTATTATTAGGATTGGTTAGTCATACTTTGAGTTTATCCTTGCACAGTTTGAGAAGCAAGGAGCAAAAAATAGCATAAGGAGTGTAGGTTGGAGAAGGAGGGAAGAGCTCTTCGTTAAGCCCCATTTATCCCACCACAGTTTAGACCACAGCCTACGTTAACACACCCCCATGACCTTCACCTGAACCCGGCAGGCCTCATGTGAGACGCAGCAGCAATAGTACAATGTGGATTAGGTCTGTGTCACTTCAATCAATTGGCAGCGCCAGTAGTTAACCTTGTTAGCAGAACTCAACAGCATAGAGATGATATATAGGCTTACAGTGTTGTGCCAGTGATAAGAAGTGTTCTTTTACCACTTTTAAAGGAAAATAAATAGGCCTGATTTCAATAGGAAAATTCAGAGATGTCTTTAATGCAGGAAAGCACAGAAAAAAAATTAAAATAAAATTGAATCAAATTTGGGTTGATTTGTCTCTTAGATTCTTAAATAGTCACCGTGAATCATTATTAGTGCCTACCTAATGTGTCACAGGAAATTCACACAATTTCTCAGCAACAACAATTAGGCATAATGTAAGCTACAGCCAAGGTTGCATAGCAGCGTTATATATTTATGTATATATTTATATGTATATATTTTTTTCCTTTTCTTTTGTACAGGTAAATCTCATTGAGCCCAATATCTCTTTTACAAGAGCGACCTGAGTAAAATAGACATATAAAAACACAGTGGACAAACAAGTACCATTCAGAGAATAATTCAGTCAAACGTCAACAAACAGGTCTATCAAAGCAAACAAGCAACATCTAAAGATCAGAGTTAGAACATTTAAAATCTTCCAATGGAATGAAATGTTCTAACTTCACAATTTTTTGTTAGTAGTTCATAATTCATTACATTTGTATTTAAAATCAGTTTAGCCACGCTCAGTTTTTACATGTTTTGTATCTAAAGCTAAGTGATCTTAAAAGCAATCAAGGAGATAATAGGGACGTTTCATAAGCAGAGCCTTATAGATAAACAAAATACAAAGCAAGTCCCTTCTCTTAGTTAAAGAAGACCATCCATTCCCACCTTTTCATATAAAACACAATGGTGAGTGAGAAATGTATCTCCAGTGATAAAACACAGTGTGTTATGATACACAGCATGGAGGGGTTTTAAGGTGGTAGGATACACAGCATGGAGAGGTTTTAAGGTTGGAGGGGTTTTAAGGTGGTAGGATACACAGCATGGAGGGGTTTTAAGGTTGGAGGGGTTTTAGGCTGCGGTTACACTAGGGCTATTTCATTTAGTTTCATTTCGCTTTTCAGAATGCTACGTATTGGCAGGCAAGTTAGAGTTAAGTTAGACGTCGTTTTGTCTCGTCTACTATATACATGTAGTACAATGCCAAAGCAGTAGGTGGCGATGTAGTTCAAACATGAAGGCCATTTTCAACCAATCAGAAAGGTTGAACGAGTCACTCCACATCCTGCTCAAAATCTCAGAAAGCCACCATCTTTATACCTCGCATGAGCCATTTAGCTACATACAGATGAATCTTTTCAGAATCGGGTCCCTTCTGCCACTCCAATGTCACTTCGATGTCAGTTTAGAACTAGCACTAGGTGTTAATTTAGTGCAGTAAACAAAGCGAGGGTACTTAACTTAGGTGCTTCCCCAGGGAGGGGGTCGGGGGCTACTGCCCTCATACCACCAAGATAATTTTTATATGGGCAGTCTGACTTGGGCTACTGTACCATATATTAGTGTTGCAATGCTTGATAAATAAACTGTGAAAAAAGCTAAGAAATTGGATGGGGCTGGGACATTTGGGACGAATATAAATGTAAGATGAAAATCTTTCCAGCCTGTGGCAGGCAGTGGAGGTATGAAATCCAGAACAATAGGAGTCACAAAGTGGAGTGGTGGAGTAGTGGTAGAGTAGCAGTAAAAGCTGGACTTCTAAGGGCTTCTACTGTAGCATTTATTTTTCAGCAAGAAATAAAGTGCAATAAACTAAAACGGATACATTCACTGTGTTCTGCCTCATTTGTTGATTATTTGTTGATGAAACAAAACTAACATCAACACAATTGACCACCAAGAGCGGAGTTTAGTCTCACAAAAAGATCGCAGATTTTGTTAGCTTACGTGCTAACGTGATTGGGATATGCCATTATAACAGTATAGCATTGTGGCTAGCAGCGTAGTAACGTTAATGCTAGCAGAATAAATGGATGTAAACGTTATTTAACAGCTTGCAGAATGGGTACAATACAATATGGCTCAATACAAACAATTGTTAAGGGAATGCAGACTGTTGTAGTTTGGAGTACTGGGTTCCTTATAACAATAACTTGACCACACGTTGGTAGCCGCAGCTACTTGGGACAGCTCTGCTGTAAACACTGGAAATAACCTGCCAAAACTGCATTTCTTTTTAACTTGGACATGCAAACGTAATCATTCGAAAATAGAACGTTGCTGTTTTACCCCAGTGTAACCATGGCCTTAAGGTGGTAGGATACGCAGCATGAAGGGGTTTTAAGGTTAGAGGGGTTTTAAGGTGGTATGATACACAGCATGAAGGGGTTTTAAGGTGGAGGGAGAGGCTATGGTTAGGTTACACGACAGGAAAACAACAACGTTGCATTTTCACTCGTGGAAATGTCAGTCAGGTTAGACGACGTGTTGTCTCCTGAGCTCTCTCGTTGCCAGAAGCTAGGCGTGTTCAGACGGCAACGATCTCATCACTGTATTCAACACTGAGCATGTGCGGGCAGGTACTCGTCGCGAGCACAAAGCGCAAGCTCAGGGCTATAAAACACAGAGCATGCTTGTCCGCTAGTCACTGTACAGGACAACAAGGTTCTAACATTTTTATTAAAGAACCTTGAAGTGTATAAATACTAATATTAGGACTATTGCAAGACCTTGAAAATAACATACGTTTAGTTAAATTTAAGATAAACTTATGGTTAATGAGAGATATATGAAAGGCATCAAAAGCAGACTATAATCATCTGTATCATCTGCATGAAAATTTAAATCATAATGAGAGAATGCAATTGTACATTGATTGATAGATTGATCGATCGTTCCATTATTCCATTACACATTACATTTCATTATCTAAATACAGTGTCATGTCTCCTGTCTCCTAGTTACTCGTTGTCTGTGTGTGTGTGTGTGTGTGTGTGTGTGTGTGTGTGTGTGTGTGTCTGTGTGTGTGAGAGTATGAGTGGCAATTACAGGATTGGAACCTGGTGTGGAGTCAGGCCCCAAGCATCCACGGCTGCCAGTTATCAACTAATCCTCTGTCTACAAACACCCAGCTCAAACTCCAAGACTTCGCCAGATTGTAGATTCAGCTAACCCAGTCAGTATCTATCTTACTGCTCCACATGATTTCTCCGACCCGTCTCGTTGTTGCTCTGTTCGTCCTGTCCTGACTGTTTGCCTGTCTCCATGTCCAGACCCTCGGCCTGCAGGGCTCTACGCTAACCTTTTTCCCAAGGCGCACATGTGCTCCTAAATAACAAAATGTAGGAGCACACAAAGAGATTTAGGAGCACAGTGAAAATTGTTCAAGTAACACAGAGTTTATTAACAAACTATTTATTACATGCATGTGCGTGTGCATACTAAGGGACACACATCTGTGCAAATAGCACATACCACCAAAATCACACATTGGCCCATGCCTACTAGACGCAAAGGATATCGGTTGTCAAGCTGCTTTTGTATGTTGTAGTGTTGTCACGATACCAACATTTTTACTTTGATACAGATAGGAAAGGTAATGGAATATATTATTAGATGACAGAACATGGAAAATTCTTTATACAATTATTTAATTCATTATAATTTAAACGCTATTGAATAATAGTTAATTAATAGTTACAGATGCAGCACTGAAAATTCAAACCACTTTTGCAGTTTTGCTGCTGTTCTGCTGCTCCTCTGCCACTGTAGAAATAGCACTCAGGTGTTATATTTCGGGGGCTGGTGGCTGGCTCCCAAAGTGAACAAATGGAGGGTACTTAACTTAAGTGCTCCCCCAGGGAAGACCCCCAAGATTATTTTTATATGGGCAGTCTGACTTGGGGTACTGCCCATATATTAGTGTTGCAATGCATGATAAGTAAACAGTGAAAAAAGCTAAGGAATCGGATGGAGCTGGGGCGTTTGGGACGAATACAAATTTAAGATGAAAAAGTCTCCCCAGTGGGAGGCAGTGGAGGTGTGAAATCTGGCCTGGTCCAGAACAAAATGACAGCAAAATCAGTTTGGCCCGTGGAGCGGTGGAGCAGCAGCCGAGGTTCGATTGTTCAGTGCTGCATCTGTAATACAATTATTCTGTTACAGCTACTGAGCTATATTTTATACTATAGCTACTGTCCATCAATATCTTCCTTTTGAAGGAAATAGGTTCAGGAGAGAGAGATGTAGAGAGAGGGAGAGAGAGCGACACACACACACACACACACACACACACACACACACACACACACACACACACACACACACACACACACACACACACACACACACACACACACACACGCGCACACACACACACACACACACACACACACACACACACACACACACACACACACACACACACACACACACACACACACACACACACACACACACACACTCTCTCTTAGCTGTCCATCGTGTTCGATGATGACGCTTGCTCCAGGGATGGGGAGAGGGGGGGGTGGGGAGGGGAGTTAGCGACACTGCCGCTGGTGCCACTTCTCGTGGGCGTTGAGTCCGATCCTTGAGCCGCACACCCGTCCACAGATGGCGCAAGGGAAGCCAGATACCTGGAGGATGCCAGCCGCCCGCTGGTGTCGTTGCGTGCGCCTCTCAGATCTTCGGTCTTGGTTCGTTTGGTGTATTTGGGAAACTGCAGTGGCACAAGTGACTTGCCAGGCTGATCTGTCGAGTGCCAGAGTTTCAAGCTGCGTGATGTTTGCACACTTTAGGAGGTCCCTGGTGTAGTCCTTAAAGCGTCTCTTTTGGCCTCCAGCAGCCCGCTTTGCTCCTCTCAGTTGGCCATAGAGGACTTGGCGGGGCAGGCGGTGGTCAGGCATACGTATGGTGTGCCCTATCCAACGAAGATGTTTTTTGGCCACAGCTGCGGCCATACAGATTGAGTTGGTGTTGTTGAGGATGTCTGTGTGGGGGACTCGATCTTCCCAGGTCAGGCCGAGGATCCTTTGGAGGCAACGGATGTGGAAAGCGTCCAAGTTGGTGATGTGCCGGCGGTATGGGGTCCAGGATTCTGCTCCATAGAGCAGAGTGGAGAGACATACTGCGTTGTAAACGGCAACCTTGGTGCTGATCTTCAGGTTTCGGTTTTCAAAAACCCTGCTGCGTAGGCGTCCAAAGGATGATGCCGCTTTATTGATACGTGTGTGTATCTCCGCGTCAAGGGAGCAGCATGAGGACAGAGTGGAGCCGAGGTAGGTGAAATGATCCACTGTTTTGAGTGGAACACCGTTTATGTGAAAACTGGGAGGTGTAGAGGTTCGGGAAGTGAGTTGGGACATGACTTCGGTTTTTTGTATGTTGACCTGGAGACCGAAGGATTGGTACAGGCTGGATATGGTGTCGAGAGCATGCTGCATAGACTCTGGACTGTGAGCTAAGATGGCACAGTCATCAGCGTACTGTAGCTCACATACTTGGCAGGATTTTGTCTTTGTGTGTGCCTGGAGCCGGCGGATGTTGAAGAGGCTACCATCAAGGCGGTATTCCACATGGACACCGTCTTCATGTCCCATGGCTCGGCGGAAGAGGCAGGTGACGGCAGAGAGGAGGAGATTAAAGAGCACCGGAGCCAAGACACAGCCCTGCTTCACCCCAACATTAACCTTAAAGGATTCTGACTGGAGTTCACCCGTCTGGACTCTGGCTTGCATCCCGTCATGCAGCTGCTGAAGGATGGAGAGAAACTTGGGTGGTACCCCAAGTTTGTTGAGGAGTTTCCAGAGCAGCTCACGGCTGATGGTGTCGAAGGCTTTGCTTAGGTCTATGAAGGCTATGTAAAGATCCTTGCGATGCTCTCTGCTCTTCTCTAGCAGCTGCCTCAGGACAAAGACCATGTGCGAGTAAATTATTTTTCCGGTTCGCACACACATATTTTTAGGGGCAAATGCGAGTGAAATTCTTGCACTGTAGAGCCCTGGCCTGACTCCTGCCTGATGTCCAATCCTGCCCTACCTGGTGTGTCGACTACCTCTTACCCTGCCTTGTGTGTCTCCTCCTGGAAAACCTGCCTGTGGTGTCCCCACCTGGAAACCCTGTCTGGTCCTACTCTACCTCCACCTGAACTACCCCCCCATCTCCTCTTACATTAACCTCTTCCACCCGGAGCCTATTTTCTGAAAATCCGCCTAAAATACATACATAAGTAAATGGAATATTGCTCCACTTCTATAAGGACCATTTGCATATTCTTGGTATCTAGGGACATCTATGTGTATCTTGGTCAGGATTAGAGAAGGGGACGAGTGGAAAACTGCATTTAATACTCCTAATGGGCATTATGAGTATTTGGTCATGCCTTTTGGTTTAGCTAATGCTCCAGCAGTTTTCCAAGCCCTGGTCAACGACGTGCTGCGGGATCTAATTGGGGTGTCAGTGTTTGTATATTTGGATGACATCCTTATTTTTTCTCGCGATATGGTGCAACACCAACTGCACGTTCGTGAGGTGCTTCAACGTCTCCTTAAGCATCAACTGTTTGTTAAGGCTGAGAAGTGTGTGTTCCATTAACCGCTCTCACTAAGTCCTCTCTCCCTGGCTTTGAATGGTCGCCTAGGGCAGAGTCGGCCTTCTGCGACCTCAAACGTCGATTTACCTCCGCCCCTGTACTGATCCGTCACGACACAGAGGCTCCGTTCATTGTGGAGGTGGATGCCTCTGACACCGCGGTGGGGGGGGTAATCTCGCAGAGATGTTTAAAGGATGGTAAGGTGCATCCTTGTGCCTTCTTTTCGCGCCGGCTGTCTCCGGCCGAGCGTAACTACGACGTGGGTAATCGGGAGTTATTGGCAGTCAAATTGGCATTGGAGGAATGGAGACATTGGTTAGAGGGGGCGGCACATCCTTTCATTGTTTGGACGGACCATAAGAACTTGGCTTACATCCAAGGGGCTAAACGCCTTAACGCTCGCCAGGCCAGGTGGGCGTTATTCTTCACTCGATTTCGGTTTACCATCTCCTATCGACCCGGTTCCAAGAACGTCAAGCCTGACGCCCTGTCACGTCAGTTTGATCTTCCGGGTCGAGAGGAGAAGCCCCACCCTATTATTCCACAGGCCTTGATTTTGGCACCCGTGTCATGGGGCATAGATAGGGTGGTGAGGTCGGCTCAGGCACGGGAGCCCGATCCCGGTGGGGGTCCTCCGGGTCGGATGTATGTGCCCAAGGCGGCACGCTCACGCCTGCTGCAGTGGGCGCATACATCCTCTCTCACCGGCCACCCTGGGGCCACCAGAACCCTGGAGTTTATCCGTAGGAGGTTTTGGTGGCCGACAGAGGGGGGGGATACACGCTCCTTTGTGGCGGCCTGTCCGGTGTGCGCGCGCAGTAAGACCTCTCGCCGTGCGCCGGCGGGTCTCCTCCGACCGCTTCCTATTCCCAAGCGTCCCTGGTCGCACATATCCCTGGATTTTATTTCCGGTCTTCCCTTATCGGATGGGTTCACTGCCATCCTGGTGGTGGTGGACCGGTTCTCCAAGGCGGCCCACTTCATTCCCCTCCCCAAGCTCCCCTCGGCCCGGGAGACGGCTGACCTTGTGGTGCAGCACGTCTTTCGGGTTCATGGGCTTCCAGTGGATATTGTGTCCGACCGGGGTCCTCAGTTCGCCTCCAGGTTCTGGAAGGCGTTCGCCGCCGGTCTGGGCGCCTCCGTCAGCCTGTCGTCTGGGTTCCATCCGCAGACGAACGGGCAGACGGAGCGTGTCAACCAGGACCTGGAGGGCGTTCTGAGGTGCTACGTTGCTGGGTGTCCGGCGACGTGGAGTAGGAGGTTGGCCTGGGCTGAGTATGCGCATAATACCCTCCTCTCCTCCTCTACTGGTATGTCTCCCTTTCAGTGTCAATATGGTTTTCAACCTCCTCTGTTTCCCGAACAGGAGCAGGAGGTGGAGGTGCCGTCGGCCCAGGCACATGTGGCTCGCTGTCGCAGGACGTGGAGCAGAGTGCGGACGGCGCTGCAGAAGGCCTCGGTTAAGGCTCAGCGGCAAGCTAACCGCAAGCGTCGTCTGGCTCCGGTTTTCCGTCCGGGACAGCGGGTTTGGCTTTCCACTCGTGATCTCCCTCTCCGGGTGGAGTCCAGGAAGCTGGCTCCTCGCTTTATAGGGCCCTTTAAAGTGGTGCGTCGGGTGAATCCTATGGCTTACAGGCTACGCCTTCCGGCCTCTATGAGGGTCCATCCGACGTTTCATGTGTCCCTGTTGAAGCCATTCCTCTCATCGCCCTTGTCCCCGCCACTCCCTGCGGTTCCTCCGCCCCGCATTATTGACGGTCAGCCTGTCTATACGGTGCGGAGAATCCTGAGTTGTAGGCGGAGGGGTAGGGGGTTTCAGTTCTTGGTGGATTGGGAGGGGTACGGGGTAGAAGAGCGTTCTTGGGTGCCTCAACGGGACATATTAGATCCCAGCCTGATCGATGATTTCCGGCGGCTGCATCCCGAGGCCCCTAGGTGAACGTCAGGTGCCGTTCGTCGGGGGGGGATACTGTAACGTTCGGGAGACTATCATCTTAGGATTGTCTCCCACTGTCTACCTGGGTCACTCTTGTTGTTATGGTTCACCTTGTATGTCACCACTGATTGCTGTCATCACTAATTGTCTGTCACACCTGGGTGCTGTCATTGGCTGTCAGACTGCTGCTCCTCATTGACAGCGTGGAATGTTGAGAATGTGACGTATTTAACAGTCAGCTTGTGACTGCAACTTGTTCCTGTTTGTGGACGACTCAGCCCTGCTGGTCTCTGACAAGAACAAGTTACAGGTTGAAAAAACCCTCAGCTCAGAACTAGGCAAAATCTGCATATGGCTCGCTGATAACAAACTATCATTACACATGGGCAAAACAGAGTCCATTCTCTTCGGTTCAAATAACAAACTCAGCAAGACCGACGGCTTCTCAGTTACAGTGGGTGACAATATTGTCACAAGGAAAGAAGATATTACCTACCTGGGTTCCATCCTAGAGGCAAATCTTTCCTGTGACAAAATGGCATCCAATGTAATAAAAAAAGTCAACCAACGAACACGATTCTTGTACCGGATCTCCTCACTGGTAAACAAGAATACCCTGAAGACTCTAGCAGAAGCACTCATTCAAGGGTACTACGACTATGCTTGCACCTCATGGTACCAAAGCACCTCAAAGGCGCTAAAAACAAAATTACAAACATCTCAAAACAAACTGGTCAGACTACTGCTTGACCTTACTCCTAGAACCCACCTCACCCCTGCCCACTTTGACAACCTAGGATGGCTTAGAGTAGACAACAGAGTACAGCAACTTGCAATGGGCCTGGTCTACAAGATACACTACACGACCAA
Source organism: Notolepis coatsorum (assembly GCF_963971535.1). NCBI lineage: Eukaryota > Metazoa > Chordata > Actinopteri > Aulopiformes > Paralepididae > Notolepis > Notolepis coatsorum. The sequence continues at coordinate 62,424,081 of NC_140173.1, read as the reverse complement.
GGTACCCATGTACATGACAAAATACTTCCCAAAGGTCAGTGAATACCACGATCACAACACCAAAGGGAGCTCCACAAATCATGTTAAACCCAGATTCGGCTCAAACAAGGGACTAAACACGTTTCGCAATTATGCCACATCAATGTGGAACGCCCTACCCAAAGCTGTAAAGGAATGTGAATCACTACCCACTTTCAAAAACACTCTCAAAAAACACCTAAGGGAGACTGCAACTCGAAACTGGCCCCTGTAAATGTCCGAACACAACCCCCTCCAATGTACAGTAAATTACCAAGTATGGTCTTGTCAATAATCCAATGTACAGTGTTGTTTGTACAGTTGTACAGTGTCCCCCACCCACCCCTCCTACCCAACCCCCCCCCCCCCCACTCCTACCCAACCCCCCCCCCCCACTCCTACCCAACCCCCCCCCCCCCCCCCCCCCCACCCAACCACCTCCAATGTACAGTCCCCCCCCACCCCCACCTACCCAATCCAATGTACAGTTTCTACGCCTAAGCGCTCTGGGTGTCATGAAGAGCGCTATATAAATCCAAGTCATTATTATTATTATTATAATGTATATACTCTTTTCTTTCTGGACTCTTTTTGTATCACAAACAGTACTGTAATTGCAAATCTGGTATGTCATAAATGTATAGATGTAGCAGTACTGTCTATCTGTATGTCATATATGTTACGATGAATTGAAAATGGGGGACCCTGATGTAAACAAGACGAAAGTCTTTCTCTGGTCTGCATCCCCTTAACAATTGTATGTATTGAGCCGTACTGTACTGTACCCATTCTGCAATCTGTTAATAAAGTTTTCATTCATTCATTCATTGCTCTATTCCTTGTTCTTTGCTAGAGCTTCACCTAATTCTACGGACGTACCTACCGCTGGACAAGCACAGACATATTGTCTTCTCCCTGTTATAGTATTTGCTTTTCCCCTGTTAATAAACAGTACAACTGTTTTGGAATTGTAAAACATTCTCCGTCTCGTTCTTCTACCTCGACAACTTGGAAGTCACTTACCCGTTCGTAACATCTATGGACCTCAGTGAATGTATTCCCAGTGTCAGAAATATTGTGTCTATTACTAGGCTTGCTTAAATTGTGATGAAACATATCATATGAATTATGATTTTTCTTTGCATCTTTGACAGTGAATAACACCATGCTAATAATGACCAAACATTAAAGATACCTCTGATCTCGTTCAGTACCTTCTTGAGATCATGTGTACAGAAAATCTAAGGAAATGAAAAAAGGGAAGAGGATTAAACAGAAGGTTCTGTAGATACAGTACTGAATTATCCCATCCGGACCAATGCAATTTGAAATATTATTATAGAATATAGAATAGCAGGCTTATAAATTACCTTATTATAGCCAATTCGCAAATTTATATATATATATATATATATATATATTAGAGCTGGGCCGTTAACGGCGTTAACGTGCTGCGTTAACGCTATACTATTACCGCGCGATAATATAATTAACGCATTAATCTAAAAAAAAAAAAAAATGTTTTTTTCTTTTTTTTTTTTTTTTTTTACATTTTTTTCTTTTTTACCTTTATTTACCCAGGGTAGGTTCGCTGAGCACAGATGCTTTTTTTCAGGAACGCCCTGCTTCACATTCACACAGTTCCATTCACACCTGGGAGCTGCCCAGTACAACCACAGTTGACACCATTGGCCACTGAGCAACTCCACTGGAGCAAGTTTGAAATGATTCTTCCTGTTTTGCTCCTGAGCGTGTGCTAGATACTGTACTGTACTGGTAATATTATTTATTTATTTGTGTTAACTTCTGAATAAAACAACTTATTAAACACAAGTACATCTTATTGACCATTATTTTGATATTTCATTACCAATTATCATAGCAAAACAGCTTTTTCAAACAGTCTGTAATGCATTTTGGAAACGGGAGATGGGCTCATGGTGTAATGGGCCACCTGGCCTGAGAAACATAAGGAGGAAAGACAAAGTAAGGACTTACTTATTTGGGTAGAACACACATATTTTGAATGCCTTCGGCAGTTTTTTTTTTTTTTTTTTAGCCATTTTAATCTAGATTAATCTAGATTAAAACCAGGATTGCAGATAGATTAATCTAGATTAAAAAAATTAATCTATGCCCACCTCTAATATATATATATATATATATATATATATATATATATATATATATATATATATATATATTATCTTTCAAATGGCCGAGTTCAATTTGGATTTAGTATCACCAGGCGTGCATAAGAACAGATAATGAAATGTACTGTACTTTTTTATTTTCACCACAGTGCAACCGTTTTGAAACTAGTTTCAGATCTAATTGTTGCTGCATGCTAACAATAGGGAAGAGAAACAAACTGCGTTTCAATATTTGTCCTATAACGTTACGTTTTGTGGTATATTATCCAGAATAATAAGAGTTATTAAAGAAATTCATACAGAACTATGAACCTTGAACCCCATAGATCCCTTCAGGAAGTGTAGCTTTGAAAAATTCTAACGCTAATCGACAGCTAGCGATGTCTATTACAAAATGGCTGCAAAAACTACAATTCCCATGATTCAAGGTTTTCCAAAATGGTCGCCTCTCGTGGAATATAACAGACATTTTGAAAAGGAAAATCTATCTAATAACACTTTAACCTATTCCTAAACTAATGTATTGATGATAATATACATTCTAAATGCTGTTGTATCATGGTTATGATGTTTATACTTGAATACGTTTGAAAATAAAAACGCTACTTTTATAGAACAATCTGGAAATATTGATTTATGACCAGATGTCATTTGCGGTCCACCGACGGACCGCACAGGCGGAAGAGGTTAAACACCCTTGGAACCGGTTATGTTGTCTTGCTCGTCTCTCTGCGCTAGAGTCTACCAGTTGGACCGTAACATACAAATTACAGCTCTGTCTTAAACTTAGTATTCTGCCTTCTCTCCCAAGCTTGGTAAATAAAATCTGCTACAAAAAAGGTTTTCATATTCATCCCACCTAGAAAATATACATACTGTAAATGGAGGACATTTTACTAAAAAGTACTTCCCTCATGTCCTCGTAAACAGGACATTAAAACGCAAAGTGAACCTCATTCTCAGTTTCACCTCTAACTCACACACCAAACAAAGTCAGTCCTCCTCTGGGGTGACATTAAACCTGCTGGTCTCTAGGACTAGTGGTGATGTCTGTCCTCTTCTAGGTGGCATTAAACCTGCCTGTCTCTAGGACTAGTGGTGATGTCTGTCCTCTAGGTGGCATTAAACCTGCTAGTCTCTAGGGCTAGTGGTGATGTCTGTCCTCCTCTAGGTGGCATTAAACCTGCCGGTCTCTAGGGCTAGTGGAGATGTCTGTCCTCTAGGTGGCATTAAACCTGCTGGTCTCTAGGACTAGTGGAGATGTCTGTCCTCTAGGTGGCATTACACCTGCTGGTCTCTAGGACTAGTGGTGATGTCTGTCCTCCTCTAGGTGGCATTAAACCTGCTGGTCTCTAGGACTAGTGGAGATGTCTGTCTTCTAGGTGGCATTAAACCTGCCGGTCTCTAGGACTAGTGGTGATGTCTGTCCTCTAGGTGGCATTAAACCTGCTGGTCTCTAGGACTAGTGGTGATGTCTGTCTTCTAGGTGGCATTAAACCTGCTGGTCTCTAGGACTAGTGGTGATGTCTGTCCTCTAGGTGGCATTAAACCTGCTGGTCTCTAGGACTAGTGGTGATGTCTGTCCTCTAGGTGGCATTAAACCTGCCGGTCTCTAGGGCTAGTGGTGATGTCTGTCCTTCTCTAGGTGGCATTAAACCTGCCGGTCTCTAGGGCTAGTGGTGATGTCTGTCCTCCTCTGGGTGGCATTAAACCTGCAGGTCTCTAGGACTAGTGGTGATGTCTGTCCTCCTCTGGGTGGCATTAAACCTGCCGGTCTCTAGGGCTAGTGGTGATGTCTGTCCTTCTCTAGGTGGCATTAAACCTGCCGGTCTCTAGGGCTAGTGGTGATGTCTGTCCTCCTCTGGGTGGCATTAAACCTGCAGGTCTCTAGGGCTAGTGGTGATGTCTGTCCTTCTCTAGGTGGCATTAAACCTGCCGGTCTCTAGGGCTAGTGGTGATGTCTGTCCTCCTCTGGGTGGCATTAAACCTGCAGGTCTCTAGGACTAGTGGTGATGTCTGTCCTCCTCTGGGTGGCATTAAACCTGCTGGTCTCTAGGGCTAGTGGTGATGTCTGTCCTCCTCATCCTCAGGAGTTTGCTGAACTAAATGAATCAGATAAGGTGCACAGGTAATATGGGGCATTATATCCCCTGCATGGAATTAGGCAAACATTCACTCTGGGTGGCTGGTAGGTAGATGGGTGCTCACTCATTAGTCAGGTATGGAATGCAGGTGTGCTGCTGTCAGCGGAGCAGCTGATTGACATCTGTGGGCCAATTACGTCAGTGATATAACCCCGCCGCAGATGTCATGAGGCTGCCAGATCGTAACTTCGTATTTCCCAGTTAGTCGTGTTATTCTGCTCTCGTATACTTCTCTAGTCCATTGTTCTCCGACCATGTCTAACCCTTGTTGTCCTCCTTCCCCACAGTCCTACCTGGCTCTTCACCCTGATCTCTGGCTCTCGATAGACGTGCTCTGACCCCTGCCTGCCTGACAACTCTCCTTGCCTTTTCCCAGAACGTATGAGGACCTGCACCCGTTTTGATCTCTGCCTGGCTGACTCCCCTGTACCCGTTTTGACCCCTGCCTGGCTGACTACCCTGTACCCGTTTTGACCCCTGCCTGGCTGACTACCCTGTACCCGTTTTGACCCCTGCCTGGCTGACTACCCTGTACCCGTGTATCGACTCCTGCCTGTCTGACTCTCCTATACGAGTGCTCCCCCGTGTATCGACCTCTGCCTGAATACCTGACTACCCTTTTCTAATTAAATATACCCGTACTGGGTTTAAACAAGATCTGTCTGCCGATTCTCATTATCTGCATATTGGGTTCAATACGTCGAGTCGTGACATGGGTGTTGCTATGGATGATAGATGGTATAATTGGTATATGTACAGCACACCCACAACATGTGGATGACACACACACACCTATACGTATACGTATACGCATACATACATACATACATACATACATACATACATACATACATACATACATACATACATACATACATACATACATACATACATACATACATACATACATACATACATACATACATACATACATACATACATACATACATACATACATACATACATAGTAGCAATAGTACCTAAAGAATTTAAGATAAATTACAATCTAAATAATAATAGAAATAAGAACAATAAAGCACAGGAATACAAGTGCTGGTATGATAAAATATGATGATGGCTCAAGGTCACTCTCCCCAGGGGGCAGGAGAACCACTCAGGTCCAGTTGAAGTGGAGCGGCACGGTTAGACGCTGTAGGCCAAACTGAGGACCGGCGTAGAGCAGATCTTCCCATTACTGTTACATTTGCACTCTGGTTGGATGCCAAACCTATTTTCGTTGTACTGTACTTGTGCTGTATGATGACAATACATTTGAATCTAATCGAATCGAATCAAATCTAAATTTTTTTTTTACAGTTTTACCAAAACAAGATTTATGACATTCAACAAAAATACAAACAAATAATGGTCATAGAAATGGAGCTGGTTTGAGTTTGATCTTCAAACCTGTAGCATCTCTGGTTTTCCCTGTTAAAGACCCCCCCTCCCCCCCCCCGCCCTCCCCGCTCCCCTCATGGCACAAGTACCGTATCAGAGTTCTAATCTGTTTTCATAGCCTAATTGTCTTAATATGCATCAGGCTAATGTGCTTAGCTGCCACTCCTTTCAATGGCCAATTGAAACGCGTAGCAGAGAGAACCGTGTGATGTCGCCCCGCCTCTGCAGGAGGTAATAGGCTGTTTTCCAGATGACCAGGGAGGTGGATGATAACATCGAATTCATATACAGCAGAGCGGTTATGGTCATGTGATTGAGCGCGGCCTCAGGAGTGAAGTAGAGGTCACATAAGGAGGGGAGGGGTCTTACAACTTGTAGAGTAAGGGGGAAAGTGAGTGTGTGTGTGTGTGTGTTCTGAGTAAGAGATACCCCTCCTATAATTAGCTGGACACACGTGAGGGGATTAGAGGAGCCTTAGGATTGCTGTGCATTAGTGTCCGATCCATTTACCCCAGCCACCGAGTCACACGCAGAGGGGCACGCAACCTTGCTACCCTAGCAACCCTTCTATCCTAGCAACCCTGCTACCCTAGCAACCCCTCTACCCTAGCAACCCCTCTACCCTAGCAACCCTTCTATCCTAGCAACCCTGCTACCCTAGCAACCCCTCTACCCTAGCAACCCTGCTATCATAGCAACCCTGCTACCCTAGCAACCCCTCTACCCTAGCAACCCTGCTATCCTAGCAACCCTGCTACTCTAGCAACCCCTCTACTCTAGAAACCCTTCTACTCTAGCAACCCCTCTACTCTAGAAACCCTTCTACTCTAGCAACCCCTCTACTCTAGCAACCCTTCTACTCTAGCAACCCCTCTACTCTAGCAACCCCTCTACTCTAGCAACCCCTCTACTCTAGCAACCATTCTACTCTAGCAACCCCTCTACTCTAGCAACCCTTCTACTCTAGCAACCCCTCTACTCTAGCAACCCTTCTACTCTAGCAACCCCTCTACCCTAGCAACCCTGCTACTCTAGAAACCCTTCTACCCTAGCAACCCCTCTACTCTAGCAACCCTTCTACCCTAGCAACCCCTCTACCCTAGCAACCCTGCTACTCTAGAAACCCTTCTACCCTAGCAACCCTTCTACTCTAGCAACCCCTCTACCCTAGCAACCCTGCTACTCTAGAAACCCTTCTACCCTAGCAACCCCTCTACTCTAGCAACCCTTCTACCCTAGCAACCCCTCTACTCTAGAAACCCTGCTACTCTAGCAACCCTGTTACCCTAGCATCCCTTCTACCCTAGCATCCCTTCTACCCTAGCAACCCTTCTACCCTAGCAACCCTTCTGTCCTAGCAACCCTGCTACCCTAGCAACCCTGCTATCCTAGCAACCCTGCTACCCTAGCAACCCTGCTACTCTAGCAACCCTATACCCTAGCAACCCTTCTACCCTAGCAACCCTTCTGTCCTAGCAACCCTGCTACCCTAGCATCCCTTCTACCCTAGCATCCCTTCTACCCTAGCAACCCTTCTGTCCTAGCAACCCTGCTACCCTAGCAACCCTGCTATCCTAGCAACCCTGCTACCCTAGCAACCCTGCTACTCTAGCAACCCTATACCCTAGCAATCCTTCTACTCTAGCAACCCATCTACCCTAGCAACACACCCCTTCCTGATACTTGGTTGATATCATTGATTATTGGCGGGAACACTGTACACATATTATGGTCTCTCATGGTCTGGAGAGGCTGCAAGACTAAATTAGGCCTCTTACCATCACTGCCTTTCACCGAGTCTTTATCTGGTTCCCTGTGGTTAGAGAGACAGATTATACATGAGATACTTAAAGAGGAGCAACTGATAGCATGTTCCAGTCCATTTCATGTTCCGGTCCATTTCATGTTCCGGTCCAGTTCATCTTCCGGTCCATTTTATGTTCCGGTCCAGTTCATGTTCCGGTCGAGTTCATGTTCCGGTCCAGTTCATGTTCGGGTCCATTTTATGTTCCGGTCCAGTTCATGTTCCGGTCCAGTTCATGTTCCGGTCCAGTTCATGTTCCGGTCCATTTTATGTTCCGGTCCAGTTCATGTTCCGGTCCAGTTCATGTTCCGGTCCAGTTCATGTTCCGGTCAGGTTCCCCAGCAGCGCTTCTTACCAGTCCAGCTTCTGGTGCAGTATGTCTGTTGATAGTAGTTCTGATCTGATACTCAGTATCAGTTGTTTCTTTACAGAGGACTAGCAACAAGACATTGATTGATTGATTGATTGATTGATTGATTGATTGATTGATTGATTGATTGATTGATTGATTGACAGACAATTTTATTAACAGATTGCAGAATGGGTACAGTACAGTACAGCTCAATACATACAATTGTTAAGGGGATGCAGACCAGAGAAAGACTTTCGTCTTGTTTACATCAGGGTCCCCCATTTTCAATTCATCATAACATATATGACACACACGACATACAGATAGACAGTACTGCTACATCTATACATTTATGACATACTGTACCAGATTTGCAAATACAGTACTGTTTGTGATACAAAAAGTGTCCAGAAAAGAGTGTATATACATTTGACGTAGAAACTGTACATTGGAGGAGGTTGGGTAGGTGGGGTGGGGTTGGGTAGGGGGTGGGTGGGGGACACTGTACACTGTACATTGGAATACTGACAAAGCCATACTTGGAGATCAACCCCCATCCTCCACCACTCATGTTTTAAGGAAACACAATTGCCAAATGTTAACAACATTTTTACACACATGAAAGCGTGTTACTTAGGACATTTCGTCTTTACACATACATTGAATACAAAGTTATTATTATTGAGGTTTTTTTTTAGACTCTTGCTTTTAAACACATAATATCCTGGAAGGACATGAAGTCACCAGTGACACCTGGTGGCGCAAGGAGAGAACTTCACCCATTCCACTGCCTGGATCTGTCTCCTCTGCCCTCTATGGAGAAAGTCGACTGGTCTTTGTCCAGATCAGGTATAAAGACTTTTGGAAGGAGCATCTGTTCTGAATCTCAGCCCCATGGGACGCTGCACAGCCTCCTGCTTTAAACACGGCTGTCTGGTGAGACGGGCTAGTTCAGCCTCACACAGACCACTGCTTCCACACACACACACACACACACACACACACACACACACACACACACACACACACACACACACACACACACACACACACACACACACACATACATATGCACACACACATGCACACACACACACACACGCGCACACACACACACGCACACGCACACACACACGCACGCACGCACACACACACACACACACACACACACACACACACACACGCGCGCGCGCGCGCTCCACGCACCCAAACATGGCCGCAAACAGAGACAGTGGGATGTCTGCATGACTGCCTGCAGATCTGTGATGCTCTCGTACCTTCAGCACAGAAAGGCCTCACCTTGACAAATAAACAATGGATTAGCGGAGCCTGTGGCTAATTAGTGGAAGTGAGGGGCGTTTCACGCAGTCTTCAAAGGGCCCACGCCCCCCCCCCCCCCCCCATCCTCTCTCAGCCCCTCCGCCACTACTGCTGGCTCTAAGCGGAGCCACATGTGAGAGAGAGAGACGTGCACGGAGCCCCTCGTGAGACTGGTGTGTGTGTGTGTGTGTGTGCGCGCGCTCTTGTCTGTGTATCTGAAAGATAGTTTAAATATGTGGGTGTCTCAAAGATAGTTTGAAAGTGTGTGTGTGTGTGTGTGTGTGTGTGCGTGTGTGTGCGTGTGTGTGCGTGCGTGTGTGTGTGCGCGCGTGCTCACAGGCCAGAGGAATGTGTTTGTTCCTAACGCTCCTTTTATCTTCAATCATGTGTTTTGACGTCCCGGGACGGTTATGGGAAGAGGGAGGGTTCAGAGGGTCCTCCTTCATCTCTATTCCTGGTTCTTTGTCCGTATCCCCCCCCCCCCCCATCTTCAGACCCCAAGCTGCAGAGGCATCACTGTACTGTATTTACTGTGGCATTGATTTCATAGTAGGTGCTAATTAGGATTTCAATAAATTAGAACCATGAATACATCACGTATAAGGTCTTTCTATAACTATGAATACATCACATGTAAGGTCTTTCTATATAACTATGAATACATCACGTATAAGGTATTTCTATAACTATGAATACATCACGTATAAGGTATTTCTATAACTATGAATACATCACATATAAGGTCTTTCTATAACTATGAATTAAGGCTGTCAAAGTTAACGCGGTGTTAACGCGGTATTAACGCGTTATCGCCCGATTCTATTAACGCCATTATTTTTTTTAACTCACGATTAACTAAAAAAAAAAAAAATATTTGTTTTGTTTACTAGACTTCACTCAGGTGTATTATTCATGCTCTTAGTGATACTATGTTTGTTTCTGAGGTGTGTGTGTGTGTGTGTGAGATATAGAGAGAGAGAGGGGGTGAGAGAGATGAGGAAGGGGCAAGAGAGAAAGAGAGCTGGGAGAGTGTGTGTGTGTGTTAGAGAGAGAGAGGGGGGGTGTGTGATTACTCAGCCTTTGTGTGGGTGAATGTAACAAGTTCCTAACGTTTTCTTTCCCCTATTATTTCATGCACACTTTATTCATTGTTTTAAATGATTATTTTCTTTTAAGTTATTTTGTGCATCACTCTGTTTTGAATTTGATGCAAATTTGCAATGCATGAGGGTCATCCTTTTGTGTTAAATGGCTGCATAAAGCAGGCATTTGTTGACTCGCATGTTGATAAGAGTATTAAAACTTGGAACTTGAAAAAGATCCGTTTAAGGTAAAAAAAAAAAAAAAAAAAAAACGATAAATTTGCGAGTTAACTATGGACAATCATGCGATTAATCGAGTTAAATATTTTAATTGATTGACAGCACTACTATGAATACATCACATATAAGGTCTTTCTATAACTATGAATACATCACATATAAGGTCTTTCTATAACTATGAATACATCACATATAAGGTCTTTCTATAACTATGAATACATCACGTCAGTGGAGGTTTCTCTATGACAACACGTGAAACACAAATTCACTCATAATTCATAATTATTATTAATTTACATATACCTATATATTAAAAAAAAAAAAAAAAAAAAAACGATATATATATATTTTTTTAAATTATTATTATTATTTTTTTTTATTATAAATGTTTTCCCCTGTAAAAAAAATGCCAGTGAATTTTTTTTTCTTCAAAAATGGCCAAAATTGACAGCTCTGAGCAGGCCTGCACTGCAGTATTGCCTGCAGTAATTATTCGTGAAGAAAACTTCACAGGTGTGACCCATTGTTAAATAAATAATAAATAACAGCGAATCAAAATAGGCTATTAACTTCATCTAAGCACGGTCTGTGCAGTTAAACTCTTGCCATTGAATGGAGGATTGATTGATTGACAGCCCTTGCCATCCAATACACGGAGGTTGAATATGATTGGCAGCCTTGCAAATCCAATCAGAGATTTCTGCATTGCAAAGTCAAAATGGGTCCAGCTGCATGTCCGGAGGATAGGTTTAGCTCGGGCCAATCTCAAGTTTCTCAAGTTTCTTTATTAGTTGTCATACAGAAGTACAGAATACTTTTATACAAAATGTAACATAAAGAAGCATTTTGTATAAAAGTATTCTGTACTTCTGTATGACAACTAATAAAGAAACTTGAGAAACTTGAGATTGGCCCGAGCTAAACCTATCCTCCGGACATGCAGCTGGACCCATTTTGACTATGTGAAAGTTGAGACTATGAGAAAGTTGTTGTTTAGTAGTTAGTAAGCTGTACAGCTATAACAAGTCAGGCTAAATTAAACTTTGCGCCAACATTAGGACCGAAGTATAAACCAGCAACTGAGCAACATGAAGAAGTGGATTTATGCATCTGGATCAGAAAAAACGTTGTGGATGAAAAAGTAAGTAGGCTACAATGCTTGTATGCTTGATTGATTGATTGATTGAAAAGTTTATTAACAGATTGCAGAATGGGTACAGTACAGTACAGCTCAATACATACAATTGTTAAGAGGATGCAGACCTGAGAAAGACTTTCGTCTTGTTTCCATCAGGGTCCCCCATTTTCAATTCATCATATGACACACATGACATACAGATAGACAGTACTGCTACATCTATACATTTATGACATACCAGATTTTCAAATACAGTACTGTTTGTGATACTAAAAAAAATCCAGAAGAAGAGTATATACATTTGACATAGAAACTGTGCATTGGGGGAGGTTGGGTAGGTGGGGTGGGGCTGTACATTGGAGGTGGGGGGGGGGGGGGGGGGGGTTGGGTAGGGGGGGGGGGGACACACTGTACATTGGAATACTGACATACATTTGACATGGAAACTGTACATTGGAGGAGGTTGGGTAGGTGGGGTGGGGTTGGGTGGGGCTGTACATTGGAATACTGACAAAGCCATGCTTGGTCTTTATTGTACAACTGGGTTAGGACATTTGTAGGGGCCAGTTTTGAATTGCAGTCTCCCGTAGGTGTTCTTTGAGAGTGTTTTTGAAGGTGGGTAGTGATTTACATTCCTTTACAGCTTTGGGTAGGGCGTTCCACATTGTTGTGGCATAATTGCGAAACGTGTTTAGTCCCTTGTTTGAGCCGAATCTGGGTTTTACATGATTTGTGGAGCTCCCTCTGGTGTTGTGATCGTGGTATTCACTGACCTTTGGGAAGTATTTTGACATGTACATGGGTACCTTGGTCGTGTAGTGTATCTTGTAGACCAGGCCCATTGCAAGTTGCTGTACTCTGTTGTCTACTCTAAGCCATCCTAGGTTGGCAAAGTGTGCAGGGGTGAGGTGGGTTCTAGGAGTCAGGTCAAGCAGTAGTCTGACTAGTTTGTTTTGAGATGTTTGTAATTTGGTTTTTAGTGCCTTTGAGGTGCTTTGGTACCATGAGGTGCAAGCATAGTCGTAGTACCCTTGAATGAGTGCTCCTGCCAGAGTCTTCAGGGTATTCTTGTTTACCAGGGAGGAGATCCGGTACAAGAATCGAGTTCGTTGATTGACTTTTTTTTATTACATTGGATGCCATTTTGTCACAGGAAAGATTAGCCTCTAGGATGGAACCCAGGTAGGTAATTTCATCTTTCCTTGTGACGATATTGTCACCCACTGTAACTGAGAAGCCGTCTGTTTTGCTGAGTTTGTTATTTGAACCGAAGAGAATGGACTCTGTTTTGCCCATGTGTAATGATAGTTTGTTGTCGGCGAGCCATATGCAGATTTTGCCTAGTTCCGAGCTGAGGGTTTTTTCAACCTGTAACTTGTTCTTGTCAGAGACCAGCAGGGCTGAGTCGTCCGCAAACAGGAACAAGTTGCAGTCACAAGCTGACGACATGTCATTTGCATAAATTAGGAACAGTAGTGGTCCTAGTATGCTTCCTTGTGGAACACCACAGTTCACTGTGAGGGGGGGGGATAGGGTACCGTTTACCTCCACCATCTGTTCTCTCCCCTCCAGGTAGGATTGTATCCAGCTCACTGATAAACTATCAAAACCAATTGCTTTTAGCTTGTCAATCAGAATGGTGTGATTGACAGTGTCGAAGGCCTTTTGTAGGTCTAGCATGACCATGCCGCAGTATTTGCCCACGTCCACCTCTTGCTTGATGTGGTCGTTCAAATAGAGAAGGCATGTGTCAGTGGAGTTGGATGTTCTGAAGCCAGATTGGAATTCGTAGATTAGATTTTTATCCGTAAGGTACTTTTCGACCAGTTCGTATACTATTTTTTCCATGACTTTCGAGATGGATGTAAGGATAGAAACAGGGCGGTAGTTGCCTGGGTCTAATTTGCTGCCCTTTTTGTGCAGGGGTGTTACTCTCGCTATTTTGAAGTCCTTGGGGACGTGTCCCTGTTTTATGGAGAGGTTTATTATGTGTGTGATGACTGGGGTGATGGCGGCTGCTGAGTCTCTGAGGAATTTGGAGGGGATGTTGTCATGGCCAGTGGCCTTGTTCGGTTGGAGGGCGCTCAGTTTATTGAGTACCTCATCTGTAGTTACCATTTCCAGTTTGAAATCGTCTTTGTGGACGCCTAGGTTCTTGTAGTATGCTACTATGTGATCTACCCCATACTGCCCTGAGTGGGAGGGTAGTTTGTTTACCAGTGTTGTGGCTATGTTTGTGAAGAAAGTGTTTAAGTAATTGGCTACATCCAGTTTGTCTGTGATGAGCGTGTTGTCCGTCTTTATGTTTATGTTTGAGAACCTGGTTTTAAGTTTTTTTACTGCAGCCTAGTTGATTATTGAGTAATTTCCAAAGTTCACATGGTTTATTTTTGTTTTCCTCAGTTTTGTCATTGATGACATTTTTTTTTGCAGTTTTTATCATGGAGTTTACGTCATTTCTTAGTCTGTTTCTTTCTAGTTTGAGTTCAGTCACGTGGGCTTGGAGTTCACTGCTCGTGCTTTTGGTAAGCTTTGACTGACTTTTATGAAATTCAGAGCATTTTTTGTCTCTGGCTTTCATAGCGGTCAGTATTTCAGTGTGCATCCACGGCTCAGCGCGATTTTTTACCCTGGTGGTTCTTAGGGGGGCCATGTTGTTTAGTATTGTTGAGAATTTGGTTTTGAAGCCAAGCCAGGTTTCTTCAACCAGTGTACCATTGAGTTCATCTGACCAGTCCAGGCTCTTCAGTTCAAGGTTAAAGGCCTCGCTAGAGTCCGTTTTGAGGTCTCTAGATGTGACCATTTTGTGACAGCCAGCCTTTTGCTTTGTGTTACGAAGGATCAGATTAAACCGAATATATATATTTATTGATTGATATATATTGCATAATATTTGTATATCGTTTGATATCCCTTGTGTATTCCTTGTACATATACACGGAATATCCCTTTTACCTAGTACAGACCATAATATTTCGTTCTCTTATTGGATAGCGATCCACTGGGCGCCACTGCCATACCCCCAGGGTCTGGTTCAAAGCCACCGCCGGGGCTTGTCTCAACATGCCCGGTTCTGCGCAAGAATACGAGACAGGAATAAGGCTGGTACTAGATTGTTCACCCAACGTATAAATACGGCGCAGGTGAATACAGCAGTTAGTTACCCAAAGTTAGTTAACCTAGAAACGTGTTACCCTCAAACGTAAAGCCTTCATCACGAGTCAACGACCAAGTGAAGTGAGCAACCGTGCGTCTAAATAGAGCACTTATAACCGCGTGCGAATAGGACAGTAAAGGTGTCAGAGCTTAGTAGAATAACGTCAAGTTCGACCTAGTTAATGTGAAGTACCGCGCACCGGAGAATCTACACCGGTGAATGCAGAGCCCTTTCCAGCTGGATTATTGCTTTGGTCCTGTGGATGTTGGAGCGGAGGAGAATCGTCTACACCCCACTACTGTGTGGGATTTACCCGTGAGGAACATCACTCGAGCCCGTCTCTGGAGAGGCTGGCCGGCTTTCACCTATGCTGCACGCATACTTGGATTACAGCTGCTGCTTTCGTCTGCCGATCAAGGGAGTAATGTACCGACTCCCGTAGCTGGAGCTTATTGATTCCCCGTTGATCCAGAGTTTGCATTCGAACATTTCCTCCCCCTGCTGGCCTACAACCGGAGGGACCCTACTAGTATCTCCCGCTGCCCTACTAGTGTACCATAGATATAATTCCTAAGATACAGGTGGTATTCATTATCTCCTGCGTAATATGAGAATGGACATACGTTATTGATTTGCTTACGCACATTCTTTTGCCTTATAAGCGCACCCTACGTAAAGTATTGTTATATATACTATCATTGCTGCTAATAAATATTATTCTAACCCAGTTTTGTGTAGAACCGTGTCATTGTGGGAAGTGTTCACATGATATACCTGTGTACTGTATGGCCAGTAGTAATGTACATAAGACAGTAGTGGTTTAATGATACCATACTTATTAATACAGTCAGGGAATTGTACCCCTCAGTTACAATTGGTCCTTCGAGCCCCGGATAGTAATTAGCGTAATATTAATATAATATTTTTTTTTGATCCACTTTTTCTCCCATTTTTCTATATTTTCTCCCATCCCAATTTCGTATCATCCAATTCAACCCTCCCCTGTCACGAACGCTGTTTCTTGCCTCCCACAAGCCGGCTGCAATGTGGACTAAGTCATACATAGCACAAGTCCCCTCCGGTACTTGAGGTAACAGCAGTCGCATCTTTTCACCTGCGCAGCTCGATCTCTCCGTGTCGAGGAGTAACGCGTGGGAGGCTCACGCTGCCCCCGACACTTCCTGATTCTACTGCGCAGGCGCACCAACCGACTTGTAGGAGTCGCTTGTTCACAACGCCCGATCCCCACCCTTCAGTTTCCCTCCCCGTAATACGGCCAATGTGTATTACTGCGGACGACCAGCTAAACTGAAAACAATGTGGAGAGCTGGATTCGAACACGCGAACCCAGCGTCTCCACATTGGTGGCGAGTGCCTTGCCCACTACACCACCTAGCCGCCATATTAATATAATATTAATATTAACATGGCCGATGATGAACACTCCACAAACGGTTCTCCTAAATTAGATCGCCCGCAGCGCAGACATCAGCCACCTCCCTATCTAGAGGCATACGTTGTCAGTCCAATACCTAGCTTTAAAAGGAAGTTAAATGCGGATAAAATAACTAAAGCGGATAGTAAAAGTATGTCAAACCCTACCGAACAGGCGACCCCGCCAGTAGAGACCCTAGTGGGTTCTAACGTAACTGACCAAGCTCACGGAGGGGACCAGGAGGGACCTGACATGACTTTACCCCCCGCCAACGTCAACGAGGTAGTCCCCGGAGAGCTCCAGGATAAAGAAAGCGCTCCAGGGACGGGACCCGACCCACTACCAGAAGAGACGCACACCCAGGAGATGGATCTCCTCGGAGCGCCACAGGAGAACGGATCTCCAACGAGCACTGCCAGAAGCCGATCACCTCCGCCTGTGTCTTCCCCCAGCGAAGCGGACAAGATGCTGGCGCAGGCACTCATCGCCACCCTGGCAGCCTCCACCGAACGCGATCGACTTCAGGGTGAACGCGATCGACTCTGCTGCAGACGAACGAGAGCGCCTTCACACGCAACTCCAAGCGCAAGCCCTCAGTGAACGCGAACATTCTGCAACCGAGCGAGAGCGCTTCCAGGCGCAACAAAGGAGTGAAGACGACCGCATAAGACTGGAGACCAGACGCCTTCAGACGGAAGAGAACATTGAAAGAAGCCGCGCCGATGCGCAGCACGCCGCCGCCAATGCGCAGCGCGACGCCGCCAATGCGCAGCGCGACGCCGCCAATGCCCAGCGCGAAGCAGCGCGCGATGCCGCCCATGCCCAGCGCGAGGCAGAGCGCGACCGGCTGCAGGCGCAGCTGATGGACAAATTGATTACCATGGCGACACCCCCTCACTCCGCACGGAGCTCCCGGAGATCGTCACGACAAGGGTCTAGGACACATTCCCCTACCTGACCAAGCGACCCGGGACCCCGCCAACAGGAGGATCCTGTCCACGTCCCCGAACCCCCTCCCCGGCCGGTCCATACGAGACCCAGCAACCGGGAAGAACCGGACCACGCCGAGAGACTGAACAGAAGACTCCAGGACCTAGCAGAGGAAGAGGAGGAGGAAGAGGAGGAATGTCAAGCCGACCAGCAGCAACGTGCTCTGGACCAGGAGGCCCAGTGCAGCCCCGACCAGCAGCAACGTACTCTGGACCAGGAGGCCCAGTACAGCCCCGACCAGCAGCAACGTACTCTGGACCAGGAGGTCCAATACAGCCCAGACGTCAGCCCCGAGGCACTGCGCTACAAACCCCCGACTCAACTCACGGGTGAGTTTGACGCACCGTCAGCACCGAGGAACAGCACCTGGGTACCCGACCTTCGGTACCCACCAAGTACCAGCCCAAGACGACACGCACGGGGAGACTCGCCCAGGAGGCCTCTCCCCCAACGCTCACCGATGTGCCAGCCATCCATGGCATCGTACCTTGGCACACCGACGTTCCCGGACTTAACACACGAGAACAGAGCACAGTACACAGAGCTACGAATGTGCTTAGAGACAATGATGTCCGATGTAACTGATGAACCGTACAAGTATGCTATCCTACTCAAGCACCTCAAGGTGCCCCGAGCGCACAATATAGCGCTGGCATATTCCACCTCTACTACCCCATACACCGCGGCTCTAGCAGCACTCGACCAACGTTACGGACGCATATGGGACTACGTGATACAGGAGATAAGAGACATTGACCGTCTCCCCCCAGCCAGAGACAACAGAGCATTGGATGACCTCTCTATCAAGGTACAGTCCCTGGTAGGGATGCTGGGGTCCCAAAAGGAAAAAGGGATATACGAACTGTACGCTAACTCTAATGTAGAGAGGATATTAGAGAAGCTCCCTCCCGCCCGACAAGAGCGTTTTCGGCGGCAGAGAGACCACTGTGACCCCAACGGCCCAGAGGCATCCCTCCTAGACCTGTCTGAGTTCCTCGCCAGGGAGGTCAGCAGCTTACGACTGGACACGTTCGTATGGAGTGGACCAAGCCCAAGACCAGGACCTCGGGGATTAAATGATAACCGCCGGTCGGTGACCGTTATGCACCAAGCCGAATCAGTACCGCAGCACAAGAACCACAACACCCCCTCGACGAAAGAGGAGTGGAAGATTGAATGCCAGTACTGTGAAGGGGAACATCGGCTGTATCAATGCGACACTTTCGGGAAGCTGACCACGGACGAGGTGAGTCAGTGGATCAAGGACCACCGCCGCTGCTTCCGCTGCGCGCGCAGCCATATGGCAGCCGAGTGCCGCTTGAAGAAGAAGTGTGGCAGGTGCGGCGGCACCCACTTGGAGGTCCTGCATGACATCAACAAGCGTCCGCCAGGACAACAAAGTGGGCCCGTCACGGTAATGTACCAGGCCGAGGCGGTGGTACCAGTACCAAAGATCCACCAGACCGCTCCCTGGTGTCCCGACTGCTACAGCAGACACTGGGAGTCACGGTGCTACTCGGACGACCGCGAGTCTGCACCACCCCAGACGATTCAAAGCAACCGACCAACAGGAGTGCTCCACATTGACCAGCATAGCGGGACCCCCCGAGTGCTCATCAAAGTGGTCAGAGTGCTCCTGAGCTACGAGGACAAGGTCCTGGACACTTACGCTGTCCTGGACGACGGGTCTGAAAAGACTCTCCTCCTCGCTTCCGCCGCAGCCCAGTTGGGCCTGCGGGGTGCCAAAGGTACCATGACCATACGCACCATCAGAAGGGACCAGAAGACCATAAAAGGTGAGAAGGTCTCCTTCAAGATAGCAGCGGTGGACCAGCCCGAGAAGCAGTATAGTATAACCAACGTCTTCACCAGCCACGACATAGGCCTGTCTCAGTACACCTACCCCATCCCACAGCTGATGGCGAAGTATGTGCACCTACGTCAACTACCTATACCGCTTATCGACGGCGCCACACCGACCCTGCTCATCGGCTCCGACCACGTGGACCTCATTCTCCCAATTGAGGCGGCCCACATCGGACCCAAAGGATGCCCAGTCGCGGTTCAGACCCGACTGGGGTGGACGCTCCAGGGCCCCCTCTACGGACTTGACAGTCGACCCACGTCTACACGCTGCCTACACACAAAGGCGAGCGACACCGGCCACTCCCTCGTACAGCCCGTTGAGAGGCTATTGACATTAAGCGAGAGGCCTGTGAGAGAACCGTGGGCACAAGAGGGAGTTCGGAACTCCACCCCCCTCAGCTGCGCTCCAGACGTAGCTGACATCGAACCCAGCACCCCGAGCGACTCCTTGACGGGGCGGCCGGAACCGGCCCCTCCTCAGACGGGGTACAGAGCAAACAAGAGAAACAGACGGAGGAGGAGGAGGCACAGCCAAGCACAGATCAAAGCAGTCTCAGGCCCGCTTCCTCCTAAGCCCCCCTTCATCCCGTCCAGTCGTCATGATCATAGACCAGTCACTACCCCGAGCTGCGTGGCCGGCCGGCCGCGTAAGCAAAGTGATCACTGGTGCCGACGGAAAGGTCAGAGCGGCAGAAGTGCTCGGCCAGAGGCGGACATACACCCGACCCGTGGCGAGGCTGATAGAGTTGCCAAGGCTCCCCGACTCTCTCGATGACGACCATGACCCCCCGACTTTGTGAACTGCCCTACCCTCACAACGGACATTGAGTAGTGGACAGTGCGGTTAATCTGTCTCTGCTTATCTAATTAGGTGGGACTAATTAGGAGGCGGCTGTTACGAAGGATCAGATTAAACCGAATATATATATTTATTGATTGATATATATTGCATAATATTTGTATATCGTTTGATATCCCTTGTGTATTCCTTGTACATATACACGGAATATCCCTTTTACCTAGTACAGACCATAATATTTCGTTCTCTTATTGGATTGCGATCCACTGGGCGCCACTGCCATACCCCCAGGGGCTGGTTCAAAGTCACCGCCGGGGCTTGTCTCAACATGCCCGGTTCTGCGCAAGAATACGAGACAGGAATAAGGCTGGTACTAGTTGTTCACCCAACGTATAAATACGGCGCAGGTGAATACAGCAGTTAGTTACCCAAAGTTAGTTAACCTAGAAACGTGTTACCCTCAAACGTAAAGCCTTCATCACGAGTCAACGACCAAGTGAAGTGAGCAACCGTGCGTCTAAATAGAGCACTTATAACCGCGTGCGAATAGGACAGTAAAGGTGTCAGAGCTTAGTAGAATAACGCCAAGTTCGACCTAGTTAATGTGAAGTACCGCGCACCGGAGAATCTACACCGGTGAATGCAGAGCCCTTTCCAGCTGGATTATTGCTTTGGTCCTGTGGATGTTGGAGCGGAGGATAATCGTCTACACCCCACTACTGTGTGGGATTTACCCGTGAGGAACATCACTCGAGCCCGTCTCTGGAGAGGCTGGCCAGCTTTCACCTATGCTGCACGCATACTTGGATTACAGCTGCTGCTTTCGTCTGCCGATCAAGGGAGTAATGTACCGACTCCCGTAGCTGGAGCTTATTGATTCCCCGTTGATCCAGAGTTTGCATTCGAACATTTCCTCCTCCTGCTGGCCTACAACCGGAGGGACCCTACTAGTATCTCCCGCTGCCCTACTAGTGTACCATAGATATAATTCCTAAGATACAGGTGGTATTCATTATCTCCTGCGTAATATGAGAATGGACATACGTTATTGATTTGCTTACGCACATTCTTTTGCCTTATAAGCGCACCCTACGTAAAGTATTGTTATATATACTATCATTGCTGCTAATAAATATTATTCTAACCCAGTTTTGTGTAGAACCGTGTCATTGTGGGAAGTGTTCACATGATATACCTGTGTACTGTATGGCCAGTAGTAATGTACATAAGACAGTAGTGGTTTAATGATACCATACTTATTAATACAGTCAGGGAATTGTACCCCTCAGTTACACTTTGGCTTTTTGCGGGAACAGAATATCATATAATGATCACTTAACCCGCATGCTATCACCCCTTTATTGGAGATCATGGACTTGTCGGAGGTCAGGATGAGGTCAATGGTAGTCTGGGTTGATTCACACACCCTTGTGGGTTGGGTGATTAGCTGGCTGAAACCGTGCAGATCAGAAAATCTACTGAAGGCCTTGAAGACGGGTGCTGCTTTACGTAGCATATCCGTGTTCCAGTCCCCAATAAGGATTTTTTCTACGCCCTCCACCCCAGTTAAGCACCCATCAAGTGTGTCATAAAAGCCACTCTGTTCTGGTGGTCTATAGATTGTGCCTATTAGTACTGATTTTGCCCTTTCAAATAAGATTTCAATCCATACAGTTTCAATCTCGTCATGGTTAAGGTCAGTACGGTTGCTGAATTTGGTATCTTTGTGTATATACACACAGACACCACCTCCAGCTAACAGTAGCTAGGCAGCTTAGCCTACATCACAATGATAATCACCAAGCTAACTTACTGTACACACTGTAGGGCTGGGCAATTAATCGAAACAGAATCGCGATATCGATTCATAGACCTATGCAATCTAATTTAAAAAAAGTTATGACTATTTTCTTTTATTAAAAAAAAAACGTTTTTTTTTTTTTTTTTTTTACTTTTTAAATTATTTTATCTGGGTTGAACATGATTTGTGGAACTCCCTCTGGTGTTGTGGTCGTGGTATTCACTGACCTTTGGGAAGTATTTCGACATGCACATGGGTATCTTAGTGGTGTAGTGTATCTTGTAGACCAGGCCCATTGCAAGTTGCTGTACTCTGTCGTCTACTCTAAGCCATCCTAGGTTGTCAAAGTGGACAGGGGTGAGGTGGGTTTTAGGAGTAAGGTCAAGCAGTAGTCTGACCAGTTTGTTTTGTGATGTTTGTAATCTTGTTTTTAGTGCCTTTGAGGTGCTTTGGTACCATGAGGTGCAAGCATAGTCGTAGTACCCTTGAATGAGTGCTCCTGTTAGAGTCTTCAAGGTATTCTTGTTTACCAGAGAGGAGATCCGGTACAGGAATCTAGTTCGTTGGTTGACTTAGTTTTATTACATTGGATCCCATTTTGTCACAGGAAAGATTTGCCTCTATAGGATGGAACCCAGGTAGGTAATTTCATCTTTCCTTTTAAGATAAGATAAGATATTCCTTTATTGATCCCCTTGGGGAAATTCAGGCATCATAGCAGCATGGGGGAAGGGGGGGGGGGTACAGGTAGTGAAAACAACACAAGCAGTGTAAACAAATAGGTCAATATAATTTACTATCTAACTAACTGAAATATACATTATTCATTATTCACAGTATCACAGTATCCACATAAGGTGCAGTATGCATAAGGTAGTGTTATTGTCCTACTTGGGTTCCTATTAGTTCTAGGTCGATGTCTGGCAGCAGTCGCTGCCCACTGTTGTGGAGCCTGATGGCCACTGGTATGAAGGACTGTCCGAAGCGGTTAGTTGAGTGTCGGGGGGGGTATGAGTCTGTGGCTTCCTTGTCACCTTCACCTAATATGTTTTGATCTGGTCAGGTGCGCTGTCACCTAAAATGTTTTGATCTGATCAGGTGCGCTGTCACCTAATATGTTTTGATCTGGTCAGGTGCGCTGTCACCTAATATGATTTCATCTGGTCAGGTGCGCTGTCACCTAATATGATTTCATCTGGTCAGGTGCGCTGTCACCTAATATGTTTTCATCTGGTCAGGTCCGCTGTCACCTAATGTTAATATGTTTTCATCTGTGTCCACTGACCACTGACACACAGTGGGGGATGTTTTAAAAATATTATTTAATATATAATATAATATAATAATTTGTGCTTCACCTAAAAATTTGGTCAGCAGCCTCCACTGCATCACGTATAAGGTCTTTCTATAACTATGAATACATCACATATAAGGTATTTCTATAACTATGTATACATCACGTATAAGGTCTTTCTATAACGAAAGGTTATTTCATAACCTAGTTATATGAATACTGGCTGAGCGTCTCGCTCTGCCAATGAGATAACCTCTTATCTCCTTGCACATATTGTGCACACGAAACAAACAAATGCACCCACTTGCACGTGACCAAGTCACTCCCATGCGTCTCCCTATATGACGCCGGAAATGGTCACGCTCCACCTTCCTCAGAACGATTTCCATAAGCGGAAAAACCATCCAAGGGACCTCAGGGCGCTAAGGGCGAGACGCTCAGCCAGTATTCATATAACTAGGTTATGAAATAACCTTTCGTTATATAGCATACTTGGGAGATATGGGGCAGAGCGGACGCGTGGCCCGACAAGTGTACCCCCTGAGGGCCCGTAAGCCCCAGCCAGGGAGGAGGGGAGTCCCGTCCACCCGCCCGTCCTAACGAAGGGGGGGAGGCAGTCAACTCCACCAAAGTGCGAAAAAAGGGGGAACCAGGTACCCCTGAACGCATAGCACAGGCGGGACCGCGTGTGACACAACACTCCGTGGCCCACACCCACACACCCCTGCTAGCCCACCAAATGGCGGGACGCAGGAGAGGTCCCAGACCCCAGAACCGCCTGGGAGACAGAACCCCTAGTCATGTCCACGAGGTAAAACCTAACGAAAGGACCCGGGCAGGACCAGGAGGCCGCAGCACAGATGTCCTCTACCGAGGCCCCTCCTAACAGGGCAGCAGAAGCCGCCACTCCACGAGTGGAATGCGCCCTGACGCCCCCGGGGGGGGACCTGTCCAGCCAACATGTAGCACAGCGCAATGCCCTCGCACAACCAATGTGACAGGCGCTGCTTGGACAGTGCCTTACCCGCGCGAGGTCCACCGTAACAAACAAACAGTTGATCAGAAGCCCTGAGATCCTGTGTCCGACTGAGGTAAACCCCCAGTGCACGGACAGTACACGACAGGTGAAGGCTCGCCTCCAACTCACTAGCGTGAGGAGGCGAATGAAACGCCTGAACCACAATATCTCTGGAGCGAAAAGAGCTCCGGATATTCTATGGCACGAAGACCGGATTAGGCCTCAGAGTCGCACCGCTATCGGCCCGAATAGACAGGCACTCAGGCCGCACGAAAGAGCACACAGCTCACCCACACGTTTAGCGGAGGTGATGGCCAAAAGGAACGCGGTCTTAAAGGACAGCCACTCCAATGGCGCCTGCTCAAGAGGCTCAAACGGGGCCTCCGACAACTGGCCCAGCCTGGACCAGTTGGAGGTCCCGACTCGGAGACAGAGAACGTTCCACAGGCTTGAGACGCCGAGCGCCAAGCAGAAAACGTTTCACGAGAGGGTGGCTGAACATCGTACCGCCCTCAAAACCCACGTGACAAGAGGACATAGCCGACAGACTATTCAGGATAGACTGGAGGAAGGAAAGAACAGAGTCCAGGGGGCAGGACACCGGATCCAGGCCCCCAACCTCACACCACTTTCGAAAAGCACGCCACTTACCTGCGTAAACCGCGATAGTGGACGGAGCGAGCGCGTTCCGGATGGTGTCAACCACAGTAGGGTTAAGACCCATCCCCTCCAGACTCACCCTTTCAGCAGCCAAACCTTCAATGGCTGCCCCAGAAAGGGGAACAGACACAGCGATCCGTATGCCTGAGATAGGGCCCCCGGCGACCATGGAACAGGCCACGGCAGGTCTACCAACAGCTGGATCAGTACCGGGAACCACACAGCCATGCCCCGGTCCGGCGCAATCAGGATCAAAGTCCTGTGCTCCTGACGTACCCGCTCCAACAGCTGAGCTATCAGGTGTATGGGGGGGAACGCGTACAGAATCCCGGGCGGCCACGGATACATCGAGAAGGCATCCGCCCCCAGAGGGGGATTTTCCTTCCGACTGACCACAAGGGGCACTGGTGGGACTGTCTGCTCGCAAACAGATCCACCGTGGCCTCCCCGAATCGGTCCCAGACCTGCCTGACTATGTCTGGACGTAGTCCCCACTCGTCGGGATGAGGACCGCCCGCGACATCACATCTGCACCCACATTCTCCCTGCCAGGGATGTGGAGCACCCTCAGGCTGCGCAGATTGAGAGACGCCCATAGCCAGAGCTCGACCGCCGCCCGGTGCAGACGGAGGGAGCGTACTCCTCCCTGTCTGTTGATATACAATGCTGTCGTCGTGTTGTCCGTCCTGACCAACACATGCTCGCCCACCACCAGGTGGTCGAACTGCTTGAGGACCAGAAGGACCGCCCTCAATTCCAACACATTGATATGCAGTGCAGACCGGGCAGCATGGTCCGTCCAGCTGGCCCCTACTGCGTTGGCCCGACACATCCCCCCCATCCCGTGAGGGAGGCGTCGGTGAAGACCGTGACGTGTGATAGCCTGCTGCCCATGGAGATCCCGCTGGTGAGGGCACCAGGCCTCCCCCAGTGGTCGAGATCCCCCAGTACTGACATGGGAACCTTCAGTCGCTTCCACTTGTCTCTCACCGGGTCTAGTTTCATCCTGGAAAACCACCTCTGTATCCTCCTCATGAAGAGGAGGCCAAGAGGGACCACAGAGTGAGCAGATGCCATCATACCAAGCAGGCGCATCACGGACAGCGCCGTAACCGTCCTGCCAGGACGGAACCTCCTGAGCGCGTTGAGAATATCCTCTCGCCGTCGCTCTGAGAGGGTTGCCAAGCCCAAGTACTCCACCTGTTGACTGGGAAGAGGAGTACTCTTCTCTCAGTTTACAGCAAAACCTAGACTGGTGAGGAATTCCACCACCAGCCTGGTATGAGACCTGGAGATCTCCTCTGACCGGCTGAGGAGCAGAATGTCGTCGAGGTAGAATATAATTCGTATCCCCTGACGACGCAGAGGCTCCAGCGCGGTCTCCACGCACTTGGTGAATGTGCGAGGGGCCAGAGAGTAGCCGAACGGCAGCCTCTGGTATTCGTACGCTACACCCTGAAAGAGGAAGCGAAGGAATTTCCTGTGAGGAGGGAAGATCGGGACGTGAAAGTACGCATCCTTCAGGTCTATGGAGGTGAACCAGTCTCCCACTCTGACAGCGCCTAGCAGGTGTTTGATGGTCAACATCCTGAACCGTCTCGCCACAATCAGCCGATTGAACGCGGACAGATCCAGAATAGGTGTGACACCTCCCGATTTCTTGGGCACTAGAAAATACCGGGAGTAAATGCCATGCATCGCGTCCTCTTTTGGGACCCCGACGATGGCCTGCTTCGCCAACAGAGATTGGATCTCGTCGGCCAGAGCTGTCACTGCTGCGGACCCTGACAATACGGTCTGTACCAAACCCAAAAACGGAGGGTGGGGTTGTGCAAACTGCAACACAAGCCCCCGCCTCAGCATTCTCTCCATCCACCTCGACATATGGCACTGCTGTAGCCATACGTGATGATAATCCCAAAGCGCACCCGCCGCCAACTGGCGCTGGTCCACCAGGAACCGTAGATAGGAGGCCCGGTCCCACCCGCTGTGTGTTGCCAACCCTGGACTCGCCAACCGCGCGAGCAGGGCGTCTCGCGGAGCCGGGATATCGCACCCTGACTCTACCAATGAGGCAATCGCACCCAAGGGGGGCCCCCGACAGAAAGGGCCGGTCTGATACGGGGAGAGCGGCCATCACACTTGGTGACATAAGCTCCCCCACTGAGCATCTTCCCGGCATGGACTGCTGAGGATAGCCTGCTCTGCAGCTGGACATGCAAGGCGTGTGGTCCCCACACTGCCCGATAGGGTGGGTTCCTACACACCGTAGCCCTGTAGTGATATTACTACCACCCAAACCACGCGTGCCTGACTGACCACCGCCGGTCTTCCAGTCGGGGGAGGCACTAACGTGATACCCGGCCTGGCGAGGGCGGGGCTGGGGGAACTCACGCTGCGACCTCCTGGGCCTTGAGTTCCCCCACTGACAACCTTTTTCATCGACAGACACAACACCAGGCTCACCAAACACAGACGCAGAATGTGTGGCGTGGGAGCCGCTTGACAGCACAGCATTCTCACGGACAGACCCAGGCCTAGCTAGCAACTGGGTGTCAGCCCCTGTCCCCATGAGAAGCGAAGCGTGGGGCCGCTTGCGCTTCACTGAAAACACGCGGCCCACAGCCAAAGGGAACAAATCAGAGCCCGGTGTCCCGTAGCATAGCGGGGGGGAGTGACCAGAGAGCGTGCTAGACACAGCTAGACGGCGACGGTTTTTAGGGCGTGCTCATCTAATGTAGCCGATCCCTCGGCCGCCGAGGCTGTCGGCCTTGTGATCACCTGTTGTTTTTGTGCCCAGGGTACCTCAGGCGGGGGAAACATGGCCGCTGGTCGGGGGCCTCGCCGCAGCCGCTGGCGAGTCCGTGCTCTCACCTCTGGCTGTGCGGTGTGGGGCGGTGTGGGGCCTAGGTCAAATACCGCCCACGCCCCATCGGACAGACCAAAAAGTCCCTCTGCGGAGAGGGGAGCCCTGAGGAGGGGAAGCCTTCTCTCCTCCTCAAGGGGAGACTGCTCCAACCAAAGATGTCTGTGAACAAGTGTTGACAGCATCCTAGCCCTCCCTGCGGTTATAGCTTGCGGCTGGGTCAAAAGCTGTATAACCTCAAAAACACGTGCAATGTTTTCGACATCGGCTAGCCCTAAGGCCCCACTACCCAACACCATTGTGGACAGAAAAGCAGCCAAATGAGCAATGTTACTGGTCGCTGCTAAATTCCGTCCTGCGGCGGTATAAGCTTCATCAGCCCACTCAGCCACCTGCCGGGCCGACTCGCCCTCTGGCGTCGGCTTCCGGGTGGGATACCGTTCAACTATGCCAGGGCAAAGGACCGATGCTACCTGGCCCTCTAACCACGGAACACCTGCCTTGCGCCCTGTCGTCAGCCCATCCACCCATATAAAGGGTAAATAAGCCTCAGCAAAACCCCCCACATTAGACACCGATTGACCTTCAGCAATGAAACGGTTAAGAGGAGGAAAGAGTGGCGACAGCCCACGGCGGGGAACATGGGAACGGCGTCCCAGCATTGTAGAATTAGCATTAGCCGCACGCTCTAGGATACCTGGAAAATCACCCAAAAAAGAGTCATGACGACCATGTTTTCCCAAATATCCCGCCCCTGCGCCAATACATCACTCGGTTGTCTCACGGGACAATGAGCAGTGTTACTCATGCTAGTATCAATGCCTGATAGCACAGGCCATACCTGTGCACGACTTAGCTCGACTGCTAACCATCGCGCAACGTCCCTCTGTCCGCTGTCACGAGACGAGGAAAACCCAGGACAGGCCCGTTGCGCTTTTAGGATGTGCCGAGAAGGTTCCGGGGGCTGGTGAACTTCTGGCGAATACCCAACATTGTGTAATTTCTCCCTGCGTTTCATAACAACTAGTTCACGGAGTGCACTGCTACTTCCGTGTTGGAAACGAAATGAGGAAGGTGGAGCGTGACCATTTCCGGCGTCATATAGGGAGACGCATGGGAGTGGCTTGGTCACGTGCAAGTGGGTGCATTTGTTTGTTTGGTGTGCACAATATGTGCAAGGAGATAAGAGGTTATCTCATTGGCAGAGCGAGACGCGATAGTATGCTATATAACTATGAATACATCACATATAAGGTCTTTCTATAACAATGAATACATCACATATAAGGTATTTCTATAACAATGAATACATCACATATAAGGTCTTTCTATAACTATAAATACATCACATATAAGGTCTTTCTATAACTATGAATATATCACATAAGGTCTTTCTATAACCTCATACACTAAATAAAATCATACACTAGGGGCGGGATCCACAAAGAATGGATTGCACGGTGCTAATAGGGAGGTGTAGTGGTTACGTCATTTTCGTTTTTCCGTGTTCCACCGTCTGTCCAACGCAATGTATTTCCCCACTGCCAATTTCTAAATCGTCTCGTTTAAAACAAATAAAGCATGGACATTTGCATGGTGTACCTTTCTGTGCGTATTCATCTACAATCTATAGCTCAACATGAAAATATTCACAATTAATCGTAAAGGTACAAAATAACAACGTTTATGTTTTCGTTCACTGGGAAACTACACTGCCATTTGGCGTCACCACAGCGTAGACTCCTGGCTTTAGTCGCAGACCTAGGATCAGATTTCCCTTACATTCCATAAGCTTAACAATTTGTACAATGGGAAAATAACTGACCCTGAATCTGTGGCTAGTATCTGTTTCACCCAACACTAGTTTATAGCCAACCACCATTTAAAAAATATTTGTATTTATAATTTAA